>NC_067121.1:38607236-38954736 GCF_021347895.1 Acanthochromis polyacanthus | reverse complement strand
TGCCAGATTTCTACAGTTTATTTATTTATTTTTTTAAATATTTCATTGTATTTTTTGTACATTTATTTCTGGCATTCAGATTTTTACAGTTTTTGACACACTGTTGATCAGTTTTTACTTTTTACTTTCTGGCATTAAGATTTGTTTATTTATTTGTTCATTTTATAGCTTTTTTTGTACATTTTTAGAAAACTGCAGTATTTCACCGTTTATTTTTCTGGCATCCTCAGTACCAGATTTTTACATTTTCTGTTTGTTTTCAAATAATTTCTGGAGCATTACAATTTTCCACTGCTTTTTACAGATATTTTCCGGCATCCTTTCTGCCAGATTTTTTCAAGTTTATTTAATTTGTTTAAAACATTAAAATATTCCACTGTATTTTTTGTACATTTATTTCTGTTTTTGACAGATTGCTTCTCACAGTATATGTTTAGGTTTTTACTTTTTACCTTCTAGCATCCAGTATTTGTTTATTTTGTAGTTGTTTTTGACATTTTTGGAACACTGCAGTATTCCACTGTTTTTTACTGATTTTTTCCGGCATTCTTGCTGCCAGATTTTTACATTTTTTTGTTTGTTTCTAAATAATTTTAGAACATTACAGTTTTCTGCTGAGTTTTACTTTTTCTGGCATCATTTCTGCCACATTTCCACAGTTTATTGACATTTCTTGAACATTAAAGCATTTCCTTGTATTTTTACAGTTTTTTTTTCCAGGTTGTTTTTTCAGTCGAGCTTTGTTCTGCTGTATATTCCTACAGTCCCAGCTTCCTTTCAGTGTAAACGTGTTCTATAAATGCTGGTTTCTATTAAAACAGGCTCTTAAAGGTGAATTGCGGTGCACTAATGTGCTCCTTAGAATGAAGTGAGGCCTGAGATCAGCTGTTTGAAGGCCTGCGGCTGCTCTCAGAGACTTGAATTAAAGCCAGCTGTGCAGCTTTTAAAACGTATTTTCAGAGCCAATAATATCTAAAATCCCACTATAAAACCCCGGTAAAGCCTCGGTACCTTCTTCTCCGTACTGGTCGTAGATCTCCCGTTTCTTCGGGTCACTCAGGACCTCATAAGCCTCGGCGATCTCCTTGAATTTCTCCTCGGCGGCTGCAGACTTGTTCTTGTCCGGATGCCATTTCAGAGCCTGCTTTCTGTACGCCTTCTTCACGTCCTCCTCCGTGGCTCCTTTGGAGATGCCCAGCGTTTTGTAGTAATCTTTACCCATTTTTCAGACGGAGGCTGGTGGAGGAGAGCAGCTGGAGACCGACTGCAGGGTCTGAAGGTTTGCTGTTTTTTTTCTGGTGTTCTTTGTGTCACAGCGGACAGACAGACAGAAAGTCTCCGCAGACAGACGCCGGGTTCTGGATGAGGAGCATTTAGAGGCGGTTAGTCAACCTTCTGTTATTTATCCGAGCCTGGATGAGCCTCTTTAAATAGCCTCAGCTCCGTCCCTGCAGAAAACCACCGGCAATGAAGCCAACTGCTTCCTGTGATTCAGACTGAGGGGCTTTTATTCTGACAGACACGTTTAATTCAATATTTAAAAATAATAACTGCATTAATAAACATATAGCAAATAAATATGGCTGTAAAATAAACCCTGAAACAAATGACCAAGGGCAAAAAAAAAAAAATAGAAATCACAAAAGACTCTTATTTTGAAAAGACCTTTATGAACATTACATCATTCATACATTTTTCATGACATTTTTGCTGCCAGATTTTCAACTTTTTCTTGTTGTTGTTTTATTTTAGAACATTGAAATATTTCACAGATTTTTCCATTTATTTCTGGCATCATCTCGATCAGACTTTATATTTATTTTTTTTAAACAGTTTGGGAATATTACAGTCTGCCATTATGTTTGCTTTTTATTTCCTACCATCCTTGCTTTCCAGATTTTTCTATTTATTTTTTAAAAATTTTTTCATTACATTTGAATCTTTGGAAACTTAAAGTATTCCACTGTTTCTTTTTTTTTCCATTTTTTACTATTTTAAAAATCTTTTTGCATCCTTTCTGCCAAATTTTCTTTTCTTTCACCTTTGTTTTGGGAACATTACAGTCGTTTTGCTTTTCACAATTTTATTCTAACAGACATGTTTAATTCAATATTTAAAATTAATGAATGCATTGTTAAACATTTAGCAAATTAAGAAGGCAGTAAAATAAATCCTGAAAGAAACGATTAAGGGGATAAAAAAAAATCATAATAATTAAAAGATTTTTTTTTTTGAAAAATCTTTTTGGACATTCCGACATACACACTACAATATAAATAAAATGTTATGATTGTTCTGTCATAAAATATTTGATGTTAATCTGAAAGGATCTAAAATATCTGAAAATCACAACTGTTTTTGTGTGAATTTTTCTTTATTTTCATGTTTTTTACACTCTTGCAACACATGAACAAACAGTAAACATCTAAACCTTATATCACAACAACACACACGTATCATTTTAAGAATAATAATTTGTGACCAAAAATTTACACTCTTTTTAAAATCAGCTCCAAATATATTTTTTAAACTGATATCTGCTATTGTTTTTCATAAGATTCCAACATTTTAAAAATGCATTAATTGATTTTTTTTCATCTAATATTTTCTTTTATTGTGAATATGTTGGTAGAAGGATGCTGAGTTTCCCACTGCCAGGCAGGAGGCCGAGAGGAAGACCAAAGAGGAGGTTTATGGATGTGGTTAAAGAGGACATGAAGGTAGTTGGTGTGAGAGAAGAGGATGCAGCAGACAGGGTTAGATGGAGGCAATTGATTGAGGAATTGATTGAAGAAGATCTTCTTTTATTTTGAAAGCGGATGTCGGAGTGGTGGGGTCTAACTTGACGCTGTGAGTTGGAATCCAGCGGCTCTTTCTCGAAAGCAAACACTGAGGCTGGTCAGTCACTAAACGGGGGTCCTGACACATCATCCAGGTGACAGGTGGGCTTGTGACGTCATCACAGAGGATATCACCTGGACCCTCCTCCAACTCCAGAAGCTCCTCCCCCGCAAAAGCTTAATAATATCACAAAATGCAATACTCTGGAGGTATTTCCTGCTTATTAGGGTCCGAGCACCGAGGACAGTCCGTGTAAGAGCACCGACAAGAGTGCGAGGACCCGTCCAACGCTGCTTGCAGTTTGAATTTTGGCCTCGTTGTTTTTGCTTTTTCCCTCAATAACAAACAGTAAAGCAACACAAACATGCATCAAATATGAACATGAATCAATCTGAATGTATTCCTCTCGCTTTGCGTCTCCACTCAGAATAAACTTGAAGATCAACGTCACAGAAAGTTCAACTGTGACTCCATGTGTATTTATAGCAGCTGCTGGAGAGCTTAACTTCATGAATTCAATCACCATCATAGGTCGCTCTGTTTCTCCAGAATACAAAAGGGAAAACAAGCATATATATATATATATATATATATATATATATATATATATATATATATATATATATATATATATATATATATAATAACAATATATGCAGTGCTTATTTTTATTGTACTAATTTTCTTTTAGTGTTTTCATTTGATTTTATTCTGTCGGCTGAATGAAAACATGCACATAAACCTTATAAATAAAAGGAAAAAACACAGACATTCTCAGACAAAAATACAAAAACTGTATTTTGTGAGTGAAACAGCATCTCACATGAAAAAAGTAAATATGCCATTATTATAGATGCTATTGTAAAATAAGGTTTACGTCTTTACTGTCTGTTCCTGCATGAATCTTTGCACTAATGTAAAAAATAAAAAGAAAGAACAGTTCATGCATACGTACATGTGGTTTTCAGATATTTTCTTTTACCACAAGTGAAATATCTGTTCAGATTAATCAGATTAATGATCTGTTATAACAGGAGAACATGTCTATTTATTTATTTATAGTTAATACTTAGTCATAATACATCAAAAGATTTAATGTTTAATTTATTTTGCTGAATATTATCTGTAATTTAACAACCCAGCTGTACTTTTTGACTTGGAATGAGCTCAGACCTGGCAACCCAAACTTTACTCAAACTGCTGCTGTCAGTTTGAACCTGCTCATCACTGCTGGAGTTTTAAGATATTTTTCACGTCAGATCATTTGGTTGAGGAGGATCAACAACAATAAGAGTTTCACTGTTTCTGTGACGATAAACCTCTTGAACCTTGAATAAACGGACACTCGGGGTCGGAGGACCTGCTGTCTTCTTCGTCAGTTAGAACAAAACGATGCTCAGCTGATCCACAAACATCACATATGGGTGTTTTCACTTCAAACATACATGCATAAATACACACACATGTGTCAAATACAGAATAAACACATGATTTAGGTTGATGCTAGAGGTACGGACGTATCCGTAGACACTACCCATGATTTATACACCAGACAAGGAGGAAAAGGAGGATAAACCGATGCCAGGAGTTTACAGGAGATATTTTTACTTATTAAATCGGTGACATAGATAGATAGATAGATAGATAGATAGATAGATAGATAGATAGATAGATAGATAGATAGATAGATAGATAGATAGATAGATATTAGAAAAAAGAGCCCAGTACAGCCTGAATCTGGATCATTCCCATGACGCTCATCTACCTAAACACACATTTAGCCTTTGTTGTGTGTAATTAAAGCATTTCAAAATGAATCCCATGATTAATTCTCTCCTGATTCCAGCCCACACTGAGTCTGTCAGTAGTATGACTGCTTAAAGCTCCTCCTGCAGCCACAGCGCCGCCTGCTGCACCGTCGAGGTACTTCTACTCTGCTCATAAGAGCTGCACTGGCTCTGCGCTCAGCCAAATGAGTCAGCGTCTGCAGAGCTGCAGGTCAGCACCGCCTGATGATCGCCGTTCACCCCGTCCTCTGGAGGCCCTGCAGCACGCACAGCAGCCTTTAGGAAATCTGATCTGTGGCTTCAGGAAAAATGGACCAGTTTCGTGGCTTATTTGTCAAACTGGACCAGAACCAGGATGGATTCATCTCAGTGGCCGAGCTGCACGACGAGATGAGGAAACATGGGATCCAGTCAGCAGATGGGAAGGTCCAGGTACCAACGTCTGGCTTTAAAAAGCTCCATTTCACAGCAAACTACTCTGATTTCTGCTCATTAAAGAATCGCTTTCTTTTTTATAGAAAATCATTGATTCTTATGACAAAGACAAAGACGGCCTGCTGGATTATGATGAGTTCCTCAAGTACATGATGGACAGGGAGAAGAAATGGAAAATTCACTTTCATGACCTTGATAAGAACAATTGTGGTGAGTTAGATGCATTTACTGCCTCAAAACAGTCATATTTAAAAAAAAAAAAAACCACAAGAAAATGCTGCAAATTCATGTCAGATTCATCCTGTAAACACCATATAGTGACTTTTTAATCTGCTTTTGAAGTTTTTGCTTCTTTTATAATGTGATTTAAAGACAACAATGAACAAAGTTTGTCATCCTTCAAGCCTTTATTCTGCTCAAACTGAAAGAAATGCTCATTCTTTTACAGTAAAACGTGTTTTTCAAGGTCAGACAGCAATGGTTGGCTCACAAACACAGTATCTGTTTATGGTATACAACGCTGCAGCTCCACACTGACCCTTGCTCTGCAGACGCCTGAAGCAGCGTTATCATTTCAATCTTTGCAGGGTCAAAGAGGACAAGCGGCAGCGCTTATGTGTTTGTAATTTTGTGCATTTCTTCTCTGATCAGGAGTGATTGACCTGGATGACGTCCTATGTTTGTTTAAGGAGTTAGGAGTGGTCATTTCAGAGCCGAATGCAATAAAAATTATACAAATGTAAGAGTTTTTTGCCCACTACATATCTGAATAAACAGTATTTGTGCTGCAGTTTTCACACAGGGTCTAATCTGATCTGCATGTTAGTGTTCACAGAAAACACTCAGTCAAAAAGCTCACATTGATTCCTTCGTATGTGGCGATGAAACACACTGGAAGTTTTGGGTTGCCAGGTTTGAGTTCCCTCTAAGTCAAAAGGTACACTTGGCGTCTAAGCTAGCTCTATTTATTAGCTGCACCTTCTGGATTAAATTGTGCAAAATTAGACAAATGCACACTTTCATGTCTTCAAATCTGCAGGTGCAAACGAGTAAATGAACGCGAAATGATCCTGCAGTTTGGACTCACGACCTGGCAACCCTGACTTTTTATATGCCTGGAAGACAAAGGATTATCACTGCTCCATCATAAATCAGTTAGTTATTACTGATCAATAAAAAGTGTACTGATGTGTTTAAATGATCTGAGTGTTATTCCAGCTCAAATCATCAGCGGCTTTCTGCCCGACCGTCTCTGTCACGCTCAAACTACGGATATTTAAAATGATATGTGTGAAATTTCAGCTTTAAATGACAAATATGCACAAAGTAGCATATATTTTGACCATTAGCCATTGTGAAGCCTCTACCAGTATGTTTGTTTTTGTGGTACGACTGGTCATACCTGTTCAGTCAGTTATAAAAGTTCACTTCTGTTTTATTTTTGTAATATTGTAAGACGCCGCTGCATATGGTTCAGAAAATATCATTTTATAATTTATTTTTGTTAATTTGTGCTCAAAGACAGTATTTTTTATGACACTTCCTTTTTCATGTTCCAACCCACCCATAATCAGAAATGATTTAACCTACTTGTTTTCTAGTGTAGAATTAATGACATGATGATAAATGAGGGAAAATTTCAGGCCCTTATTTTGAAGAGTTCCTGTGGTATCATTGCTCAAGCATAGCCTCAGAAAAAGTGCTGCAAGGAAGCTTTTAGAACATCTGATCTTGGAAAGTATTTGCTATATTAATTCAAAATCTGAAACATCTTTCTAAATATCCGTATTTTATGCTATGAATCAGAGATGTTCTGTAAATGTGATGGTCTGAGATGGAATGACGGTCGTCTGTTTGTGTTGTGACAAAGAACCACTCAGTTTAAGGCTCGGTTTGGTGACTAAATCAGCTGCTCATACCATTGATTTGACTGTAAGAGTATCTGCTGTTGTTGCTTATTGTCTACAGGATGGATAAGGACAGCTCCATGACGGTGGACTGGGGAGAGTTCCTGCATCACATCATCCTCAACCCTGTGGACAACATCGGGGAGCTGGTGTCGTCATGGAAACACAGTCTGGTGAGATCACATGGACCAACCCTAACACAATGTTAACACGGTGAAGAAACAGATAACCCAGATGGTAGTTAATCCGTCTGGTTTTCCACCTGCAGGTGTTTGATGTAGGGGAGAGCAGAGCAATGCCCATCGAGTTTCCTGAAGAGGCGTCCGGCTTCGGAGCCTGGAGGACGTTTGTTCTGGCGGCAGGTCTGGCTGATGCCGTGTCTCGGACTGTGACGGCACCAATAGACCGACTGAAAACCCAGCTTCAGGTCAGCTGCTCCACTTAACTTGACTTAATGTAACGTGACTTGAGTTGACATGACTTGATTTGACATTACTTGACTTAATGTGAGTTGACTTGACATAACATAACTAGACTTGACTTAACGTAACTTGACTTGACAGAAAATGACTTGACTTGACTTAATGTGACTTGACTGACGTGATGTAACACTTTTATGGTAAACATCCATCCATCCATCCATCCTCTATACACCGCTTTATCCTCATTAGGGTCATGGGGGGTGCTGCAGACTATCCCAGCTGACTCGGGCGAAGGCAGGGGACACCCTGGACAGGTCACCAGTCTGTCACAGGGCTACATATACAGACACACAATCACACCTACGGGCAATTTAGAGTAACCAATTAACCTCAGCATATTTTTGGACTGTGGGAGGAAACCGGAGTACCCGGAGAAAACCCACGCATGCACAGGGAGAACATGCAAACTCCATGCAGAAAGATCCCAGGCCCACCCCAGGATTTGAACTGGCGATCTTCTTGCTGCAAGGCGAAAGTGCTAACCAGTACACTACTGTGCAGCCCTTATGATAAAAATGTAAATTAATATTTTTTTCTGTAGAATAACAGTTAATTCTTGGGTTCTTCATTTAAACAGGTCATATCTTTTCCATAGTCTCTGTAGATTCTCAGTCATCCAGGTCATGGCGATCGTAGGAGCTTCAGTAGAAACAACTGGACTTCTCTTGTAGGTTCTTGAAGACATTTCATGTAAGAATTTTCTTCAGTTCTAACTGACTCATGGAAAGTTGCACAATTTATAATCCCTACAGCTTACATGGCTAATTGTCCATTAGCGATCCAGGACTCACCTGTCTCCAGGTGTGAATTGCTGTGAAACCATTTGGTCCACCAACAACAATAGCAATCATTGTGGTGGAGCTGCTGGTTTACACAACAAAGGATTTGAGTCAGAAGTGACTCAAGATGTTAACAACAAAGAAACTTTCTGGAGAGACCTGATCACCGTGTTCTAGGTCTCAGTGCTTCATAAGTGGTATCATAAACTCCCTCCTCTGACGTATCCAATCTGACGTCTGTGTAGGTTCTCATTCATCCAGGTCATGGTTATCCAAAGTTGTTTAAATCAATCCACTGGGCTTTAAGAAAGTTCCTTGAAGACGTTTCACCTCTCATCCAAGAGGCTTCTTCAGTTCCAGAACAGTTCCAGAACTGAAGAAGCCTCTTGGATGAGAGGTGAAACGTCTTCAAGGAACTTTCTTAAAGTCTAGTGGATTGATTTAAACTACTTTGGATATCCAATCCAATGTAGATGGTTTCCTTGACTCTTCTCCAGAATGTGGACATGTCTACGGTTGATTTCTACTGAAGTGCCTACGATGTGTTTTACGTTATGTATTTAGCTACCAGCAACTATGACTACCTACAGCTGGCAAAGAGAGTGATTTTCTCTGCTCTGCTCCACAGGTTCATGGATCCAAGGCTTTCTCTCAGGTCTTCCAGGAGATGAGGGCCGGTGGTCTTCGCTCCATGTGGCAGGGAAACGCCGTCAACGTGCTGAAAGGAACCCCACAGTCCACGCTACAATGTCTTATTTATGCCCAGGTGAGCCACAGCAGCAGCTCAGGCTCTCCAAGTTGAATTATTCATCAACGGCGTCTTGTTACTTATGATGGGAGCTGCTCTGCTCGTTCAGATGAAGGTCTACACCCAGAACAGAACCCAGGAGACCCTGACGGTGCAGCAGCGCTTCGGTCTGGGGTGTGTGTCCGGAGCTGTGGCTCACGCTGCCTTCTACCCCCTAGAGGTATCAGATTATTATTTCTAAATGTCACTGTGTCGTCGTCACATTAATTTTGAAGATGAGACGTTTGGGAGCTTCAACAACATCTTAAAGTTCATCCAGACACCAGACACCAAAGAAGTACTCAGATGTTGTACTTATGTAAAAGTAGCATTGCCATGGAGTAGAAATACTGTGTTATGGTAAAAACATTTAATAAAAAATATATTAAATAAAAATACAAAAGTATTTGCAAAATGTACTTAAACTACCAAAAGTAAAAACAAATAACTTGCTGAATCACGATAGAATAGAATAGAATAGAATAGAATAGAATAGAATAGAATAGAATAGAATAGAATAGAATACAGTGGTGGAAAAAGTTTTCAGGCACCCTATACATTTGTTAAATATGGCATGAACAATCACTCTTAGGTCTTCAACTGCGATACGATACGATACGATACGATACGATACGATACAATACGACACAATATGATACGTTATGCTATGCTCCAATACAGTACGCTACAATGTGATAGGATATGCTATGATATGCTAAGCTACGATGCGCTAAGCTACGATGCGCTACGCTACGCTACAATACGATATGCTGTGCTACGATGAGATACGCTACGATACAATACATTTTTTTGATTCCTCAAAATTCGTGTCACAGCATCAGGATAAAGAAAAGGCAGAAAGAAGGACAGGAATTTTAAAAAATTACAACAGAGCTAAAAATAAAAAAGAGAACGTTATCGGTGGAAATGACCAGCCATGAACATGATGTTATTACACATGAAGATCTGTAAGAGGACAATGTTATATCTTGTTGATTGATCTGGAAGAACTGTAAAAGAAGAACAGAGTTTTACATCTTTTCTTTGGGTTGTCTGGGAGCAAACAGAAAGCGCTGTAGAAAAAAAAGAAGGAGCTACAGGGGGAAGAAAACGGTGTTAGATAATGAAATATATTGGAGAAGTATGTTTAAAGTGTCAGTGCAGGTTTATTTGTCTCCTCTTTTGTGTCCTGCAGGTGTTAAAGGTGAGACTGAACCTGCAGCAGGCTGGAACTTATAACGGTGTCGTGGCCTGCGCTCGATCTATCTACAGAAACGAGTCTTTGTCTTCCTTCTACAGAGGATTCAAACCGAGCATCCTCTGCATGATCCCATATGCAGGTGTAGAGTGTGCAGTTCATCAGGTGAGGCAGGCCGAGTGAAATGAATAAGGCTCATGCTGTTTTACATGTTCTGTTGTCAAAGTCTGTATTCTTAACAAATTATGTTTCAATTTTTGAGTAGCGCTTCACTGTAAAATTCTACAATTTTTGTGTTATTTAACCGTCGTGTTGTCCTGCGAGTCAAAATTAACAGATTTTAAAGTTTGAAAATGTGGAAAAAGAAATATATTTTCACAGTGCAACTTCTGATGTTCACATTTTCAACATTTTTGGGAAATCTTTGAAAATTTTTTGGTGGAAAAAAGAAATGTCAAAAATGTTTCTTAAGAACATTCACAAAAAAAACACTGATTTTTTGTGAAGGTTCATAAAGAAAATATCAGAAATTTTACTGATATATATGTATTCACTTTAGATATTTTCAGGATTTTTTGTAAGATTTTTCCTCATTTTTTGAAAATATTTACAAGAATCTTCTTGCCAAATTTGAGGGATTTTTTTTTATAAATAAAACTGTTCGGAGAAACTTTTAAGCAATCATTTTCTTCCTCAAGGTTTTGCAAATTTTCATAAACTTGGGGATTTTTTTGCAGAACTTTTGTATTTTTTTCACACAAGGATACAATATTTTTCGTTCTTGTAAATGAGGACAACAGAAGCATTAAAATCGTTATTTAGTTAATAATTTAACTGATTTTTGTTGAGTTACAGAATCACAGAAAAAAAATCCTAACTAAAATGTTGACTGACAAAACCGGCCAAACTGTAAATAAAGTCCATGTCTAATTAAAAACAATAAATAGCAACAATAATTTTAGATTTTTTTTGCTGTTTTTGGGAGATAAAATTGTGTATATCAAGGATTGAGAATGATAAATGATATTTTAACTGTTATCTCACAGATTTTCCATGATTGATTCTATTTACACATTGACTGTAAAAAAAACAACAAGCAAACAAAAACAAAACTGTCAATAATGCCTGCATCAGAAATCTGTACATTTTTAAGTATAATTTCTTCCTTAAACTCATAAAATTATGTTGATAAAAATAGTTTTGTTTTTCCTTCTTCTTTTTTTTTTTTTTTTTTTTTACAGTTAACACTCTTAATTTGAAACTTACTAATTTGCTTCCTGTTCCAGTCCATCATGTCCTGGGCAAAGCGTGATCCGGCCTACAACAGTGACTCCAAGCTGTTCTTCTTCAGTTTCGTGGCCTTTGCCTCTGGACAAATGACCAGTTATCCACTGGCGGTGATTCGAACTCAGCAGCAGGCTCAGGGTAACATCTGGAATTTATCTGACCTTGTTTAAATGATTTTGGCACTTTGACATGCTTTAATCATTCTCTGTCTTGTTTCCCAGCTTTCATCTCAGATTCCCGCCCAGCCTCAGGTGTGCTACCAGGACTTATTGGGATATATGAACGAGGAGGATTTCGCGGATACTACAATGGTATGGGGGCCAGCTTCGTCAGAGCTATTCCATGTGCGTTGATAAACTACACTCTGACTAGAAAATTTGAAAATGTGTTTTCTTCCATGAAGTCTTGAGGAATGTGGAGAAAAATACAAAGCTGTGAATGTTGTATTAATGCGAATTGAGCGTCCAAAAACACCTGGAATTCAGAAATAAAGGGCTGAGATCCGTGAAGTAAATCACAAAGTTCAGGTTGTGTTTGTGGAATAGTTTTAAGAAAAAATATTTTACTTGGTTGTTTTTTTTTACTGACCAGGAGAACATGAAAGCAACACAACTGACTGAAAAAAACTGAATAATGTGAACAAGTGTAATGAGATCTGCTGTGTAAATAAGGAAAAGCGTTGTCGAGTGTATTGTTTAATAAAATTTTATTTCAGAACTGAAGTCTGTTTCCATTTATTGTGAACAATGTTGAGGCTTTCATATGACTTTTCATTCTGTAAGTCCATTGCTCATGTCTTTTCAGGGGACATTATACACTACATGCGTTCAAAATATCTAAAACACCCTCTCATTCAAAGCTAAAGGACTGCATTTTAGAATTTTGAATGGTGTGTATCCCTCCAATGAATTTTTACTCCAACAATTCGGATTTGACACGAATAAGTGTGTATTTTGTTGGGGTATGGAAACTCCAGATCATCTGTTCTTTCAATGTATGTTCACAGAAGCACTTTGGGCTGACACATATGATTGGTTTCACACCAATATTCCATAATTCTTGATTAACAATATCCTCATCCTCGGGTAATTTTACATACACAAATGCAACAACATGATGGTAAATCCTAAGTTTTATGTGTTTCATCAGGAGTTTCTATCCTTCACTAAAGCTCTTTAAAAAATGAAGATTAAACATGCAATGAAACTGTTCAATTTGATTGAGAATTACGATCTGCAAAGAAAGCCCTACCTCTATGTTTTGTTCTGTTTTTTTCTGTTTCTTTCTTTTTCCTTTCTGCTCTGACTGTTTTTAATTTTCTGATTGCATTTCATACAATTTTCAAGAACTTCCTCTTTTAATAGTTATATACTGTATTTTATTGAACTGTAAGCATGTGTTCATAACAAAAAACGTCTTTGTGAAGATTGTATTCCACAATGTTTTACTTTCCTGCTAAAGTTTCGTTATCGCGAGACTGGTGATGTGATCGCGAGATTTCCCGTCCCAGTCCCGTGAACGCAGCCCTCCATCTTCTAGCGTGAGTAGGAGCGGACAGCAGCGGATATGGCGGACTACAGCAGCGTGGCTCCACCGTCCTCTAACGCCGGCGGCGGCATGAACGACGCTTTTAAAGACGCTCTACAGCGAGCACGACAGGTAGGAAGACCGTGAGAACATTTAATGTGAAAAAATATCCCGGTGTCGGAGAGCAAAGAACGAGTTTGGCCGCTTTCTTATACGAGATCCCGGCAGGCTAGGCTATGCTAAGCTAACGGACGATGACTAACGATACGCCACACGGAAAAACCGAAGACAGATGTGGGTACAGAGGCGATAGTAGTTGCGTGTTTGTAGCAAATATATCAAACATATACGAGAAGCAATAAACCTAAGGTTTAAGTAATGTAATAACGCCAATCGTACCCTGATATGAAGCTTTCCTTTGTTGGTGCAGACTTCCGCACAGGCGGGTAGGCCGCAGGCAGCGTGTCCACAAAAAAAAAAAAAAAACTGCAAATGGGTCAATCTAAAACTAAGGGACTTTTGAAGTCCACGGGATATAACTTGCATGCATTTTTTATTAAAAGTAAAGAGACTAAACTTTTTTATGTTCATTATGATCATGTCTTTACGAATTCGTTAGTTATTTATTATGGAAACAATCACGTACTAATAAAAATGACTGTATATCACTAAAATGCCATCTATGATACATAAAGTCCTGCAGTTATATATTGACCCATCCAGAATGACTTGAAAACGAGCCATAATTACAGAACATTGGTCCAGAAGGACATGAAATTTGTCTTAAATGACTTGGAAAATTATCCCAAAGACACAAAAATGATTCAAAATGACGAGGAACGATCCAAGCTGACATAAAACTTGTTCAAAATGACTCGAAAATTATCTTAAAGACACAAAAATGAGAGAAAAGATCCAAGCTGATTTAAAACTTTTTTTTTAAATGACAAGAAAATAGTCCAAAATGATGAGAAAAGATCTCAGCTGACATAAAACTTGGTGAAAATGACTTAAAAAATTGCCCAGAGTAACTCAAAAGTTATCCTAGACACACAAAATGATCCAAACTGATGAGAAAATTATCCCAAAGAAGCAAAATTGATACAAAATGACAAGAAAGGATCCAAGCCGGCATAAAAATTGTTAAAAATGACAAGAAAATTGTCCGGGTCAGTTTATAACTGATGGACCTTTGAAATCCATGAGATATATCTTGCACACATTTTTATTAAAAGAAAAAAAGTATTTTTTTAATGTTCATTATGATCATGTCTTTACAAATTCCATCATTATTTATTTTGGAAGCAATCACTTTTTAATAAAAAATGACTGAATATCGCAAAAAGTCCTACAGTTATATATTGACCCGAATAAATAATCTCAACTGATGTTTTTTCTGTATTTTGTTGTCCAGATCGCAGCGAAGATCGGCGGTGATGGCGTCGCGGCACCCCCGACTAATGAATTCGGTTACGGAGGCCAGAAAAGGCCCCTGGAGGACGCTGGTGGGTATTTTCCCATGCCTAACCTGAATATCGGTCAGTGGCTCAAATCGATTTCAATGCAAGTCTTGTTGGTTAATGCTTGCCTGCGTGTTTTAGCAGCTACTAAAATGTTTCGCCTCTGTAGACATGTTGTTAACTCTCGACAGTAATAATGTCGTTATATCAGTGTGCAGTTTTAACACTCTGTTCATTACTACTAATCACATAATCAGCTCATAATATTGTAGAATATGCAATATGTTGGTTATGGCATGTGTTTATAGTTGGATGATAATTCACCGTTTGTCTTCACAGCTCTTGGAAATCAGTGAAAATGCATTAATGTTTGGGTGGGACAGAAAACTTTTGGAATTGGGTCATTTGGGGTTTTCAGAATCTTTTTAAAATTGGTTTGATCCTGCCTTTTTTTAACCATCACAAAAACACACATGGTGGACATGTAGGGCAAAGGATTCTTATCCAGAGCTCCCATGTATGGTCCAAAATAAGCAGTTAGCTCGAGAAACCGGCCCTTATAGAAGGGTACCAAACAGAAAACATCAACAAAAAGAATCTGCATTGCAAAGTTGTGTAATTAGATCTCGTTAAGCAGTGCTGAAGATGTGCTCCACACCTTTAGAAAGTATGTTGTGAATATTCTTTGCTCTACTGAATCTGTTCCATTTTTGGTAAGAAAGAAAAGTTGAGATCAGTTTGTTTATTTTTTTGTTTAGTCAGGCCTTATGATGGGACAAAGGGACCAAATTACAGTCTGGCTGAATGTTCGGCTCCTAATGTTTAGAAAACAAGTTGAATATTTAGCAGAATTGTGAGAATGACGAAGCTTCAAAACAGGTTGAACAGGTCGGTTTGCTAAACCAGTAAACCGGAGTGTTAATAAACGTGAAAGCACAGTCAGATATTAGTAACACACTCCTGCTATGAAACCTACTATAACGAAGGTTGTAATCTTGATTTTGTGTCTTGCAGAAATGATGATTTATTGTGATTTGTAGTAGGGCTAGACCCGAATATTCGTTCGCTACGGCGGTATCCGAATATTAATTTTGGTATCCGAATATTCCTGACCCCCACCATCTGACATTACCGGGCGGAAAGAATGTGCGGCGTTACTGTCTTCCCTCCTGCTTCGGCTCATATCGGCTCATCTTGTCTCATCTCGTCCTTGATCACATAAACATATACACGTATGTCTACATGATCACGCCTTTCTCCCCCCAGACGAAAATATTCGGAGCTTGTCTCTTCCCTTCGCCTTACTACGGCTCATCTCGGCTCATCCACCCGAATAGCCAGGTTGCTGCCGACTTTGACGTCGAATATTGCCCCCACCCCCCGGACGTCACGGGGCAGAACGAATATTCGGATATTCGTCTTTAATAGGGCCAGAATATTCGGAGGCCAGAAACCAGTATTCGGGCCAGCCCTAATTTGTAGTTTATCTGTGCTGAGTCAACACCTCTCAAAGCAGTTTGAAAAGCGAGGTTGGAGTTGCTGCAGGTTTTATTGAACTGCATTAACTTTGACTACATATATGTCCTCAGCTGGGAAATAAGAGTGTCCTCCAGCTCTGTACGTGCTGCACTCTTTGATCATTTAAAGTTCAAACAGTGTTGATAAATCAGTTTCACATGTGTGAAACCACCAAAAATCAAGTGAACTTTGCCATAATTTGAGATTCTAATGTTTTTTTATTCTTCGTGTTGTTACAGATCAACCAGAGACGAAGAAAGTGGCTACAAATGATGGTAAGTGACCTGCTGCAGTTAACCGTTTGTGTAGTTTTTGATCAGTTATTCAGATTGTATAGTTTTCCTCTTACGTTGCTGTGATGTTTTTTCAGCGTTTTCAGCGATTGGAGGAATGGGAGGTCCCCCAAGGTAGATACAGTTGGACTTAAACATGCTTTTCCTTACTTACACTTCTCCTTATAACATCATCAAGTTCGAAAGTATACAGAGTAAAGTTTTTTTTTGTTTATTCTCAGGTCGACATCAGAAGAATTCAAGGTTCCAGATGGAATGGTTGGATTCAGTAAGTTTTTGTGTGAACCGTAAACACTGAAAATCTGATTTCTGTGTGGTTGATATTTAGACTTTTTTGTCCTTTTTTGTTCTTAGTTATTGGAAGAGGAGGCGAGCAGATCTCACGTCTTCAGCAGGAGTCGGGGTGTAAAATACAGATTGCCCCAGGTAGGTTTGGATCACCTTTAGGCGTGGTGGCTTTTACTTTCGAGAGTTTTGTGTTTATTGCTCGTTCTCTGTGTTGTAGACAGCGGAGGGATGCCGGATCGGTCAGTCACATTAACAGGACCACCAGAATCCATCCAGTAAGAGCAACCCTTCTCCACTTTAAGCAACATACCGTACTTTCTGGACTATAAGCCGCTACTTTTCTCTCACGCTTTCAACGGTGCGACTTAAGCAAAGATGTGGCTAATGTATGGATTTTTACGGGCTAACGAGCTTCATGCCATCAGTGCGTTTTGCCTCGTCGCATTAGAATGAAATTACTGAACAGGTCACAGTGGACCAATGAAACTGTTGGGATTAAGTCAAACACACCCACATTAAATTCTTCAGATTGGTCATTTTGGGCTTCATGCACACGTCCTCATTATGGAAAACGCATGAAGAAATGCGTATGATGCAGCTTTTATGTTCACCAGCAAATTTCGCTGGATTTTGGTTGATTTTTATGTGAATGTTCTTAAAGAAAATAGAAGTTTAACTGATATATATGTGATCACTTTAGATATTTTTTTCTCCATAAATGTCTTTATTGGGTTATCAAGACAGGTTACATATCCAATCAGTAATGATACAATTCACCCTTTTTCCTTCCTTTTTGAAAACATCAACAACCCTCCCTCCCCCCCTTGAACTAGAGAGCCACATTTACATTTCAAAGTAAAAGCATGTAAGAACAAGTAATGATTATATAAAAAATACAACTCTCTCTCCCTGCTAAAGGAAAAGGAGGGATGAACATTAAACAACAAAAAATGAGATTCAAAATGTACTTTAAATATTTTTAAGCTTTTTTTTGAAGATTTGTACTCATTTTTTGAAAATATTTCCAAGAATTTTCTTGCCAAATTTGGGGATTTATTTTATAAATAAAATTTTTAAGGGAAACTTGATTTTTTTTGTGTGTGAATATTCTTAAAGCCATATTACAGACACGGTTCAGAAAAAAACATTTATTTAATTCAAAATTAAAAAACATCTTTCTATGTAAATATCTCACCTAAATTTAGTGGGTGTGGCTTACATTCAGATATGCTCGGTAGTCCAGAAATATGTTAATCTCATCAGTCCTTGCTTTAGCTGATTCCTTCCAGTATTTTCAGACAGTGTAAAGGGATTTTTTTCCCCCATCAGGACTGCAAAGCAGTTACTAACAGAGATCGTGGAGAAGGGACGTCCAGCCCCGGCGTTCCACCACAATGACGGCCCAGGAATGACTGTCCAGGAGATTATGGTCCCTGCTTCTAAAGCCGGCCTGGTCATTGGAAAGGGAGGAGAAACCATCAAGAGCCTTCAGGTGAGTGACTTCTTGACATGAGAGGAGAAGAAACAAGGACAGTAGAGCTGCAACTAATATTTCATTATCAATTCAAACCAGGTGAGCGATTTAGACGACAGTGATAACATTAGCAGAGATGGAAACGTGAAAGTAAAGTCATTTGGATTCAGTCTTAGAATGGTCTGTGATGAAAACTCATGCACCACGCTGACAAGCTGATGGATAACCCCAACCCGAAACTATCTGAGACCTGAGCACACACACAGATAAGAGACGAGTGCTTTAGTTTCTGAGATTAAGACACACTGATGGTTTGGATTTGTGTGGATGTGCAGGAACGAGCTGGAGTGAAGATGGTCATGATCCAGGACGGACCCCAAAACACAGGCGCAGATAAGCCACTCCGCATCTCAGGAGAACCCTTTAAAGTCCAGGTGGGTTATTTTTGTGTATTTTATTATAATCAGGATATGAACTCAAGCCTGAGCCACCTCAACAGAACGTTCTGCCACCTGCTTAATTATTTGTCTCTGTGGACATTAATGGAGTCTTTTCTCTTCAGCAAGCCAAAGAGATGGTGATGGAGCTGATCAGAGAGCAGGGCTTCAGGGAGCAGAGAGGAGAGTACGGCTCCAGGATCGGAGGAGGTGGAGGAGGAGGAGGAGACAGCTTAGACGTAAGTGTTTGTCTCATGTTTTTTAGAGAATGTTTGTACAGCAGGGTCTGTGGTTTAAATGTCTGTTCTTTCATTGTTCAGGTTCCCGTCCCACGATTTGCAGTCGGAATTGTTATTGGGAGAAACGGAGAAATGATAAAGAAAATCCAGAATGACACGGGCGTCAGGATTCAGTTCAAACCAGGTGAGCGGTCGAGACGACGCTGATGAAATGAGCAGAGTGAGCAGTCTGAGAACGTGTTCGGTCTGTGATGAAAACTCATGCACCACGCTGACAAGCTGATGGATAACCCCAACCCGAAACTATCTGAGACCTGAGCACACATAAATAAGACATTAGTAGTCATTAAGTTGATTGTGCAGAAATTAAGGCCTTAAATGGCATTAAAAATCATTAAATTTGATTCTCAGCAGTGTTAAATATTCTTTATGCAGTTTTGAAGAAAATATTTGACAAATATGACTGCGATTCGTCAGGTGTGTGAATCTGCGTAAACTTACTGAACAATTGTGATAATTGTTCTGGCCAGTTGGGTACAATTGCCAAAAAGTGCATGTTTTTAACTGGGGCTGGACCCGAATATCCGAATATTCGTTCGCTATGACGGTATCCGGATATTAATTTTGGTATCCGAATATTCGGAGGCCAGAAACCGCTATTCGGGCCAGGCCTACTTTTAACCCTCATGTCGTCCTGTGGGTCAAAATTGACCCGTTTAAAAATGTGGAAAAAAAATGTTTTTTCACAATGAAACTTCTGATATCCACATTTTCAACATTTTTAGGATTTTTTGGAAGATTTTCAGTCTTTTTTTTTTCAATCATTCATTATTTTTTTTAAAATAAAACTTTTAAGGGAAACTTTTAAGCAATTATTGGAATTTGCTTTGTAAAGGTTTTGCAAATTTTCATAAATTTGGGGAATTTTTTTTGCCGAATTTTTGGATTTTTTTCAGAAATGGTAAAATGTAGGGACAGTTGCAAAAAAACAAACTCCTGTGATTTGTTGGTTCATGGTTGTGGCGTTAAATTTTTTACAGTATAGCGTTAAAATGGCTTTAAAAAGAATTAAATCTGACTAGTTGATATCTGCAGAAACCCTTAAAGACCTAAATAAATTTGATCATGTTATAGAAAATAGCACATTTGTTCAGTGCGATTGCTACAAAACTAAAGTCACAACGTCTCGGTCGTCTCTGATCCACCTCCTCCCTCCAGATGATGGCAGCACACCAGACAGGATAGCACAGATCATGGGTCCTCCTGATCAGGCTCAGCACGCGGCAGAAATCATCTCCGACCTGCTGAGGAGCGTCCAGGCTGGAGGACCTCCGGGACACGGCGGCGGCAGGGGACGTGGTCGCGGACAAGGCAACTGGAACATGGGACCGCCCGGTGGCCTGCAGGAGTTCACCTTCACAGTCCCGACCATGAAGACCGGCCTGATCATCGGAAAAGGCAAGTAGCTCCACTTCTGGTGTGAGAAAAGAAACGAAGTTCAGGAACTAAAACAGAAGCAGCTGGTTTTGTCGGTTGTAGTACACCCTGGAAAAATGACCACAAAAATGTCCTCGGGGCGGATTTTAATTACTTTGTGGTAGAATAACTAGTCTTAAAGGCAGAGACAGAACCGTCAAAATCTATCTGCATGTTTTTACTCCTCATAGCCACCAGAGCAGGAGTCATGAGCTGATCCGGACCCAGTGGCTGTCCTTTATGGACCCGGGCCTGTATAAAGTAAATGGTAGGGGGATTTTAAATTTGCCGGGTTGCTTCTATTTTACTTCGTGTTTACTGCTTATTATCAGCCGTCCCATGTGACGCTACTCGGCCAATGACGTCTCTGCATTGCAGGAGCTAAACATCACAGCTCTGCGATCAGAAAAGAGTTGAGAGGGACTGACAAAAAAAAAGAAAAAGCGACACGAGAGGAAAACAGTCCTGAACACGTGGACTGTGTTTGGCTGTGTGAGGCAGCTTCTAAACTATGAACATAATCCAAACTAAATGTGGTTCCAGACTCACCAATGAACCGCTAATGTGTCTGAGAACGACCCTGGTACCGTTCAGACCACATTCAGAATACTGTCAGCTCATTCTCCCATTAAGCAGCAGGGATAGAAGAAGAGTGAAAGAAGACAGGTAAAATGAGTAGAAAGTGTTTGTTCACATTTTGTGACATTTAGGAATTGCTAAATATTTATATAAGTAGGCTCAGGTTGTTCAGTCATTATTTTTTCAAGTTCTGTGCTTTATTTTAGGAAGTACAGTTACATCAAGTTATTTATTAATAAATGTCAAAATGTTTTTACTGAATTTATCTGATTTGACGGTCAGTTATTTATTACATGCAGACTCTAATAATACTGCTAAGTTACAACAACATAACATCAATTCAGTTAGACATTATGATGTTCTGGACCTTTGGTTTAATTCAATTTCTCTGACTGGACCTCTTAGAATTTTAGTGAAATACCCCTGGTCTAACGGTTTACCCAGCTTGCCCCTTTGGCCGCCACTCAGACTTAAAAACATCTGTTTTCCAGGTGGTGAGACAATCAAGGGCATCAGCCAGCAGTCTGGAGCCAGAATCGAGCTCCAGAGGAATCCTCCGCCCAACGCTGATCCCAACATAAAGATGTTCACCGTCAGAGGCTCCCCCCAACAGATCGACTACGCCCGGCAGCTGGTGGAGGAGAAGATAGGGGTGAGACCTTGAAGCAGCGCTACACTTCCACTATAACAGATTAAAAAAACACTGGTGAAAGCAGCATATAGATGATATGCTGCAGAGATCTGCCAAAGTAAAAAATAGAACGGTCTTCATTTATTTTTGTCTGCAAGGCTTTTGTAGATGGAAGTGAGTGAAATTTATAATTTTTTAACCCTGTAAAACTCACTGTTGCAAAAATACATCAGCTGATTTTTTTATTTATACATACAATTTAGAAAAAATAGCAAAAAATGAGCAAAAATATATTCTGTAATTTTTTGTTTAATTTTTTTCTATACTTGGGTTTTTATGTTCAGTTTCATTTGTTTTTGTGTGCAAGGCTTTTGTACACAGAAATGAGTGAAATTTAATTTTTTTTAACCTTGTAAAACCCACTTGCAAAAATTCATCAGATAATTTTTTTATTAGAATTTTTAAAAATTTTATATATAAATTTCTTTCAGTTTTAATTTTTTTTTTAGCTCATTTTATTTTCTATATTTGGGTTTCTGTGTATATGCTGTTGCCATCACTGTACATCTGGTGACTCAGACTGCTGTGTAGTCTGTCAGCATTTATTTTCTCAGTCAAAGCTGTTGGTTGCTTGGTAGCTTTACTGCGTTAATGAAGTCTGTAGACTTTAACTTCAATGTCTCAGTCGTGTTCAGTGTCGCCTGACTGCAGAACTGTCGGCTCTTTTTCTTGTCCAGGGACCAGTCACTCCTATGGGTGGTCCACACGGTCCTCCTGGTCCACATGGAGGTCCAGGCCCACACGGTCCTCCGGGACCTCCTGGACCCCCCGGAGCTCCCATGGGTCCATACAACCCTGGACCGTACAACCAGGGACCTCCAGGACCACAGTGAGTCCAGCAGCCATGAACAAAAACTTGCTGCTTATGATTGCAGGAACATTTAGACACAAGTGAAGGATGTGGAGGGTTGATGGATCTTTTTGTTTTCTCAGCGGTCCTCCGGCTCCTTATCAGCCTCAAGGATGGGGCAACGGCTACCCACACTGGCAGCAGGGACAGCCCGATCCAAGTGAGTATCTTGTGTGTTTATTCAGTTAGAAGCAGCAATTTAGAGTTTAGTTTCATACAACACCTCATATAAGCAGCTGTATGATCACAACTTTAATATGCTCTTCGGGACAAACGGAGAAATGATAAAGAAAACCTGGAATGACACAGGGGTCAGGATGAACCAGATGAGAGAGATGGATTCAGTCTGAGAATGTGTTCGGTCTGTGATGAAAACTCATGCACCACGCTGACAAGCTGATGGATAACCCCAACCCTAAACTATCTGAGACCTGGACACTTAAATTAGACTATTGGTGCTTTTCCACCAGCATCTTCTGGGCTCGACTCTGCTGGGTTTGAGAGTTTTTCCATCAGGATGTAGTTCCTGGTACCAGCTACTATTTCAGTACCTACTGGGCCGGAGCAGCTGAGTGGATCCGATAATGTGACGTCTACAGAGTGCAGGCCGCTGATTGGACAGGGAGCGATGACACATGAGAGAAACTCCTCAACCAAAAAGTCTCCTGAGTGTTTCGACTTGCCGCCCTCAGCTTTCTCCGACTCTTATTTTGAATCTGACAAAGAGCCGAGCAGCAGGTGTAGCGTCGCCTCCGTCTCCTCCATTGTTGTGTTGCGTTTGTGTCGGACACAAATGACACTCAGGGACTTCCAGGCTGTTGTGCTACGATGACTCCACCCAAGATGAGGTGGTGCTCAGTGATGGAAAACGACCTAAACGGAGTCGAGTCGATGCTAGTGGAAAAGCTCCTTATGAGCATTAGTTTTATAGAGAACAGGACGTTTGTTGAATGTGAAGTTTGGTCATAACTTTGTTCTTATTCCTTGTGTCCAGATAAAGCAGCCGCTGACGCCAACGCAGCAGCGTGGGCGGCCTACTACGCTCAGTACAGCCAGCAGCCCCAGGCTCCCATGACCCCGACCAGCGGAGCTCCAGGAACAACTCAGACCAACGGCCAAGGTACCAGAGCCGTTGTTCAGCTACCACTGAGCAGAAAGTGTTCAGAATCAGCGAGCCGAGCGTAGAGCAGCGTAGCCTTACTGTAGCGTTCTGAGCTCATGTCTTCCTGGTGTTGCTAACTGAGGTTGGATTGGTTTCACCTGTAAATGACTTTGCTTTTGCAGAGCAACGCTTTTTTTTTTTTCTCCAAGCTTTTTTTTTCTGATATTACCCCAGGGACAGGGTAGTTTTCCTCCACCACCCCTAGGCTGACAGCCCAACCAGGCAGGTGGAGGACAAACTGCTGAGAATGATTCACTAATTACAAGTACCGTTTTTTTTAACAGGTGACCCACAGGCTGCAGGTCAGAGTGGACAGGCAGATTACACCAAGGCCTGGGAGGAATATTACAAGAAAATGGGTATATGAACGTAGCTTCAGTGTACACCTATTAACACCAGCCAGTCTAAACAGCCATGGGCATTCAGTCAGCTTCTTTTTCAGGTCTGGGTATTTGTCAGCATCACTGGCCTGCTGTGGAGCTCGTCAGTGTGTCTCCACTTGGTTTGACATCTGACGCCTGTGCTGTTTAGACTGCAACACTTTGACTATCTGCAGGACTGAGCTGTCGACACAGAACCACCTTAATGATCTTAGAGTAGCTGATTTTTAATTTTTTTTAGACTATCTCAGGGCTTCATCCACACTGATGGCAGAGTTTTTCCACCACGTGCCACGAATGTTTTACTGCTACTGAATGTGTGTAGAGTTAAACGCTGAACATGTTTGATTGGTGGCTCATGGATGTAAGCGTTTTAGGACCAGTGTTGTGATGTGTTCGGTTTCCGTTTGACAGCTGGACGAACTGACACGCTTCCTGTTTTCTCTGCAGGTCAACAGAGTCAGCAGCCTCAGGACTACACCAAGGCCTGGGAGGAGTATTACAAGAAACAAGGTGAGCGTTCTGGGTCGGAAACCAAACGTGATTTCAGTAAAGACTGTTTTTATACTATAGAAACCATGATATGATGGATGATTGCATTAGGAGAGCAGTCTGCATCATGTGAAGCAAATCATTTATGGATTATGTGATTCTGCCGCTAAAAGTAAGTGTTTAAAGCATTCATTTTAGTTCAGGTTCCACATTCAGCCCGGTTTTATCTTAAGTGGGCCGGACTCGTTAAATTAAAGCAAATAACCCATAAAACTCCAAATTTTTCCTGCATTTTTTTTTTTTTTTCAAATGTGCACATTTAATGAACAAAACATTATGAACAACCTGAAGTTTCTTCAGAAAAATAAATTTAATTTCCGCAATAATATGCCTCAGTTTATCATTTGTAGACACATCAGAGTCTATAAAGGAACACATTTAGTCATGATCAAAACAGTCGGACAAGAAAAGACAAAAAAACAGAAAATATTACAAAAATGACAAGAACAAAATGACAAACTACACGAATCAAAACAGAAAGGAGATAAAAATAATTAGGCCAAAAAGCTACAAAACGCCCAAAAAGTGGACAGGTGACAAAACTCAGACATAAAAACAACAAAAACAAGACGAAATATAACAAACATGAGACACAAAATGGGCAAATGACAAAAATGAGACACAAAACTCTACACAGAACAATGAATAAAGTGAAACACAAAATGAACTAGAAGTTTTACCAAACTTGGACCGCCCGGCGAGGTCATCTGTATGTCACGGACATGAGCCAGTGACATCAGACACCACATTTACAAAGCTGACCCCTGTGACCTTGAAAATGAGGTCAAGGTCACCAAATGCGAACTTGACCTGTGTCTTATTATGGTACAGCTGTGTACCAAATATGGTGAGGCTACATCAATATTTTGAGTTATCACGCAGAAACCAAATTGTTACAAACACGCAAGCAAGCAAGACCATGCAGCTGAAAACAATACCTTCCGGAAAACAGAGTTTTTTCCGGGCGGTAAAAATACGTCAAATACAAGCGCTACAAAAACAAGAGACAACAAAACTCAGACACAAAAGCAACAAAAACAAGACAAAATATTACAAAATGAGACACAAAGCAGCAAAAGAGCCATCTAGTATTTTACTTTATGATGAAAACAACGTGTCGTGGTCTAGAAATTATCTTAAATTTTTACTAATTTACAATCTGCAGTTAATGTCTTCTCTGTAATCTTTACACTTTGAGGGCCGGGTTGGACCCTCTGGAGGACCGTTTTTGGCCCGTGGGCCTCATGTTGAACACCCCTGGTTTAAAGTGAGACTGGTAGAAGCCAGCTGTGATGTCTTTAGGGGGTTTAATGAACCAGCGCCTACATGGAGGAGCTGAAGGGTGGTTGTGTCCTCCAGCAGCTCTCTGTCGTAGAGTCGCTGCTTTCTCAGCCACCCGATAGAAAAGCAGAAGGTTTCTGACCCGACACCAGAGACGGTGGTGCCGGGTTCGTTCCCCTTCTTATAAATGCCATCTTCAGAGATTTCAAACTGTTGCTGCCACCTCTGTTTACTTTGATGCTGTTGTTTCAGAACCTAAAGGTTGTAGATTGTTTGCATTGACCGTCATCCTGCTACTGTTCTGCTTGTTCATGTTTGACTTTGTCAGCTTTTAAAGAGTGAAGTCACTCAGCTGCTCTTGTCTCTGTCGGCCCAGAAACTCGAACACGTTGGAGTCGATGGCTGCTCCCTGATCTGTTGTTCAGCTTCGTTTTTTTTTTCTTACCTGCAGCCTAAACTAAAATATCTGGTTTATGGAGCTGTTGAGCTGAAAGAGGTTTCAACATGTTGTGAGCTGCCACAGTTTCTCTGCCTATTAATGAACATGAATTTAACCGTAAAGACTAAAAACTCTGAACAGCGCCCCCTGTGGTCACAAATGGGAATTACAGGATGGATTTACCTTCATTTATATGTAGAATTGTATTTTTTTGAATCAGTTTTTGTCTTTGCGTCATCAAAATGATTCTGGCCCGTTCAAATAGTAGAAACTTCTATAATATAGAAATATAATAGTTGTTGTTTTTGGATCTTTGGATTTGAGTCTCAAGTCTGAACAAATGGTGTCTCACTGAAGCTATTTTTTTATGCATTAACCCTCTTGCTGTCCTCATTTACAGCCACCAAAAATATTGTTTCCTTGTCTGAAAAAATCCAAAAATTCAGCAAAAACAATCCTCAAATTTCTGAAAATTTGCAAAACCTTCACAGCACTCGATTTAGACGGTCGCCAGGTCGCCTCGAGCGCCGGGAATCACGGCAGGTTGATGACATCATACAAAGTGGCTGCCTCCATGAAGAAAACATGATAGCGGTTCAGCTCGATGGAGCGCTCGATTTGGACGGTCGCCAGGTCGCTATTTGCGACGTTCGTCTTCTTGCCAGAGATGAACGCACAATTCAGAGTTTCCCATTGGATGAACGCCTTTATGCTAAATATGTAAAGGTGATAGTCGCAAATGGCAACCTGGCGACCGTCGAAATCGAGCGCTGCTTCAGGAAGAAAGTTCAAATAATTCCTTAAGAGTTTTATTTTTTTAAAAATCCCCCAAATTTTTAAAGAAAATTCTTGTAAATACGTTTAAAAAATGAGTAAAAATCTTCCAAAAACATCTAAAGTGATTACATATATATCAGTAAAACTTCTAATATTTACATAAAAATTAAGTAATTTCTCTGTGCTTTGGTTGATTTTTTATATGCCAGTCACTTTAGATATTTTTTGGATTTTTTTTGGGAGATTTTTACTAATTTTTTTTGGCGTATTTACAAGACTTTTCTTGCCAAACTTGGAGGATTTTTTAAAAATAAAACTCTTGAGGGAATCTTATAAGGAATTACTTGAATTTTCTTCCTGAAGGTTTTGCAAATTTTCATAAATTTGGGGAATTTTTTTGCTAAATTTTTGGATTTTTTTCAGACAAAGAAGCAATATTTTTTGGTGGCTGTAAATGAGGGCGAAAGCTGAAGTTTCCTGACTGAACCGTGGTCCTGCTGCTCAGACCCCTGGATGTCTTCTGGTCTTATTTTTTTTCTGTCCGGTTCTTCGTCTCCTCTCACCGCTTCTCTCCGGTTTTCCCTCCAGGTCAAGCGGCTCCTCAGGCGGCCACGGCGGCGGCGGCGGCAGCCTCTCAGCCAGGAGGCCAGCCGGACTACAGCGCCGCCTGGGCGGAGTACTACCGGCAGCAGGCCGCCTACTACGGCACCGCCAACCCTCAGTCCATGGGAGCGGCACCACAAGCCCCTCAGGTACACCCCCACACCCCCACCACCACCACAGAACACTCAGTCCATTCGTAACCACCTTCCTCCTCAGCCTCCACAGGTCCAGAGACGGCAGCGGCTCAAAGCTAACCACACACTGCTTCCTCCTGCAGGTTTTTTAGCTTTTTATTTTGGGAAGGAGTCCACTGTTTCCGCTGTTAACATGCACCGTATCTTCTATGTATTTCTCCTGCACAGGGCCAGTAATGTGAAGTGGACAAAAAGTAAATGTCGAAACAAAATCCTTTGTTAAATGTTTGGATGCAGACGCCTTGATGAAGATCTTAAATTTCCTTGGTTTGAAAGTGTTTCACATAGATGGCAGATTACCGGCGAACACGTCCTCCCTGATTTCTCTGTTTTTGTTGTTGTTTTTTGTTTTTCCTGTAAATGCTCTGTTTTTAGTGAGGTAATTCTACATATGGTCATTCCAGCCCTGTATTCTACATTCACTGTGGTTAGAAGTCATGTTTATTCTGCTGTAGACATTTTCATGTAAATCATCTCAGTTTTAAAATGCCTGTTGTGTTTTTGCAATAAAACAAACTGAAACCTCCTGTGTCGGTAAGTTGGGGTGGTTTGAAAAGCCAGAGGGGTGGAGATGAACTTCTGTATGTTTTGATTGTTTTATGGGGGTGGGGGGGTGGGGTGGGGGTCGGTTGAACTGCAGGCCGTGTGTGGGTTTTAAATTGTCCAAAAATCAAAGTTGTTGCTGTCCTGTCTCTCTCCAACTGTCTCTAAGGCTGGTAGATAAGTGATCAGTGATCCTGAGCGGTTCAGGCCAACAGACGTCCGTGTTGATAGACGTTTTTTTTACTCCCTATTTTGGGGTTTCTGTGTATCGCATCTCCTGCATTAACTGCGTTGCTGTGGCTCTTTATTTTTATTACTTCTGCCTGGTTTGCTGACATGCTGAGCTAGTATGAACTGTATTTTGCCTTGATTTAGTCACTTCCTCCTCCACAGGCAAGTTTAGAAAAGCGGTAAGCAAAGTATTCCTGTCAACATGTTGCATATTTTTAGTGTTATCTCCACTTTTTTGTGCTGTTCTTTTTCCAGGACAGTCAGGTAAAAAGACTAAAAACTGCCGCTGTATCTCTCAGAAATGCTTTGAACCTTTTGTCTTGCCCAGCTGTGAACTAACTCACATGTATAAATTTGTTGTTTTTTTTTAAAGAATGTTTTTTTAATATAAAAACATTGCAAAAAATCAAACAAAAAAGGTTTTTGCTCTGCCCCTTCTGTTAGTGTTTATCCGGTATAAGAAGGTAGATGTTGTAGGGTCAGCAGCCTTCGTCCTTCCTCCTCTAATGTAAGTACACATGCTTCATAAACTGCTAAAGATGTAGTATTTTTATCATTTTTTTGTCAAATATTGCCATTTCCCCCTTTCTTGGGTAAGTATGAAATGTTGTGAGGAGAGGCGTAGAGCTTTAGACTGACTATTCTTCTGCCACATGTTTCTGAGACTCATCTCCCCTTTTTGTGCTTCACATCCAGTGTGCTGTAGCGTTTTGCGTAGCTAGAATATCGGTCGGATTCTGAGCCGAGGGTTTGAATGTCGGCGCTCTGTCACCCTGCTGGTAGGAACTGTTTTTAAGGATGTTGGTTCTGTTTTTGCGTTCTGATGATCTGACCTGTTAAAGTGCCATTTGTCCAGTCCAGGGGTGTCAAACTCGTCTCAGCCCAGGTTCCACATGAGCCAGAAAAGTAAAATCGCAGCGTAATGACAGTTAAATAACCACAGCTCACACTTTTACCCTTTGCTTTAGTGCAGTGAAAGTCAGAGGAAAAATCAACAAAAGACAAGACATTACAAAAATGAGACACATTTTGGACAAGTTTTAGTCATTTTGCACTCATTTTAGAGAAATGTAGGTAGTTTTGGATGGATTTCAGTTTTGAATGAGTTTAAGTCATTTGGGCCATTTTAGAAAACCATTTATGTCATCTTCGACTCATTTTGAGAATGTCATCAAAGACGCAATGTGACTTCTTTTAGGGCTTTTTTTCTGTCATTTTGGATCTATTTTGGACAAACTTGGGTCATTTTGTGCAGATTTCATCTAATTTCGGACACAAACTTTAGGAGTTTTCGACAAGCTCGGGTCATTTTGGATTATTTTCAGGTCATTTTGGACACATCTTGAGTCTAGTTTTGTGTATTTGCAGCGATGTGTGCAGCTAGAAGCAGAACAGTCACACGTCCCATGCTGTTTTTGCGGCTGTTCATCTACAAAGGCACAAAATATTCGGTTACAGCTCTCTGGAACTGAGCGATGTAGTATCTTACTTGAAAGTCGGACAAAAAATGAGACACGAAGTGACAAAAAAAATCGACCAATGACACAACCGAGACAAAGCAGCGACAAATGAGAAGTCGGACCAAAAAAAAGGGAAAATATTACAAAACTGAGGCAGAAAATGACAAAAGAACTATTTAATATTTTACTTTATCATGAAAACGACTTGTCATGCTCTAGAAATTATTTAAAATTTTTTGTTTTACTAATTTACAATTCAGTTAACCCTCGTGTCGTCCTGTGGGTCAAAATTGACCCGATTTAAAGTTTTGAAAATGTGGGGGGAAAAAAAATGTATTTTGCAGTGAAACTTCTGATGTCCACATTTTCAACATTTGTGGGAAATCTTGGAACATTTTTTTGGAGGAAAAAATGTTAATATTAAGAACTCGCATAAAAAATCAACTAAAATCCAACGAATTTCGCTGGATTTGCTTGATTTTCATGTGAATGTTCCTAAAGAAAATAGTTTTACTGATATATATGGAATCCCTTTAGATGTTTTTAGGATTTTTTTTGGAAGTCTTTTTTAACTCGTTTTTTGAAAATGTTTACAAGAATTTTGTTGCCAAATTTTTTTTCAAAATAAAACTTTTAAGGAATTATTGGAGTTTTTTCTTCCTGAAGGTTTTGCAAATTTTCAGAAATTTGATTACATTTTATTTTTTGCAGAATTTTTACAAACTATTTTTTGGTGCCCCAAAGTGAGGACAATAGGAGGGTTAATGTTGTTTCTGAATATTTTTTACCCTTTGCGAAGACTGGAACGGACCATCTGGCGGGCTGGTTTTGGCCCGCGGTCCTCGTGTTTGACACCCCTGGATTGGATGACGTTTTAAAAACCACAAATGCCTAGAAAAGAAAAGTCCTACTGCATAACTCCAGCGTAGCATGCTTAGGTTTTAATGTCCTACATGAGCATGTGGAATGCTAGTAGTGGAAGAAGCTCAGCATTGATCTCTCTGTTGTTGTTGTTGAAAGGCTGTTGATATTTAAGGTTGGAAAGCAAATCTCTCTATATATATTCTCTATTTTTTGACTGCATTGTTCACTGATGGCAAACAGTGCGATTATATCTGATCTTTGCAGTGTCGTCCCAGACCTTGCACACCTTAGGTTCTGCTGCCGTAACACAGGTAAGCGAAACCTAAGGAAACCAGTGTTTTTGTCCAGTGACATGACCAATATTCACATGCTTACCTGTGTCGTTAACAATGCATTAAGTCGTTAAAGAAATGTCCAGGATAATCAGCCCTTCTCTTTTTAATTTTGTTGTTGCTTTCATGAATGAACTGCATGATATGAGCTGTTAAAAACAAAAAAAAGGTTGTTGCATTAGGAGGAAATGCTTAATATTTGATGATAGCCTTGTGTTATTGTTTAGCGATGCTTTTAGATGACTCTGGTGTAAACAAACTGCATGCCTGTTGCCACTAGTTAGCCATGTGCTCAGGTTTCTCAAACACAAACAGAAACGGTGACATACATGATTTTTTTTTCCCTGAATATTTTTTTTTATGATTTTTGATTCTTCTGTCGTGGTGTGAATCTGCCCTCACGTGCGGTGCTATTCTGCTATTGAAACGCTGCTGCCTTCACTTCTCGCTCACAGTGTTGGAGGATGCTGCAGGCTTTAGGTCGTAGAATCAGGCCGTGTCGTAGTTTGGAATCCTTTATCCCCCACTGCTGAACGTAGACCGTTCAAGAGCTCCGGTGATAAGGTAACAAAACAGCAACGCAAATGAAATTCAAATTCTGTCAAGTGTTGGTCAGATGAATGTGTTTCCAGCTGGGATTGTTGTGTTTTTTCTTAAGTTGGTTTCTCTGCCTTCATGAACAGCTTCTAGTCATAAATGTGCTTTAGAAAGTTGGATGAGGACAGGATCTGACGTGCTTTCCTTGCAGTTAATTTGGGATTAAAACAAAACAAAAAAGGGGGTAGAAGACTAAACGAGGAGCATGCCTTAGAGGTAAACAGGTTTCATGTTGATGCTGTGTGAATTAAATCTATCGGTTTGTTCCTTCGATTCACTTGTTCTGACTTCTGAAATGTCGCCATGTTCATTAATAATAAAGCTGTAACTAATAAACTGGACTCGTGTCGTTGACTTTTATTCTGTCCCAGGAAAAACACAACGGACATACTCAGAGTTTTTATTGATGATTTGTACAGAAAACAAAGTGAAAATGCATAAAATAAACCATCTTCAATCTGTCAGAAATAAGACTTTCATTCACAAAACCACGCTTCATCTGTGCTTTGGAAGGTTCTGGTTGCTCCTTGTGTTCATACTGAGCCAGAAAACATCCTCACCCTGTTGGAAAATACACCCCGAACTCTTCTAAACCAGGGCTGTCCAACATGAGGCCCGTGGTCCAAAAGTGGTCCTCCAGAGGGTCCAATCCGGCCCTCAAAGAGTAAAAATTCCAGAGAAGACATTAACTGCAGATTGTAAATTAGTAAAACTATAAATTTAAAATCATTTCTAGACCATGACATTTTGTTTAGTCATAAAGTAAAAATACGAGATTGTTCATTTGCCTCATTTTTATTTTTTATCTGACTTTTCTCATTTTCTTGTTGCTTTGTTTCTAGCTTTTGCCATTTTGTCTTGTTTTTGTCTTTACTGTCTGACTTGTTTCTCCTTTGGTATCGTTTGTGATTTTTGTCTTTTGGTTTAGTCATTTATTTTTGTTTTTCTTGCTTTGGTCATTTGTTCTTGTCACTCCTACCACCTGTGTTTCAGTAGCTACTCTGTCAAAGGTCTTTCATCAAATTCAGAAGCTGAAATGATCACAATCTTGACAAAACTGCTTTCACCTGCACTTCTAATCCTTAAAAACCCACCCGACACTGCAGCTCTGCACTTAAAAGCTGCAAAAAGTTCATTAGAACGTCCTAAAATGTTTAGTGTTTCGGATTTCTGCTTCTTTTGGCTTTAAAGCACATAAATATCAGAAGGTGATCATTTTAAAAGCCACTAGGGTTGTGTTTCAGGTCAGTATGAACAGGAGGAGTCATGAGGGGTGTTCGAAGACGGACTTGAAACCTCGTGAAAGGTGGCGTCTGTGATCCTGGTGGAAGTTTGGACATATCTGAACAGTAACGTGTTCTGTGCACGAGCTCCAACGTGAGCAGGACTCGCTGCAAAAGTGTTTTAATCTGCATGTGATAAAAGCTGTGGTGGATCAGAATCACACGCTCCATCTTTAAGAGTGAAATCCTACAGAAACAGACGATCGCACATCTGTCCACATCTGGATCGTCGCTCGTCTGTAGTGTCCTCAGCAGACAGACGGCGGGATTCCTCAGAGAAACGAGACTCAGACGTACATTCAGAGACAAAGACGAAGCTCGAATATGTGCGCTCATCGTAAGGCTTTTTGTGTTTTTGTCCGTCGTGACAAACCGAGTAGCAGTCCAACAGCAGCAGAGTCTGATTTCAGGGCCTCGTTTAACCCTCCTATTGTCCTGTGGGTCACATTGACTCGTTTTAAAGTTTGAAAATGTGGGGAAAATATATTTTCACAATGAAACTTCTGATGTCCACATTTTTAACATTTTTTGGTGGAAAAAAAAATTCTGAAGAAAATCCCCCCCCCCCCAAAAAGAACCAAAACGCAGCAAATTTTGCTGAATTTTGGTAGATTTTTTTAGTGAATGTTCTTAAAGAAAACAGATGATTTATATGTAATCGCTTTAGATATTTTTACTAATTTTTGGAAAACTTTTACTCATTTTTTACCAAATTTGGGGGATTTTTTGAAGTGAAACTTTTAGGGGAAACTGAAGGAATTATTGGAATTTTCTTCCAGAGGGTTTTGCAAATTTTCAGAAATTTGGGGAATTTTTTTGCTGAATTTTTGGCTTTTTTTTCAGACAAGGAAACAATATTTTTTGGTGGCTATAAATGAGGACAACAGGAGGGTTAAATCCTGCATGAAGCTTTTCCCTTTTTTTAAATAACATCTGTGCAGCCAGATGTTCAGTTTCTTTTCTGACTCGCTGTGTTCGGTCACTCCTACATCTAATAGTGTTGCATTGCTGATGCTCAGGATGTTTAAATGCGTCTAATAAATCTACCTGACAGTCGACTGGATGTTTGAAGCAGACCACATTAATACATACAGGCACAACTAGAACTTCTACAAAACAAACCCTGCATCCTTTAATAAATACGGTAAAATACCTGCTTCTGCTCTGAATGGCAATAAATATCTAAAAGCTACCGCTAGAGAGTCACTGCCAGTCTCACAGCAACGTTAAACCTTATTGCTATGGTATTTAAAATGGCACGGTGGAGAGGAGGGGAGGAGATGAAGAGATGAAGGCAGACACCTGGATCCACAGGTACAGAGCGCACGGCATGATGGGAGATGTAGTCTGCGGCTTTCAGAGGCGGCTCACACCTACGGATAGGTCCTTTGGTCCAGCAGGCGGTGTGAACTCACCGCAGGATAAACGCCGTCCTTGTGTGTGTGTCACTGTACCGGAGCGTCCAGCAGGGTGGCGCTGGGCAGCAGCTGCCCCTGGACGGGGTTACAGCCGCTGTGGTGGCGCTGGGAGTCGGCCCCCAGGTAGGCCAGCAGCAGCTCGGTGCGTCGGTGCAGCAGGTGGAGCATGTCCTCCGCCAGGCTGTCCACCGACGAGTAGCGCACCTTATCCAGGTCAAAGATGTCCTTCAGGAAGTGGAGCACCTGGTCCTGGAGGAGAAGCAGCAGAACATGGATTTAAAAAACACATCCAGAAAGAATTCCTGCAGAGAAAACCAGCCGGTAAAATGCATTTATACCCCAAACCTAGGAGAAGTCAGGATAAAGCAGCTGAACTTGTGAGGTTCCACCTAAAGAACCTCAACATAAAATATCACCATTTCGCTGTAGCAGATATGAGGAAAAGTCCTAAAAACTGCCCTCCTGAAATCTCCAGCTGGGAATTTAGCCTCAGATTTCTCCACATCAGCTGTGTTGTGATCGTTTCACCGTCTGCTGAAGCTTCTGCTCCTCTGCTGGCAGATTTAACAGATCACATCTTATCAAGAAATGCTCATGATGTTTTCTCTTTTATGCTTCACCATTAACGATCCGACCGGCGCTCTTTCAGTTAAACATCATCGCTTCCTTTCCTTCTGCAGCGCGTTCATGCCACCCTCCTCAGCATCAGAAGCCTTTAGTCTGAACATCTCCATTTCAGCAGCGGACATACATTCATCTGCTGAATTCTGTTCAGATCTGAATGGAAACCCGGCCTCTGACAGAAAGTGGAGCTTCCTAGTGGATATCTCCTGTTCCTGATGTTGTGTTTGGTGCCGACTGACCTTGAAGAAGCAGCAGAAGTCGTGCAGGGAGCTCTTTGGTCCCAGGAAGCCCCAGGCCAGAACGGGGCTGATCTGTTCACACACTGCGTAGAAATGAGCGATGAAGCCGTCGGCCACCTGAGACCAACAGCAGAGGTTAGCCGGTTGATCGGTTCATGATTCTACTGGATGTCCGTCAGATAAAGAGACTAGAGGGAGAACAGAGACTCGTACCTTCATGTGTTGTCTCTTCTGCTTCAGCACTGACCAACAACTCGATGCCACCGCCTGAGAAATAAACACATCAGACTCAACGAAAAGTCAAAATTCACCAGCTTCAAGAGTCTCAACAGAACGTGAGATTTAGTCTTTTAGTCTAGTTTTAGTTGACTAAATGTAAGAGTTTTAGTCTTAAGTCTAGTTTTAAGTCTTTTAGTCTTTGTCTAGTATTAAGTCTTTTATTCTTAGTCAAGTTTTAAGGCTTTTAGTCTGCCTAGTCTTTAGTCTTAGTCTAGTCTTAGTTGGCTGAATATTATAAGTCTTTCAGTCTTCGTCTAGTATTAAGTCTTTTAGTCAGCCTAGTCTTTAGTCTTTTAGTCTTTGTCTAGTAGGAAGTCTTTTAGTCAGCCTAGTCTTTAGTCTTTTCATCTTTGTCTGGTCTTAGTCGACCAAATATTAGCAGATTTTAGTCAACTGAATCCACAGTGGACTAAATGTTTCTCCAGAATGTCCAATGATTGGAAACATCCATCAGTCTATGTTCTGGAAGTTATGGAATGGTACTCAGGCTTCAATCTGCTATACAGACGCAGATTTAAGAGTTGTAATAAAAACATGTATTTTATTTTATTCTTAATGTCAAAAGCATGACCGTGGCTTTTTCACAAAAGATAATGTCACATAACTTAAGCATTCGTCCCGCCCTAACATTTTCATCTTGTTTTAATGAGTCGCTTATATTTCGTCACAGTCTTCGTCTTCATGCCTGACTGAGTTTTTATTGAGTTTTCGTTTGCTGACGGATATTTTTCATCATAGTCTTCGTCAACGAAGCCAACACTGATGATTTGGTCCAGTTTTGTGTCTGACTCACCGTCTCCTTGAAGGAGCTGTTGAGCCAGCGGTTGTTGACCACGTTCTGGATGGAGATGGGCGGATTCTCCAGGTCCTCGAATGAATCCATCAGGATGAAGTCCAGCACGATGTCGTAGAAGTTCAAGTGCCTCACCTGGTCAGCATCAGACATGAAAAAAGAGATCAGTCTGGTTTCTGTACAGTTCCATGCTGGACAGAACAAAGCCAGCTTAACCAGTTTAACGTCACCGGAACTAAACACTGACCCCCCGTGTGGCCAGCTCCACCTCCGTGTCCTCCCAGTGCTCCGTGTGCTCCAGGAAGGAAATCATCTCCTCAAACACTTCTTCAAATCTCTTTGGGCTCTGCAGATCAAACAGAAACATCTATGAGAGGAACAGCTCGTGAAGGAGAGACGGCTTTCTGTCCCATGATTCTTCAGTCTTACCTTTTGTGCTTTAACTATAATAGAAGACAGTATTTTCTTTCCTGTTTCGGCCAGAAACATCTTGGTCGTCCTCTCACACAAAATGAGCTGCAGACCAAAGAACATTATTTTCTGAGTTTGGTTTCTGTGGAGTTCAGGCTCACTCTGCAGATTCTGGTTTCAAATCACCGACATAAGATGGCAGCCCGAGTTTCACAAAACATTTTGGCTTCACTTTTGTAAAGTGGGTGAAAATAGAGATACGGCGTCCATCGTCATGTACAGTTGATGTTAGGAACGGGTTCATAAACTGTAATTTATGAGGGTAAACTGTACCTGACTCGCTTGCCGCACACAGTGTAACTTAGCCAGGAAATCCAAGTCTCCAAGACATTCCAGCATCTCAGTTCTGGAAATAAAAACCAAGAAGAAGTTCTTCATGCTGCTGTCATTTAAAATGATGGTGGGAAGGTTTCACGCTGCAGACGGTGAGTGACGTGTTGATGGTGTAACTACCTCAGCACTCTGCAGGAGATCTTGCCGTCTTCAGCCATCTGCAGCGCCTCCTCGTAGAACCGGTGGTGACCCAGAGCAAAGACGCTCCTCAGCTCTCTGTGCTCGGACAGCTGAGACACAAACGGACCATTACCGGATAAATAAAAACCACTTTCACTCCCTGGTCACCACACATGAGGCTTTAAGTGAGCAGAACTCACAAAATCAAGCCCAGAACACGAGTTTTTCTATTATTCACAGTGGTGTACATCTTAATGTGTCCACATGTTGCAGCAGCAAAGAAGGCTTTGGATTCTTTCTTTTTTAATCTAAATCTGGAATCATATTTAGGACAATAGAAGGAGCAGGTGGTTCCTTCACTAATACATGTTTTACTGAAGCTGTTCTGAGCTGCACCCTTTGGACCGGCATAAAGAAAACCGTGTTGGAGTGTGTAGTGAAAACAGCTGACTAAACGTCCAACAGTGCTGCAGGAAAGTGGAAGATCTATTTTCAGTGACTCATAAAGGATGAAGGACCCGGTTCCACTGCTGCCAGCTCTGCTCGAAACACGGTGAGTCTGAAGGTGAACATTTACATTTAGAACATTCAGGAATTTATTTAAATGTAGTCACACAATAATTAACAGGAACAATGATTTCCAAAAACTGACAGCAAACGACGAGTAACTGACCCTCCAGAAAAACGTGATTATGTGATCGCATGAATTCCCGCATTAATCACCAAAATGCTGCTGATTATGCGGGGGTCAATTATTTCCCAACAGGCCGCATAATCCCTGCAAAACGGCGCATAATTCCTGCAAGAATCTCACATTTCCACGAAAAAAAGAGAAATATGCGGGTCCCGCTTGATTTCACAATTTCCGCATAAAATGAGAAAACTATAACCGATATAAATGGAGTTGTAAGTTTTTATGTGACGCCCGGCCTGACGTCATCAGTTCGCGCATTCACACACACTAGAAGCACGAGCTGCTGCGGAGCGTGGCGCCAGTGTTGCCAACTTAGCGACTTTCTCGTTAAATCTAGCGACTTTCCAAAGCGTCCTAGCGACTTTTTTTGTCAAAAGCGACTAGCGACAAATCTAGCGACTTTTTCTGCCGTTTTGGAGACTGACAGGAAAACTCGGCTCATTCTGCAGTTACTGTTTTCAACAAGCAGCAGGTGCTGCTGTGAGCTTCTCCCCCTCCCAGAGCACAGGCTGTCAGTCCAGTAACCTCACAGCAGTCCCAGTGTCTGATTAGAGGAAATATCCCTCCGCAGCCAGACGGCAGGTGAATCGCGCATATGTTTGCATATTTCACAACTATTCGCATACTTCGCAACTTTCTGCAATTTCCCCGCATAAAATGGCATAAAAACCCCGCATATTTATTCGCATAATCAAGGATTTTTGTCCGCGTTTTTCTGGAGGGTCTAAATAATAGAACTCACGCTGAAGCATATATCTACATGTTGGAGCTAAAGCCCTCGGGGTGAACGGGGAGCTCAGCCTGTAGACGTTATAAACAACCGGTTTGTGTTTTGTTGGTTTAATGCAGCAGCAGCTTGAGCCCCCACAGGGACTTAATGAGTAAAGGAGATAAAAGGAGAACCGCTAAACAGGAAGTCATCCGAATCAGACTCCTGCTGAGAATCAGACGTACTCTCACAGTTTCAGACAGGTTGGGATTAAAACGTCTGCTGGTTCCATTCTGAGCCTCCTGCTCTAAGCCTGTACTTCATCAGTGCTGTGGTTTTGAAGCTCAGAGGACGTCTGTGGTTTAGTAATCTAAACATGTTTGTCATTTTGGAAATGCCCATTGGATAATGTCAGTCCTTTTTAAATCTGAAAAAAATACAATTTAACACCATAAATACAGAAACAGAATCAACTCTTTCTGCTGTCTGGAGGGTTTTCCTGTCTTTTAGACGGTACCAGCAGAGATCCAGCTGAGAAATGAACCCTCCTGTTGTCTTCATGTACGGGCATCAAAAAATATTGTTTCTTCATCTGAAAAAAATTCAAAAATTCTTCAAAAAAATCCCCAAATTTCTGAAAATTTGCGAAATCTACAGGAAGAAAATTCCAGTAATTCCAGTAGTTTCCCTTGAAAGTTTTATTTTTTTTAAAAATCTCCCAAATATGCCAGGAAAATTCTTGTAAATATTTTCAAAAAATGAGGAAAAATCGTCCAAAAAAATCCTAAAAATATCTAAAGTGATTCCATATATATCAGTAAAACTTCTGATATTTTCTTTAAGAACATCCACAAAAAAATCCAGCAAATTTCACTTTGTTGAAAATATTTATATAAGAATTTTCTTGCTAAATTTGGGAGATTTTTTTTTTTAAAAATAAAACTTTTAAAGGGAAACTTCTCTCTTCTGTCTTTCTGAAGGTTTTGCACATTTTCAGAAATTTTGGGATTTTTTTGAAGATTTTGGGGATTTTTTTCAGACAAGGAAACAATATTTTTTTTAACAGGAGGGTCAATGCTTTGTCACACGTTTTTGTACCTGAAAATTCCTCTCCGTTTTAAAATTAAACAAACACTAAAGGACAAAGTGTGGTAATAGAGTAAAATGTTCTGTCTGTAATTCAGGAATCCCTGCGGTGTTCAGGGCTGTGAGCTTTTCTTACCTCAGCAGCAGACACAAAGGAGTCGGTGGAGGCGATGCTGATGCTGTCTCTTAAACAGGCGTCATCCAGCTCCTCTCTGGACAAAGCGTCGGTCATTTTATCTAGAGAGGAAGAAAAGTCACGCTCACACAGCAGCACAGTTTGGATCTGACTGGTTTGTATTATACAGACAGACAGAGAATCACTCCAGCACAACAGCCACGCACTCACACTACAACCTGACAAACCTGATTAATACTAAAAAATAAGTCCCACTTCTATAGATGTGCTTTAATGTGAGTTTTACTTTTAGCTTCAGTTGGTTCTGGTGTTTTATTCTGTTTATTTTAGATGTTCTCTCTGGTTTTATCTTTCTTTCAGCTGTCTGGTTCTTTGGTGTGATGTCGTCTCTCTAATTCTTTACTTTTAATTTTAATCCTCAATCTAGTTCTTTAATTTTCAAACTGCCTGGTTCCCCTGTTTATTTGTGTGCTAATCTAGCTAAACATTCATTTAATTTATAATCATTTTCACTGTTTATTTTCACTGACTTCTCTCCTATATCTTGTTAGATCGTCTCTGTTGCACGTTTTAACTTGTCAACGCTGTTCTTAAGGCTGCTGTAGAAATGAAGTTATTATTATCGGATTTATTTCTATTAACTGCTTTGAGTGAATAAACGTAGCTGCCTAGTGTCGTCAGAAGGTGGCGGTAGAGACTCTATTACACATTAGTGTAATAAACAGAGCAGAAGAAGTAAGACAAAATGACAGTTATTTATCAACTGCTATAAAAATAAAAAAAAAACCTTAACCCTCGTGTCGTCCTGCAGGTCAAAGTTTTAAAGTTTGAAAAATATGAATGTTCTTAAAGAAAATTGAAGTTTTACTGATATATATGAAGAGTTCATTTGCAAAAACAGCTAACTCCATTTTCAGAAAACTCATTTTTTTATTGTTTACTTCATATAATAATAATAATAATAATAACACTAATTATTTATTTTTCTCTATTTTTTCATGTATTTTTCTACTGAGTCAAATCCACTCAACTTCAGTTTGATTTTATCTCAAGTAAACAATAAAAAAAAGTTTTCTGAAAATTTATCAAAATGGAGTTATCTGTTTTTGCAAATGAACTCTTCATATGGAATCACTTTAGATACTTTTTTGGAAGATTTTTACTCATTTCTTGAAAATAATTACAAGAATTTTTTTGCCAAATTTGGAGATTTTTTTGTAAAATAAAACTTTTCAGGGAAACTTTTAAGGAATTCTCTTCCTGAAGGTTTTGCAAATTTTCAGAAATTTGAGGATTTTTTTTTTTGCTGAAATGTTTAATTTTTTTCAGACAAGGAAACGGTAGTTTTTGGTGCTGGTCAACGAGGACAACAGGAGGGTTAAAGAAATGGACTAAATTATGCCCCCTTCAACAGAAAATGTACAGAACTCTTCAGGAACTGTTTTAAAAGCTGGTAGTTGTAGTTCTTATTTCACGTTGGTTTTATTTGCTTCGCGAAGATAAAAACAACGAAAGAAGCACAAACAGCTGATCATGTGAGTTAAACTGTCTTTCTAGCAGAAGTTATTTAAAAAAGTTGCTTCAATCTCCCATGAAGGATATAAACTGTTCTGAAAGTGTCCAGAGGGCATGAAAACTGTTTTCCATTAAGCTTCTACGCGCTAAAATCGGGCTGCCGCTGTGGGTGTTTCACAGAGCTGCTGTCCTGTATGGTACTGATGAACCCGTTAGCCTCACCCTGGCTGCTGCTGTGGGTGGAGGGCTCCGACATTCCCAACACTCCCTCAAACTCCTCCTGCAGGTGATAAGCCCTCTGCAGCAGAGACTTCAGCCTGTGGACGAACTCTGCACTGATGACATCCTGAACACAGAAAGAGAGATCAAACAGCCAAACCTTAATCAATACATAAAATATAACAGAAGATAAGTGTAACAGCATCACTGAGTCACTATGGGCTGCTGGTTTATTTAAGACACCGTCCTAACGGAGCAGAAGTACATTTTTTGGCCCTATTCCACGGATTATTTTCAGCCTGACCTTGGGAATTCCCCGTGACCTAATTTTTTAACGAGCTTTCTGAAGACACAAATGAAGACCAAGCAGCAGCCTCACCGTCTGTTTGGGTGCCCAGACTGAACCGTTGGACCTGCACTAATCCAAAGCCCTCTGCAGCCGGGTTAGACAAGTTACACAATCCCGGCTCTGTGGAAGCGGTGGGCTGTCAGAGTGCAGGAAATTCATATCTGTGACCATGTGAGCGGCGTTTGTGGGCAGGTTTCCTCTGGCATTAAAGAACCGAACACCGAGTAGAGAGCATGACGGAATGACTTCAGTAAACACATCAGCTCTTTGGCTTCAGACTGAGAGAGATGCATGGATGCTGTGCAATAATTGTTGTTACTGGAAAGGAAAAAATCAGCTGCATGAGCCAGTTTCTCTGCTCGCTTTGAATGATTTAAACGGACCTAAACGCTCGAAAAGACATGTTTAAAAGTTTAATTTGGAGGTAAATATTCAAGTTTGTGTTAAATCTGGACCATGAAGTGTTTAATTTCAGGCTGTGTGTCTGTAAATTCAGTCACGTTTCCTCCTGGACTAGGGTGAGGACTTGTGTGACCAATGTATTTTATTTAAAAATACATTTCATGGAAAACAAACAAACTGTACGGAAACTCAGCAGCGCCCACATATTTCACTGGAATTACACTCATTTATTAGGAGGGTCAATCTAAATCTGCGGGACTATTGAAGTCCATGGGATTTATCTGGCATACGTTTTTAATAATAGTAAAAAAAAAATAATGTTTTTTTATTTTCATTGTGAAAATATTTTTTTCTCTCCACATTTTCTAACTTTAAAACGGGTCAATTTTGACCGGCCGGATGACACGAGGGTTAAAACGGCTTTTTATGGTGACATTTTATTACTTTTATTGTTTTATTGTTTATTTTACGGGCTGCACAGTAGCGTTGTGGCTTTGCAGCGAGAAGATCCCTGATTGGCGTCGTGGCCTTCCCGGGGTCTTCCTGCATGTAATCTCCATGTTCTCCTGTACATGTGTCCGTTTCCTCCCACAGTCCAAAAACGTGCTGAGCTTAACTGCTGATTCTAAATTTGCCCGTAGCTGTGAATGTTTGTCCTGTTTTAAGTAACTTTATTGTTTTGAAGGTATTTTCTTCTTTTTCACTGTGAAGCTCTTTGCTCACCCTTTGGCTGTAAAGGGATACAGAAATAAACTCTGATTGATATACATGAAGGACTGGACAAATACATGGAAGGCCAACACTGCACTACATGCTCATCAACACGGTGAAGCACCTCAGAAGAAGAAGGACAGGCCTAAGGTTTCCCTGGCAGCGCTGTGGGTTCAGCATGTTGGACAGAGCAGCATCACACAGAGTTCTGGGACCCGTCAGATCTGACATCACATCAGCACATTCCAGTAAAACGCAGACGTGGGGGTAAGAGATCCCCATGTGACACTGATCCCGTGTGAACAGTACATCAGTGTGGTTTCCTGTTAAAGCGGAGCCTTTCTTACCTCCATGGTCTGCTCAGCGATGGCGTCTCCAGCTCCTGTCTTGACGGATGCACAGCTCGCATCGTCCTCACCCTGCTGGCTCCTGAATGCCAAAGCTTCCTCCCACCGCCGCAGAGCCTCCTCAAACAAATCCATCCCTGAGAGAAGAAGAAAAACACTCTGAAGTCTCCAGAAACAATCAATACCTCAGGAGTTCTGATTTTAAAGTGCAGCCGAACAGAAATGGACTTTCAGAGGAATTCCAAGCAGGCTGAATGTTTCTGTCATTTCAGTGCATTTAATACCGACAGTGAGGCCGTGCAGCACACCAGTCTGCTTACCCATGAGGTACAGGTTTTCAGGTGTGGCTACAGGTACGTTGACCACACTGCAGATGTCAGCGTCGCCCACTCTGTCCCAGCAGGTGGACTCATTGGCGCAGGTGCTGCTGCTGGATGAGTTCATGCTTTTTACCTGCAAAGACGCAGCAGAGGAGCTCAACACAAACACACTGCAGCTGTCAACAATATGTGTCACTAAGCACCAAAAACACAAACAAGAAACAATTAGTCCTCCTGCACAGTAACCACACTTTATTAGTCAATTATTTAGAGAGAAATCTCACATCAGACACGATTAAAATGACTGGAAAAGCTGACAGCAGTGCAGAGAATAAACGGTCACTGCTCTGTGTTTTATGTGGAGAATATGAAGCAAAATATGGCAGACACAAAAGGACACGCAACGTTTTCTATTCTGGTTTAACCCTCCTGTTGTCTTCAATTTACGGACACCAAAAAATATTGTTTCCTTGTTTGAAAAAATCCAAAAATTCAGCAAAAGAAAAAAAAAATTCGACAAAACTCTGAAAATTTGCAAAACCTTCAGGAAGAAAATTCCAATAATTCCCTAAAAGTTTCCCTTAAAAGTTTTATTTAAAAAAAAATCCCCCAAATTTGGGAAGAAAATTCTTGTAAATATTTTAAAAAATTGAGTAAAAATCTTCCCAAAAAAATCCTTAAAATATCTAAAGTGACTACATGTATATTAGTAAAACTTCTAATATTTTAACATTTCTTTTTTCCACCAAAAATGTTCAAAAATTTCCCAAAAACGTTGAAAATGTGGACATCAGAAGTTTCACTGTGGAAATATATTTTTTCCCACATTTTCAAACTTTAAAACTTGTCAATTTGACCCGCAGGACGACACGATTGTCAAACACTGGAAGGTTTTTAATGTATGATCAGATTTTTCCCTCTTCCAAAGCTAAAAACAGCTCGAGCCGTCGCTGCATTCTGTCTGTAGATACTGTCGCTTCAGATAAAAATGATGTGGAACATTCAGTGCACTGAAACTGTGGCTAGTCTCACCGAGGCCAGGCTCAGCAGAGACCCAGACAGCTTCCTGTAGCCTCCTGCAGTGAGGACCAGGCCGGAGGAGTAGCCATTCAGGGAGAGAGTGATGGCCTGGCTGGTGTTATCTGTGTAGAGAAAGACAACAGACACTAGATAATGTGCTGGAAATGATAATGTAAACGATGTCCATTAATTAAATTCTACACTGAATTAAAAAAAAAATCCCAGATCAGTTACATTTGTGGCATTCCCAATAAGAGCAGTCCTCCTCCAAGGCTGCTCATTCCTCTGTATGTCAGAAATGCAGCATTTATTTTATTAGTTATTGATGATCAGAAATCACGGCAACATAGAATGTGTCTATTTAATATAGATGTACCCACAAACAAAGTGACCTTGCTCTGATCACAGGCGTGTGTTCTGCATGTGTACGTTATGCACGGATACCGGATCATGTGACCTAAATACGTATCGGGTGGCAGGAATTGATGGGACTCAGAAACACCCCCACAGTTTGATCAGCTGTTCATTGGATCATTTCTGATGGATAAGTCCTGATAAGTCCTCAGAGGTGGATTTGTAGTAGGATCACAATCAGCTGATGTAGTGTCCTCTTGTTGTCATGGTTACAGTGATGCTTTGCCGCTATCTGGCAATGATACAGAAATCTTTAACAAATCTGTGGATCCAGACCAGAGGTCGGCAACCCGCGGCTCTTTCATCCCTCTGTTGCGGCTCCCTGTAGCTTTGGAAAATAAATAATCAGCAGGCTATTTAATTAAAATTTGTTTTATTTTAGATTGTTAATTTTTAAAATTTAATTCTACATTTGAAGATTATGGTGATCTTGTAGCATCAAAATAAAACGTTTTAATTTTTGTCTGTCAAAATATGCGTTCCAGCCTGTGATGTAATGAGTATTTTGTGGGAGAAGAACTCCATAACCCAGCATGCCACGGGGGCAGAACCAGGAAGTGGCCGGACATCGAGTCACGTGTAGATCGGCTGGATGTAAGCACGCCTCGCTCAGTATCTACTCTTTGATATGTCGGGTTAATACGACGTTAGTCGCGAGAGCACGGATCGACGTCACGTCCAGCATCCAGGCAGCAGGTCAGAGAGTCAGAGGAGTGTCGTCTTGGAAAATAGGGCAACGACTTACCGGAGAAAAGTTATTAGCTTAAGATAAATAGATAAATAGATTTTACAAGTTAAATAGACATTCGCAAAATATTGATTTCCAGCTCACATTACGTAACATATGAGGCAAAAATGACATTAACCAAGTAAGATAAATATTAGTGGAAGGACACAATTAAAAAATGAATCTAATTAGAGGCTTTGTAATTAATTAATTAATCAGACTGATTAACAAGGGCATAGAGGTAAAAAAGTGATATATGCAGCGTTGTCTTCATTTTAAATGCCAAAAGGATTTTGCGGCTCCTGGTCTTTTCTTTTCTGTTGGAAACTGGTCGAAATGGCTCTTTGAGTGTTAAAGGTTGCCGCCCCCTGGTCTAGACTATAAGCTGCATCACTGCCAAAATCCAATCACTTGGTCCTTGTGTCATTTCTGAGCTTCCTCCAAATCCTTTCGTCTGTTTTTGAGGAATGCTGCACACAGACGGATTCACGTACACCGATCAGAACATAACTCTGCCACTTTCCTTGACAGAGTAATGAAAGATTATTTACTCTGGTCCATTGCTCTTTTGACTTCCCTTAATCCTACGTTTCTGTTAATGTCTCATTGGGACTCTAATCTCCTTAAGTGAGATTAAAAGAGTTAAAGCTTTTATCTGGAGCCGCTGCATACGTCCCACTGATGACATAACCAGACAGGAGATGGGCCAGCACGTTAAACGGAGATTACAGGACAGACAGGAAAAAACAGGAAGTCTTACCGTTTTCTGCTGAAGCTGGGGTGAAAACCTCAAAGCCAGCCTGCTCCCATTGTCGCGAGTGAGCCTTCTTTCTGCCCTTCCTCCTCTGGAAGCGACGAGCGAGGAAGAGGAGCGAGACGGCACCGAAGGCAGTGGCAGCCACCAGCTTCTTGGTGCCTGTGCTGACACTCACCTGGAATAAACAAAGACAGAACATCTAGATTTAACTGTTGCTATGTCTGACAAAGAACCATAAACACCGCAGTTTAAAGCCCATGTTTCAGACCTTCAGTCTATAGTTAGAAACACCAGCCGAGGAGGAGATTATCCACACAGACGCTGCTGCTGCTGCTGCACATTTGCAACAACCGATTACATAAACACTTGGACTGGAGGTATGACAACAGACATCATATTGACTTCTGGAACAGGGCAGTGACAGAGCTGGAACGATTTAATGGTGCAGCAGGTCTGCAGTACTTCAAAGCTGCATATATAACTTCTACTACCATACACTCCCAGACACCAGAATATCCAATTATATCAGCCCAGCTACGTGACTCAGAGCACACTCATACCTTCCACATGCTGTATAGGAAGCACACATTGTAACTTGGGAAAGGAAAATACACAGCGGTTAGTATCATAAAGACCGGAAAATTAAGCAAATGTAGACAACATTTAAAATAACATCTGCTCCTACAGCCTTAAAGTGTAATTGTATATCCTTTTTTGCATTTACAGGAAGTCCTCAACTTACATCGGAGTTCCGCCGTAAGTCAGAACTCTAGTGAAACTGTAAACAAAGCCGTTCCGTGCATCACCATATCAATCAGTTCTTCATAAAGTCACGAATAGCAACGACTTTCATGCATGTATGAATAATTTTACTAGAGGATAACAGAATATTCTAACGGACTGATATTGTTGCTGATGTTGAGGCTTCAATGTTTGTTGTTCAGTTCCAGATTTACCGTACTTTCTCACCTGTGCCAGGGAGCTGTAGACGGACAGCGGTAGGTCAACCATGAGCAGGGCAGCAGCCTTGGCAGACAGCTGGGAGCTTGAGAGGGTCTCATGTGTCATTGTGGCGCTTTATCCATGACTTGGCAACTCCTTCATCATCACCGTTCTGCTGGAGCTGAGCACACGAACAAGAGCGACATCAAAGGGTTTAACTTTGGAGGCTCTGGTGGGGACGCCGTGATTACTTAAAGCCTGTGACATAAAGCACTGTGCAAGCCGAACCATGAACCATGTATATTAGGGCTGGTCCGAATAGGAATTTGTGGGCTCTGGATATTCAGGCTCAATTAAAGACAAATATCCCAATATTCGGCTCATCCGGGGGATGGGGGTGAAATGACATTCAATCTATCCATTATCTGCATACGTTTAATCCTCATTAGGGTCACAGGAGCTGGAGTTTATCCCAGCTGACTAAAAATGAAGGCAGAGAACACCTGGACAGGTAACAGTCCATCACAGGGCTACACATAGAGACAAACAATCACACTCACATTCACACCGACAGACAATTTAGAATTACTAATTAACCTCAGCATGTTTGTGGACTGTGGGAGGAACAGGCGACAGTGCTAACCCAGTGTAGTGACCTGTATTTATATTATTCTCTTCTTTATTATTAACATGGTACAGGACATTTAAACAAACTCAAATACAAATGAAATACTAATTTGGAAAATGACACATTTACCTAATGAATTATAACAATCATATTAACTATACCTTCACTTTATACCTGGCACTAATATTTTATTTTATTCTATTTCATCTCATCTTATTTTCTGCTGCCTTCAGTTTATACCTGACCCTAATATTTTATTTTATTCTATTTAATTTTCTGTTACCGTCACTGTATACCTGACCCTGTTTTTTTTGTTTTATTTTACTTAATTTTCTGTTACCTTCACCCTATTATTCTGTTGTCTTGTTGTTTACCTCCTTGTTGAATATCCAGCTGCTGTAACAACAGAATTTCCCTCTTGGGATTACTAAAGTCCGTCTAAGTCGAAGACGAAAAAAATACGTTTTAAAACAACAAACTCGACTTAGAAAATATATATATATAAAGTGTCCTTGCATGTTCTGATACTGTGTCTTACATCTATAAGGACTGTATTTTAACGTCTTGCTGTTGTGCTGGTCTCTGCCCAGGTTAAAGTCTCTGTGAACTCCTTTCCAGTCCCATTGTCTGACTACTGACAATGTTTATAACTACTTTACAACAGTTATGTAACTATTCAGACTCGCACAGTTTGCTTGCATAACACCAAAAACTATTTCCAATAAAAATCACATTTCTTGCAAGAGTTTTAAATGTGTTTACAGTGACAAAAAGCGCTGATATTAACTGCTAACAAGCATTGAAACGACATAATCTCATGAACACATGGTTGAGAAAATGATCACTGGCCCGCCTCAGCAGCTAACGGCTAACTCGGCTAACAGGGCTAATAACGGCTAGCAGGGTTTAGATAAATTTGATCTACCATCTGGAATCAAGACAGTTTAACAGATAAACTAGGGATCGGTTCTTAACTCACGGTACTGCTGATGTCCCGGTAAATTCGGAGATCCCGGCGGTTGAACCGGTTCTCTCCTGCTGACCTCAGATGCTGCCCACTGAAGGACTCCGGCACGAGCAGCAGCACCCATGCGCACTGTCGTGTAATGCTGTTGTGGAGTTTGTGCGCCCCCGCTCGGTGCGTTTGAGTAGTACAGTCTGCGTTCATGCTCACTTTAAAAGATAGATAGATACATAGATAGACAGACAGACAGACAGACAGACAGATAGACAGATAGATAGATAGATAGTCCTTTAATTCTCCCCACGCCATGGAAATTCACACTATTACAGCAGCCTCCCAATTTTTGACTCATTTTGTGCAATTTGAGTGATTTTGTGCAATTTTTGACTAATTTTAAACAAGTTTTATGTCAGTTTGGATCCTTTCTTGTCATTTTGGGTCATTTTTGTACCTTTGGGCTAATTTTTGAGTCATTTAGGACAAACTTTATGTCATTCTGGATTAATTTTCCATAATTAGGGATCATTTTGAATGAATGAATGAATGAATGAATGAATGAATGAATGAATGAAAAGTTTATTTCGAACATTGATTAAAACAAAAGAAAAAAAGAGAAAGGAACAAATCAGCAATGTCCGAAAAGGAGTAGGAAGAAGTGTAAAACTTATAAAACTCCTACCCCCCCATTACCAATCCAACAAGATAATACGATTTACGAAAATTGTACAAATATATACATACATACATACACATACACTCATATATATATATATATATATATATATATATATATATATATATATATATTTACATATATCTACACACATACACACATATATACACACATATACATACATACACCCGTACACATACGCACATTTTCAAGTCATTTTAGACGTATATAGTATATAATTCTGGGACTTTTTGTGTCATAGTTAGCATTTTGCTGATATTCAGTCATTTGTTTTAATAATAAGTTTTCTTCCTCCCACTCCCTTTCAGGCATCAGAACCTACTGTATGTAATACCTACTATAGCTTTTTAGTTGCTGTACGGAAATAACAATATATCTGTATGTATAAAATGCAGTTCTATTGTATATACTTGCCTGAAATGAAATAATAAATACAATACAATTGTTTCCATTATAAATAATCATGGAATTTTTAAAGGCATGATCATAATGAATAAAAAGACTTATATTCTTTACTTTTAATAGAAATATATGCAAGATGAATGTAATGGACTTCAGAAGTCCCTCAGTTATAAATTGATCCTGTTATATTTAGCCGGAAGATTCTCTGTCAGCTTCACAAAGCCCGCTAGATGGCGCTTGGGATGGGTTTACTGCACTGTACATTGTTTTTAATTATCATCAGGTGACTGTTTTCACGTTTTACAGCCCACTCATCTTTTATTACTTAGCATCATCATGACTCTGCAGATGTTATTATGATGAGTCCACATCAGACAAACATCTGCACGTTTTGCTCTGTATGTTATGTTAATGCTTTGTAACGCAGGGTAATTAATATCTATTTATATTGTGCTTATGGCGACACTATGCAGATGTTGTGGTGTTCACATTTTAACAGATAAAGAACCAGACGTGGTGTTTCGGAGGATGGGAGGGTTTATGTGCGACCCGGAAAAGAGGCGGAGTCAGCTGTAACGTTAGCAACCACGCTGAGCGACTGGAACGGTGACTGTGAAGGATTGTCCTCTGAAATATGTCTACAAATACTCTCTGAATTTCTGGTTTTGACACATCCAGGCCACTTGGATCCACCACAGAAGCGGCATTTCTCCTTATCGAGCAGGTGAGCAGAGGCGCTGAGGTTATTGTTATATTTTTGCGGTTTTTTCGGTGAAGTCTCTGTGGGATCGTCGCTGATCGGGTAGCATTAGCTAGCATTACCCTACTAGCGATGATGGCTATCAGGTGCAAAACATCTCATCTTAGGATTCGTTTGTGTGGCTGAAGACGTCTGCGGTTTGTCGTTTGAGCTGGTGGGAGTGAGTTTGGCCGGCTGTGGAAGTGAAACCATATCTGGATGATGATTGCCAGCAGGCTAATGCTAACAGCGGAAGATGGCTAGTCAGGCTGTCAACGCCTCGCCTGCTTCTGACAGCTCAGTTTGAGGAACAGTGGACAAGGCCAAGGCCACAAACATGTCTACAAAGTGCTCTGTCTTTATTACAACACAGTAAGCTGACCATTTACCTTAAACTCTTCCCGTCAAGAGTTATTTAATAGTTTAATAATTGTCATCCTGCTCCTAGCTAGCATTGGCTGCCAGGTAACGTAGCTACGGTTTGAACATAATGGCTAATGCTACATTAGGTTTATGTTAGGGTGAGCAAACGTCGTGTTTCTCAGGACATGCCAGTTTTTATGTTCTGTCCTGGCCGTCCTGGTTGTTTTTAATGAAGTGATGAAAACTTCCTAGTTTTTCGTTGGGCCACTTAATCGACCTAAAACTATCAAATATTGTTATGAGTTAGTTTTTGTAAGTGTTTGAGAGCTATTTTGCTAAAGATGGATTGCTAACATAGCAGAGGTGTTTTGTAGTTGTTTTTTCCTAATACAGAAGAGACATTATTTCTGTCGTTATTTCAGTCGTTATTTTTGAAACTTGTCATGCTAAACATGCTGAGTAACCTCTGAGAAGGCTGTCTGAGTTTCTGTCTTTGGATATAGATAATATTTTATAATATAACAGTTTTGTATCCATTCAAAGGAGGATTACTTTAAATGTAATGAAAATAGAAGGCATCTTTGAGTAAATTCTGAGTATATTTGAGTATTTCATAGCCGGCCAAGTGTCCAGGTTTTCAATAATCAAAATATGGTCGAGCTGTTTTATGTACATTGTGTTTTTTGCTAAACTCTGCTATTAAAGTACGTTTTCTTCACTATTTCCATGCTTCTCATCAGTATTTTACGGTTTATCATCTAAGTTCGCTAATGACGTCTGGCAGCTGGTTTCATTTGCTCCGTCTGGTCCGAGTCAACGCCCCACCCGGCTCCAGGTCCTCCTTTGTGCAGGTTTTTAATATCCTGGAGTGTGATTGTGAGACAGTGAGAGTGTGAGGATGGGTGGTAGTGATGGTGAAAGAGTCAGCACAGATCTTCTCTCCGTCGCTGGAGGCCTGACAGTTGAAACCACCGGCTAATTAGATTTTCCTGGTGTCTACTACAAGCTGTCACTGTTTACTGTTACTGTTTGTCTCACTTGACCTATTGAGAGGAATCCTCCAAAGTTCAGTCCAATTATAGGAGCCTGGTGAGATAAATAGACATACAGTCAGGCTTGTCTCTTTTATCAGTTTGTTTATTTATGTCAGGCATGCGACCCGTGGTCCAAAAGTGGTCCTCCAGAGGGTCCAATCCGGCCCTCAAAGTGTAAAAATTCCAGAGAAGACATTAACTGCAGATTGTAAACTAGTAAAACTATAAATTTAAAATAATTTCCAGACCATGACAAGTTGTTTTGATCAGAAAGTAAAATATTTTGTCGTTTTTTGTCTCATTTTGTAATGCTTTTGTTGGGTGTTTTTTGTTTTGTCTGACTTTTGTCATTTGTCTATTTTTTTTGTCATTTTGTTTCTCATTCTTGTTGTTTTGTGTTTTTTTGTCTCGCTTGTGTTGTTAGTCTATTTTTTTGTCGTTTTCTTTCTTTCTTTTGTAATTTTTTGTCTCTTTTTATTGGTCATTTGTCCATTTTTTGCTGCTTTATAATTTTTTTTCTATTTTTTTTGTCTTGTGTCATTTGTCTTGCACTTTTGTCGTTTTGTTTCTCATTTTTGTCATTCATTTTTGGTCTCGTTTGTGTAATTTTTTGTCTCACTTTTGTTGTTTGTCCATTTTTTTGTCATTTTGTAACTTTTTGTCTTGTTTTGAGTCGTTTGTGTCATTTTTGTCATTCGGAGTCTCGTTTTAGTCATTTTATGTCTCATTTTTGTAAATTTTGTCTTACTTTTGTTGTTTTTTTGGCTTACTTTTTTTGTTTTGATCGGAACGTAAAATCCTCCATGGTTCAGTTCTAGATGACTAAATGTTGTGTTTCTTTGTAGACACTGATCTGAAAGTTCTAATGTGGAAATGATAAACTGAGGCTGAATGTTGTTGAAATAGTTTTTTTTCTTAAGAAAGTTCAGGTTGCTCATAATGTTTTGTGAAATGATAATTCCTTAAAGGTGATCATTTTCAGAAAGTACTTTTTTTGCAGTATGACAAAGGAAATATTTGGGATTTTAAAATTATTATGCTGAGATTTTACTGGTCACTTGAGGTCAAAGTGGACTGAACTAAGATGAGTTAGACATTGCTGATTTATATGGATGGTTAGGGGAACTCGTGTGATAACAGATTGTTAAATGGACTTGAAGATCATATTGATGAGGAGGGGAAACAGGCGTATTGACTTTTGCAAGACTGAACATGAACTGAACTGAGCATCTGCTGCTTCTTCCTGTGTTTCTGACCTGTTGTTGGGATATAGGATGCCTCCTCGTCATTGCTTTAAAGAGTAATTTTATCGACTTGTGGCTCCTAACAAGCAGCACTCATAGACTCGAGCATAAAATGAAATAGTCACTTTCTTAACCTCAAGCACAGCGACGTCTCGTGTTTTCAACTGGCAAACGACAAAGACTGCAACCTAAGACACACGAGGAGTTTATCCTGACGCTGTAATTCAGATTTGGTTAATTTGATCGGATGGAAGCAGTCAGGTGCTGCTTACTCCGTCCCCTCAGTCGGTGTAAACTCCGTGCTTCAGACGTGCATGTTGTGGTTTGACTGAATAGCCACACCTTGGACATATTGCGACACCATCAGTGTGTACAAGGTGCACATGTTTCAGTGTTGTTACAGATTCAGTCACGTGCTAATGCTCCTCACACGTTTTATCTCTATTACAGTGTGACTTTAAAAAAAATCTATCATAAATTGCAATATTTATCAGAATATTCCCCCCAGTAAGGTCAGAGCTAGTTCTTCCTCATATATAAGTCAAAGCTGTCCACGCTGTGACGCTGCAGGCAGGACGTTTTTACCATCGTTGGTTTAAATGTGCTGAAATGCATGTGACACAACAGCTGGTTTCTGCTCTCCTAATGCCACTGATAGCTAGCCTAGCCGTGCTAGAGCCATGTTCTGAAGGTACAAGGGTCTAGGGCCGCTCGACAGGGAGGGAGACGGGCTAAAAGGTTGTCTATCAAATCACTCTGCAGCAATTGGGTAGGTATACAACCAATCAGCGCAACGGATAGGCTGACGGAGTTCCTAGAGCGCCGGCGGATTGTGGCTAAGTCCCATTAGCTTCCCAACCAGCGGAGCCAACTGGTATATTAAGGATTTGCCATATCCCGTCGGCATAAGTCCAAATACGTCTTTCTTCTCAATGACACACTTCAGTGCCGTCCTTTGTTTATCTTTCAAGTTGAATTTTAGCTTCAAATCTTTAAGGGCTGTGGCCAAAGCCGAGTGGAAAGATAACTGTTTATTGTGCGCCGGTTGTTTCTGTCAGAATCGTCACGCCTCTGTCGTCACTTCGTTACGCCCGCCTTCTGACTCTACACTTCATGGTGATTGGTCCGGCCAGTTTTAGGAGAATCCAGCCTCGAGCCTTATGGAGGGTAACTAGACCCACCCTGGCAGAGAATTAAATTCGTTGCCGTGGGTTGTCTAGCGCGGCTAGGCGAACTTTCCTAGAAAACCTCAATGCTAGTGTTCAACAGAAACACACACTTTGCAGCCTCACTCACGAGGGAAAACAGTGGTTAGGTGTCTGAAGAGGTGGAGAAAGTTACTTAGAAGAAGAGATAATCTTAAAGTCACTATCCATCCCTCCATCCATCCATCCATCCATCCATCCATCCATCCATCCATCCATCCATCCCTCCATCCTTCCTTCCTTCCTTCCTTCCTTCCTTCCTTCCTTCCTTCCTTCCTTCCTTCCTTCCTTCCTTCCTTCCTTCCTTCCTCCCTTCCTCCCTTCCTTCCCTGAGAGGATGTCTTAAAGCTACGACCCAAACATCGCCGGTCTGTCTCTTAGAAGAAGTGTGGTTCCTGCTCCCAGTGGGACGGTTTTTAGTTTTCTGATGCGACAGTTCTGTCTCTGGACAGACGGACCCTCCATGTTCTCTGAGGCCTCCTGAGTCGGTGCAGAGCTGCTGCCTTGTGGGGATCGGATAGCAGAATGTTCTACTGGTTTCTTATTGTCCTGCTACACAGAAAATAGAGCGGTGGTTCTTCATGTTGTGTTGCGCTAATTCTGCATAAATTAAGATTATGCAGAATGAACTTTCAACACGGGTAGTAGTACGATAGTGAAGGTTAGGAGTGGGTTTAATCATTCAGAATGGTTTTAGGTTCGAATTACTTCTACTGAAGAATCAATAATTGCAGCCTCTTACGGCGGCACGTAGAAAGAAGCAACAGGAATAAACCTCTTGACCCCCCACTGCAGGGACCAGGGATTACAGACGGGATCCAGCTGAAAGTCAGAAATGGTAAGAGGATAGGAAGAGGCTTACCAGAAAGTAAGCCTCATAATATTGTGTACATTCAGCAGACGGAGCAGAAAATAAGCTTCTAGCCGGAGCTAATTAGTGCTTTAAAATCATGGGTTTGTGTCTTTAATTCATCCGCATTTCTGCATTTCCTTTCTGCAGACATGCGATTCCTGCCTCCACTTATTTGCCACTTTGCCACTTTTTGCTTTTTTTCCCCATTTGACCACCAGTAATGGAAACGGGGTGTGACCGTGGATTTTATGCTCTGCGTCAGTGATTTGACTTTCACATTCATCTCAGTGTGTTCATTCCATTCCAAACATCAGATATGTTCATTATTTGTAGTCCTACTTGAGCAGAAGAAGCACCTGCACTCGTAGCTGACGGTGATCACAACCCGGGTTGTATTTTTACACAGTTTCAGTTTCTGCTGTGCAAATGGAAAATACAGAAAAATATTATGATCAAATAAGTATTTTTTCATTAATAATATTTGTAATATTACAACAGCGAAGAGGAAAATGCAAATATTTCAGTCAGGAATGTGCAGAAGTAAGTAGTTCTTTTACATGTGGATGTTCAGCTGGTTGACATTTATCTGGATGTGGAAAGTAAAGATATTAGATTCTTTAATAAGGCGAAATACTGAAAAATAACATTCTACAGATTGATCTTGAAGTAGATACACACGTGGACAAAATTGTTGGTACCCCTCAGTTAAAGAAGGAAAAACCCACAATTCTCACTGAAATCACTTGAAACTCACAAAAGTAACAATAAATAAAAATTTATTGAAAATTCAATAATCAAAAACAGCCATTACTTTTGAATTGTTGATTAACATAATTATTTAAAAAAACAAACTAATGAAACAGGCCTGGACAAAAATGATGGTACCTCTATAAAAGATTGAAAACTATTTGACCAGAGTGACATGATTAACTCAGGTGTGTCATTTAATTGACATCACAGGTGTTTCCAAACTCATAATCAGTCAGTCTGCCTATTTAAAGGGAGACAAGTAGTCACCCTGCTGTTTGGTGAAAAGGTGTGTACCACACTGAACATGGACAACAGAAAGCGAAGGAGAGAATTGTCCCAGGACATCCGAAAAAAAATGATAGACAAACATCTTAAAGGTAAAGGCTATAAGACCATCTCTAAACAGCTTGAAGTTCCTGTGACAACAGTGGCTCATATTATTCAGAAGTTCAAGACCCACGGGACAGTAGCCAACCTCCCTGGACGTGGCCGCAAGAGGAAAATTGATGACAAATTGAAGAGACGGATCGTTGGAATTGTATCCAAAGAGCCCAGAGCAACCTCCAAAGAAATTAAAGGTGAACTCCAAGGCCAAGGTACATCAGTGTCAGATCGCACCATTCGTCGTTGTTTGAGCCAAAGTGGACTTCATGGGAGACGACCAAGGAGGACACCACTGCTGAAAAAAACTCATAAAAAAGCCAGACTGGAATTTGCAAAAATGCATGTTGACAAGCCACAAAGCGTCTGGGAGAATGTCCTTTGGACAGATGAGACCAAACTGGAGCTTTTTGGTAAGGCACATCAACTCTATGTTCATAGACTCAAAAACCAAGCATACGAAGAAAAGAACACTGTCCCTACGGTGAAACATGGAGGAGGCTCAGTAATGTTTTGGGGCTGCTTTGCTGCATCTGGCACAGGGTGTCTTGAAAGTGTGCAAGGTACGATGAAATCTGAAGACTATCAAGACATTCTGGAGAGAAATGTGCTGCCTAGTGTCAGAAAGCTTGGTCTCAGTCGCAGGTCATGGGTCTTCCAACAGGACAACGATCCAAAACACACAGCCAAAAACACCCAAGAATGGCTGAGAGAAAAGCGTTGGACTATTCTAAAGTGGCCTTCTATGAGCCCAGATCTGAATCCCATTGAACATATGTGGAAGGAGCTGAAACATGCCATTTGGAGAAGACACCCATCAAACCTGAGACAACTGGAGCTGTTTGCTCATGAGGAGTGGGCCAAAATACCTGTTGACAGCTGCAGAACGCTCATTGACAAATACAGAAATCGTTTAATTGCAGTGATTGCCTCAAAAGGTTGTGCAACAAAATATTAAGTTATGGGTACCATCATTTTTGTCCAGCCCTATTTCATTAGTTTGTTTTTTTTAATAATTATGTTAATCAACAATTCAAAAGTAATGGCTGATTTTGATTATTTAATTTTCAATAAATTTTTATCTATTGTTACTTTTGTGAGTTTCAAGTGATTTCAGTGAGAATTGTGGGTTTTTCCTTCTTTAACTGAGGGGTACCAACAATTTTGTCCACGTGTGTAAATACTGATATTTTCCCTGTAGCTTCCTGTTATGCTCACTGTTTATTTACAGGTTCCTGTCACAGAGAATAAAAGGAAGAAAAATAAACCAGAAAATATTCACATTTAATTTAGAATTTTAGTTTTTTTTAAAATAAAATTAATAAAGCTCCATTGTGCATAAAATATATGAAAATAAACATTCTGTATGTAAAGTAAAACTAAATGCAGTGAAGAAAAGTGACTCAAAACTTCAAAAAATGTAGAAAAAAACAAAGAAAAAAATCACATTTAAGAACATCAGACCGTCAATAAAATACTTAGAAACAGCTGATCGACATATTTCTTTATTTGATTACATTTTATGATGCTTTTTTTAGTATATTTAATACTGTAGTTCTTTTACTGGTATTTTACCTGCTTCATTTGTTGGATTTCGTGATGTTTTGTTGATGTTTCTGGGTATATTTGTTTTTCTTAGAACTGGGAAATGAGCCGTTCTGGTTTCTGATTCCGCGCTAAACCTGCAGTTACAGCGCTAACATGTGAAGACGCCCGCTACCCTCCGCTCCAGCAGAAGTAGAATTCATATCCGTGATGAAGCTCCTGACCCACATTTCTGAGCCCGGATCAGAGCAGGCCGTCTTCCTCCCGTTCTTTCCATCATTTGGGAGCTATTTTTAGGAGATTTGAACCAACTTGTTCTGCGTTTTTCTACTTTGTCAGCAGTGAAATCATTTCTGGTGTCGGCACGCAGATGGTGCTGGTTGAACATGAGCTACGTTTCATGTTTTACTGCTTGGCGTGTCAGTGACTGATTGTAACGATAATAGGAGGAATTTTTCAGTCATGCAGACACGGAAAAACTTCTGTTATATAACTGTGGTCTGACTGTTGAACTTTTTCCTCAGTGCTGTGAATTTATTTCCCGTTACGGCATCCTGTGTCAGACGTACACCCCCTGTCAAAAGTTTTAGGACAGGTTCTACTTTATTTGAATGAGAAAGTGTCCTAAAACTTTTGACAGGGTGTGTAGGGCTGATGAAAGAACTTTGGCATTTCTTTTTTTTTTTGTTGAGTGTTTTCTTTCTGTTTTCCCTTTCAGGCCGGTGGGAGAGCGATGCCACCGGCGACCAGCTGTGACTGCCCCCATCTGGACTGCGTGGGGGAGATCACCAAAGAGGAACTCATTCAGAAATCCCATGTGAGTGACCCTGCCCACTCCCCTCTTTTAATAGTGTTTGATTCCTTTTTTGATTTCACATCAGAAGAGGTAAATCTAACCAGAGCATCTCCATGTTTTTCTAGGGCCAGTGCCAAGACTGCAAAGTTGGAGGACCAAATTTGTGGGCGTGTCTGGAGGTAAGACAACGCTACCAGTAAAAAAAACACGTTGATCTGTGTGAAATCCTACCTCCTGACACTTGGTTGTTGATTTTTAACACCCTGGTGTTTGTGTTTCTCTTTAGAACGGCTGTGCATATGTTGGCTGTGGAGAATCTCACACCGACCACAGCACCGTCCACTCACAGGTGAGGCGCGACGTCTTTAACCGTCCTGCTGTCCTCTTGGGCTGGACCCGAATATCCGAATATTCGTTCGCTACGGTGGTATCCGGATATTAATTTGGTATCCGAATATTCGGACCCCTCCCATCGGACGTTACCGGGTGGAAAGAATATGCGGCGTTACTGTCTTCCCTCCGCCTTCAGCCCACATCGGCTGACATCGTCGTGTGATCACACAAACATATACACATATGTCTATGTGATCACCCCCTTCCTCCCCCCAGACGAAAATATTCGGAGCTCGTCTCTTCCCTTCGCCCCACTTCGGCTCATCTCGGCTCCTCCATTCGTGTTTCTTAACACCACCCGAATGGCCGGGTGGCTGCCGACTCTGACGTCACGCTTCACTTCGTTGCATAAACACAAGACGTCGGATGTTATGGGGCAGAACGAATATTCGGATATTTGTCATTAATAGGGCCCGAATATTCAGACGCCAGAAACCAGTATTCGGGCCAGCCCTACTAATTTACAAGCACCGAAAAATACTGTTTCCTTGTCTGGAAAAAAAACAAAAGTTTAGCTAATAACCCCCGCAAATTTATGAAAATTTACAAAAACCTTCCGGAAAAAATTTCCAATAATTCCTTGAAAGTTTCCCTGAAAAGTTTTATTTAAAAAAAAAAATCCCCCAAATTTGGCAAGAAAGTTCTTGGAAATATTTTCAGAAAATGAATAAAAATCTTCCAGAAAAAATCCTAAAAATATCTGAAGTGATTACATTTATATAAATGTATCAAAACGTCTAATTTTCATATTGAAATTCAAGGTCAGTGAAGTTACTATATATATTTTTTTAAAAATTGTCTCAAACACTCTCCCTCCCTTTATCCGGTAAATGCTGGCAGAATCCAGGCATTATTTTATCGGTTTTCATGATCGGCAAAAAAACAATAACAATATTGACCGATATTACATTTTTATGCCGATATCGAGCAGATGATATTGATGGGTCGATATTATCAGACAACCTTAGAAGTTACCAAATATGATCTCTTGCCCGACGAAGCCAGGAAATGCTGGTTAATGAGCAAAAAAAGAGTCGAAAAGTGACTGAAAGGGACCGAGTCCGGACAACGTCCAACTGAAAGCAGAATTAATGAGCAAATATATCAGTGGAGGAGCTGAGGAGGCACAGATGGCAGACTAGGACAGGAATACCACTGCCTTGGAATAACACCAACCCAGCCCTGCTCTTATTTTTAACATTAAGTCTCCACGATCAGAGAACGTGCACGTGTCTGTGTTTTAGCTTTTGAAGTGCACGCGTTGTTAGAAACCACCAGGCCGACTCCGTGTGCCTGCTTCTCCACATTCAGTTCAGCTTCAGCAGCGGATCATCCATTATTAATTGGCATTCCTCTGGGAAGTGGGGGAGATTCACCGGTTCTGTCGGCTCCATGGTTACAGGATCCATCCCTCTTACTCAGCCGTCGGTCTCCTCACTGTTGACTCAGGCTTTTCTTGCAGCACTCCAGGCTAAGTGGGGTTAGAAGGCGCGATAAAGGATGTGAGGCGAATGTGCAGTTTGCTCTATTAGAACCTAAATCAAATGCTCAGAGCTTCATGCTAAGAGGCCTGAGCTCTAAACCCGGAGGTGAGACGGATGTCAGATACAGACTGTAATACTCGCTGGAGGCCCTCACATGAAATATCACTCATGAATTTGATTTTCATTCTCTATCTGGGACTTCTGTCTGCAGCTTTCCATCTGCTTTTTGTGTGTTTTTTAAAGCAGAAACCGTCTTTAAATCTAGTAAGAAAGGCAGCCATGCTTAATTAGTGCCCTGGAGGCCCTGAGGGGATGCAAACATTTTAATCTCTTCACTATGCAGGAGGAGAATCTGCTGCTGGTTCACTTCAGATGAGAATGAGTTCCTCTGCTAGTCAAATGACACTGGGAGTAAATACGAGTCACTCGCTCAGAGAGTTGAGGATGAAAGTCGAAGCTCCACTTTTAATACAAAACAGGAGACATAATTACATTTCAAACATCATTATGCATCAAAAAGAACTTTGGGAAGTCCCTCTGCACATTGTAGATGAACTATTTAAGTCTTGCATTTGCTTTAGCGCTACTTGCACTAAAACAGCCACATTTTGTTTGTGAAACACTGCAGATAGGAGGAGAACAGTAGCCGCTGGCGTTCCTTATGTCTTATTGATTCGAGTCAGTAATGTCTTGAAGGCAGAGAGCTGGAGATGAGCAGAACAGACTCGACAGCTGAGCGTTTTATTTTGCAGACTAAACCAGACCTGACCCGCTCCAGATCACACTCAGAGGCAGGTGTGAGATGGAAAGCAGCAGCATAAACAGTTACCATGGATGAAATATCTGCTGTTGATGCGATCACACAGGTTTTCCTGCATTATATCCTCTTCCTGAGTATTATTCTGGCTGTGTGCTGATGTAGGATCTGTTTTTGCTTTAACCCTCGTGTCGTCCTGCGGGTCAAAATTGACCCAGTTTAAAATTTAAAAATGTTGAAAAAAACTTCTGATTTCCACATTTTCAAAATTTTGGGGAAATCTTTGATCATTTTTTTGGTGGAAAAAAATAAATATTAAAAATGAACCAAAATCCAGCGAATTTCAGTGGATTTTGGTTGATTTTTATGCGAACGTTCTTAAGAAAATATCAGAAGGTTTACTGATTTATATGGAGTCACTTTAGATTTTTTGTAAGATTTTACTCATTTTTTGAAAATATTTACCAGATTTTTTTCGCCAAATTTGGGGGATTTAAAAAAAAAAAAACTTTTGAGGGAAACTTTAAAGGAAGTATTGGAATTTTCTTCCTGAAGGTTTTGCAAATTTTCATAAATTTGGGGAATTTTTTTTGCTAAATTTTTGGATTTTTTTCAGACAAGGATACATATATATATATATATATATATATATTCACACTGAAACTTCTGATGTCCACATTTTCAACATTTTGGGGAAATCTTTGAACATTTTTTGGTGGAAAAAAGAAATGTTAAAACTGTTTCTGTAAGAACATTCACAAAAAAAATCAACCAATGCCTGGTTGATTTTTTTTTTGTGAATTTCTTAAAGAAAATATTGAAAGTATTACTGATATATATGTCATCACTTTAGATAGTTTTAAGATTTTTTTTGAGAGGATTTTTACTAATTTTTTGAAAATATTTACCAAACCGGAGGGTTAACAAAACGCTACAGCAGCCTATAGGCCCTGTAAACTGAGCTAGCTGTTAATGCTATAAAGCTGCTATAAATGATTTAAATCGGGCACTCGCAGGCTGCTGTGTCGCCCTGCCAGCTGCTCTCTGCCCCTCGGTGTGAAGCTAATGCAGCCCTGATGAATAATGCAGAGTCTGCTGGTGTTGGGTCTCGTGTGGACCTGCCGGTGTGTCGGAGCAGCAGTGGGTCAGCAGAACTCGGCCATGTTTGCACGGCGGCAGCTCTTCTGCCCTCCTGCAGCCTCATTCTGTCTCCGATCCACCAGAGACGCCCAGCTCTGTCTGAATGCTGCTGCACTTTTTGGGATGTGTGCACAGTTTCGAGCTCTGCAGATGCGTGCTTATTTTATCGTTTAAAACGGGACAGGTTGAAGCTGTCCCATTGGCAGATCAAAAATGAAGAAATTACAAATAACGTGAAACTAAAACTGAACAAAGACATGCAAAAAGGAAAACAACAAGCGATAACACGTAGTGCACAAAACAGACAAAACCAAGCAGTAATTTATTAACATTTACATTGATTTTATGGGTCAGTTTATAATTTAGGGGCTTTTGAAGTCCATGGGATATATCTGACACACATTTTTATGAAAAGTAAGAAACCAAACATTTTTTTATGTTCATTGTGATCATGTCTTTACAAATTCCATGATTATTTGTTATGAAAACAATCACTTTATGTGTCTGTTACAAGTACTCGAATACTTTATTTAGAGTTACTTAGAGTACAGTCTGGAGGTAGAGCTGGAGGTGTGGCTGTATAATGGAAAATCCAAAATCAATACTCAATAGACGCTGATATTATAAATTTCCATTTTGTCAGTGATGTACGAAGAACAGTAGCAGGACATCACAAACAGGACTAATTCTTTTATTTTACTGGACTTATATTGTACTTGAGGCATTTAGTTCCACTGCCAGCAGAACCAGAAGTCTTCATAACAGTTTTGTCTCCCAAAAAGACCGGGAGAACCTCATCCACGCATTCATCTGCTGTAGACTGGATTACTGTAATGGTGTTTTAGCAGAACTTCCCAAAAAGAGCATTAAACAGCTTCAGCTCATCCAGAATGCTGCTGCTGGAGTTTCACCCGGGACTAAGAGATCTGAACACCTCACACCACTTCTGAAAGCTCTACGCTGGCTTCCAGTCAGTCGCAGAATAGATTTTAAAACCCTACTGATCGTTTACAAATCCCAGAATGCATCTGTGATGTGTTCAGATACAAACCCAGCAGGGCTCTTAGATCCACGGACTCAGGTCAGCTGGTCCAGACCCGAGTCCGGACTAAACATGGAGAAGCAGCATTTAGCTGTTCTGCTGCAAACAAGTGGAACAAACTGCAAGTGGAGATTAAACTTTCATCGAATGTAGATGCTTTTAAATCCAGGTTGAAAACATTTGTTTTCTCATGCACCTATGCATGAAATCTACACGGTATCTTTTAACTATCTGCACTAGGGCTGGCCCGAATAGTGGTTTCTGGCCTCCGAATATTCGGGCCCTATTAAAGACGAATATCCAAATATTTGTTCTGCCCCGTAACGTCCGACGGGGGGGCGGCGGTGGGCTGAATATTCGGATCCGTTCGTGTGGTTCGTGCAGCGGTGTCGGAGACGGCCCGAATAGTCGGATCCGTTTGTCTGGTCTCCTGGGTCCACATTTTGCCCTCGTTTAGTCTTTAGTAAACTGAACACCGGTCTTCAGCATCTTGTCTTGTGTTTATGCAACGAAGTGAGGCGTGACTTCAGAGTCGGCAGCAACCCGGACATTTGAGTGGTGTTTACAAACATGAATGGAGGAGCCGAAATGAGCCGAAGAACACGGTGGGATGAGCCGAAGTGGGCCGAAGGCGCAGGGAAGAGACGAGCTCCGAATATTTTTGTCTGGGGGTGATCACATCGACATATGTGTATATGTTTATGTGATCACACGACGAGATGAGCCGATGTGGGCCGATGGCGGAGGGAAGACGGTAACGCTGCATATTCTTTCCACCCGATGACGTCCGACGGGGCGAGGCGAGGCGAATATTCGGATACCAAAATTAATATCCGGATAGTGCTGTAGCGAACGAATATTCGGATATTCGGGATATCCGGGTCCAGCCCTAATCTGCACCTCACTGAAATGCTCTCAGTGTTTATGTAAAGCACTTTGAATTGTGTTGGACATGAAGGGTTCTGTACAAATAAACTTGCCTTCAGTCTGTGGACTTCTGCGCAGACACATAGTTTAGTTCTGTCAGAGCGGCAGAACTCCAGTTGCTGATTGTTGCCACGTGTGTTCAGCTGTTCTCGGTCAAATATTAACATGGTTGGACTTGTTTTCCTTTATCTACACAGCCTGATACGTCCATTCAGCAGAATTTTTTTCTCTCTTTCACAACTTTGTGTGCAGGAGACGAGGCACAACCTCACCGTGAACCTGACCACGCTGCGAGTGTGGTGCTACGCCTGCGGCAAGGAGGTGTTCCTGGAGCGTAAACTAGGTCCTCACTCGTCCCACGCCAACATCAAACCCCTCCCATCGCCACAGAGCATTGGCCAGGTGAGAGCCGGGCTCCCCTCTTCCATTATCTCACAGCTCCATCTGTTCTCTGAGCTGGAGAGCAGCGTTAGTGATGAACCTGCAGAACCATGATACACTCCGTCACTGTCAAGTCGTGGTTATTCATTTATGAGACGAGAGTTTAACGGTGAGCTCTGTGCGTCCTGTTGCTGCAGGATAACGGCAGGGCCCCTGGGAGCCCGACCTCTCTGAGAGTGCCCTCTAATGGAGGCTGTGAAGACCTGGACATGGAGACGGAGGAGGAGGACGACGTGCGAGCCAGAGGTGAGCATGCACAGATGTGGCACAAAGAATTAGATGATTTTAGTCAAGTGTGGCAGAAGAGAATAGAATAATTGGTCCAATGAGTACTAAAATAATAGCTGGTACCAGGAACTATGTCCTGATGGAAAACCTCTCAAGCCCAGCAGGTGCTGGTGGAAAAGCGCCTTAACCCTCCTGTTGTCCTCATTTACGGGCACCAAAAAATATTGTTTCCTTGTCTGAAAAAAAATCCAAAAATCTAGCAAAAAAATTCCCCAAATTTCTGAAAATTTGCAAAACCTTCAGGAAGAAAATTCCAAGAATTCCTTAAAAGTTTTACTTAAAAAAATCCCCCAAATTTGCCTCGAAAATTCTTGTAAATATTTTCAAAAAATGAGTAAAAATCTACCAAAAAAATCCTAAAAATATCTAAAGTGATTACATATTTATCAGTAGAACTTCTAATATTTTCTGAAGAACATTCGCATAAAAATCAACCAAAATCCAGCGAAATTTGCTGGATTTTGGTTGATTTTTATGCGAATGTTCTTCAGAAACATTTTTTTTTTCCACTAAAAAAAATGTTCAAAAATTTCCCCAAAATGTTGAAAATGTGGACATCAGAATTTTCACTGCGAAAATATATTTGAGTTTTTTTTTTTTTTTTTTTTTTGCTGCTTCATGGTCCTGCTGTATCTGTGGGTGGCCGTCCGCTCGGAGACCTCCTGATGAACTTTCTACGTCTCTTCTCGCTCTCTCTGTATTCTTTGGTCCACCTACATCAGCATTTATTGTACCCACTCATGTATTGCACTTATTCTTCCAACAATGAACGTCTTTTACCAGACATGAGGATGATTGCAGCGCCATTCTAGTCGTTTCCACAAACATAAGCTCCTAGGTCAGCAAACAAACTGGGAAATAAAAGTCTAAACATTGAAAATGAAAGTTTTAAATTCCTCTCAGCAGCTGAAGTGCTGCTGCCGTCGGCACGCTTTTCATTCCACTGTTCTAATTTTAATAATTAACGACATGCACTTTTGAAGTCAGCGAGGTGACAAAAATTTAATTGCATTTTATCACCTCTTAATCCAAGTTTGACAAAATTAGAAATGAACGCCTCACACAGAGGGGCGCCGTAATCAGCAGCTGGTTAAGTTCAAAGCAAAGGTGTGATTGGAATTAAAAAGAGCAGTAAATTTTTATGTCAAGGCGCTTTTAGAGGCCCTGACACGCCGAGCAGACTTCAAAAGAAGGAGGGCTGATGAATACCGACCGATGTGTTGCCTCACCCCGTCTCAAGCTGGAAATTGTATTTGAAGGCAGCACAAAGCAAACAGAAACCGTCTGAGACGTCGTTTGGAACGAAATAAAGCAGTTAATGATCTGCTCACGACTCGGTATGAAACAGTCCCGTCAGATGTAGGAGCTGGAAAGGAAAGTGGAGAAACAGCTGCGTGAGATAAAGACTCTAAAAATCCCACATGGACTCGGGTTAAGACGAGGGATGTCCGGTAATATCAGCCCTCAGATATCGGTATCGGTTGATTTCCGAATCGGAAATTGAACAATATCGGCATGTGTTGGCAACAAAGCCAATATCGGACATCTCTAGTTGAGACCACAGGCGGCAGTAGAGCTCAGTGGGTTGACATCCACCAGTGTAAATAATGTCTTCCACAGTGCTGCCATAGACACAGGAGCTCCAACTAATGGCATATGTTCTGTTAAAGCTCCTGTGGTGAAGCTCAGGCGCTGGCAGCGGTCACTGCTCCAGTTATTTTTGTCACAAATACAGTAACGTATGATCAGGAGGCAAAGTAAAAACGCTCTGAGCACTAATGTCCTCGGCTGAATCGGCCCATTATGCAAGGTCAGACTTTCTCTTTTCTCCGAAGTTAGAAAAAAGACAGACTTGCAGCTCGGTTCTCTTTATTATTTGTGGTCGAAACGTCAAACCTGACCACGGTTAGTTGACCAAGCTCACATGTTTTACGGTTGAGTAGTTGTGTTAAGTGATGATATATACATTTACTGGAATGTTTTTATCACTAACAGGTGAGGAACCATATATGGCAACCTCACTGAGCTGAAATTTCAACATAAAAATTAAATATTTTGGAAAAATGCCACAAAAGTAACAAAGTCTTCTGTCCTCCAGTAACACCCAAGGGTTGAAATTTAGAATTTCCAAGTATTTCAGTGAGTGTTCTTGAAGGAGTGTATGATCTAGAAACTGTTTGGTTCCTGTTGTTTGGCTGATTTGTTCTGTTTACAAACCCGGTAGCTCAGCTGTGACACGGCACATTTACAGCTGTAAATTGAAGTTTACGTACACTTGTGAAGACTTGGGTTTCCTTGAATAACTCAGTTTTCTGTTTAAACTCAGAGAACAGCTGCTGACTCAGAGGAGTCAGCAGCTATAGTCAAAAAAGTCAAAATAAATTTTTAACTGAGCAGATTTCATCATTTTTCCAGAAGACCTTAAACAAATTCATGAAAGAACAACAATGCATGATTGATGTTTTTGCTCCAAAGATGCTTTTTTTTTTTCAATAATTCCACCAGACTCAAGACTGCCAAGATATCTGTGATCTTTACAAGCGAATGTAGACGTTTATATTTCAGGCTCAGGAGTCATAATTTGTTCAAATCTGAATACAAACGTGATACTAAATAATCTGCTTTGAATTAATAAAATCATCACATCTGCACACAGCAGCTGCTCCTGCTCTGACATACTTCTAATTATGTCCAATTCTAAACAAATATAAGACAAAAAAGCATATCTTTTTGCTTGATTTGCATCTGTTTTTAGCCCTCTTGGTCTCTTTGTGCTGGTTTTGCTTCTGTTTTTGTCCCTTTGTGCTAGTTTTGCATTGCTTCACATTCATTTTTAGTCCTTTTGCATCTCTTTTAGTAATTTTTTTTCTCTCTTTGCTGGTTTGACATCTCTTTTTGTGTTTCTTTCTGCCGGTTTTGAATTTCTTTATAGTCTTTTTTTTTGTGTCTCTTTTTGCTGGTTTTGCATCTCTCTTTAGCCTTTTTTGTGTCTTCATGTTGATTTTGCATCTCACAGTGTAAATAGCAGAATCTATAGAAGTGTTGTACTAAAACATTATAGAGTTTTTCCTGCTTAGAAGAATTTTTGTGCTTCTCCCAAAGAGGATTTAGGATGAGCTGAATGAAAATCAGAGTGATAAAAACTGAGAATGGAGGGGGAAAAAAAGCATTTGTTTTCATCGATTTTGTTAATTGTGGTTTCATTTACTGAAGCATAAGAGACATTTTGGTTTGTCAGATCGTCAGAAATAAGAGGAAAATGCACCAACATCACTCAAGCAAGGTTACACAGACTCATTGCTTTTACTGTGGTCGCCCCCCAGAGGCCCATTTCATCCCGGAAAAACTCTGTAGTGGGAAATATGGTGCCAAAAATCGGAGCGTGATTGTTCCCCAGAGGGAAATAAGACGAAGAATAATAGCAGGAGCGACTGAATCCATTAGTATGAACTGTTCTGAATACACCAGGTAGCTGCTCTGTCTGATGCTGCTGTAAAATATTAATTCTGCAGATTCTGTAGAAAATTTTTATCTGCCGTCAGAATTTACAAGCGTTTGAGGAGAAGCTTGTTTTTAATTTCCCCGGTGTGTTTTCTGTCTCCGTCAGGCCTGACAGGACTCAAGAACATCGGCAACACCTGCTACATGAACGCCGCCCTGCAGGCCCTGTCCAACTGGTGAGACCTCCGTTTAGCTGTCCGTCACCCCACAGCACCTTATATTAGTCCACATCACCCCCACATCACCCCTACATCCACCTCACATCACCCCACATCACTCTCACATCACCCCTCTGACTCCCGTCCACCCCACAACACCCTATATTACCCCACATCAAACCCCCATATCACCCTACATCATATCGCCCAACATCACCCCATATCACCCTATATTACCCCACATCACCCCTACATCCACCTCACATCACTCCATATCACCCCACATGACCTCACATCCCCCTATATCACCCCCACGTCACCCCACATGACCCCACAACACCCTATATTACCCCACATCACTCCATATCACCCCACAGCACCCCACTTCACACTACATCACCCCACACCACCCTCCCATCCACCCCATATTACCCCCATATCACTCTCCCGTCCACTCCCACATCACTCAATATCACCCTACATCAACCCCATGTCACCCCCCATCGCTCCACACCACCCGACTTCACTCCACTTCACATTACATCACCCCACACCACCCTCCCATCCACCCCATATTACCCCCATATCACTCTCCCGTCCACTCCCACATCACTCCATATCACCCTACATCAACCCCATGTCACCCCACATCGCTCCACACCACCCGACTTCACTCCACATCACACTACATCACTCCACACCACACTCCCGTCCACCCCATATAACCCCTCATCACCCCACATCATTCCATATCACCCTACATCATATCACCCCACATCACCTTACATCACTCCACATCACCCCACAACACCCTATATTACCCCATATCACCCCCACATCTGCCCCACATCACTCTCCCGTCCACTCCCACATCACTCCATATCACCCCACATGACCTCACATCCCCCCTCTGACTCCTGTCCACCCCACATCACCCCACATCACCCCATATCACCCAACATCACCCCTCTGACTCCTGTCCACCCCACATCGCCCCACATCTCCCCACATCACTCCATATCACCCAACATCACCCCACATCACCCCTCTGACTCCCGTCCACCCCACATCTCTCCACATCACCCCACACCATCCCATATCACCCTAAATCATATCACCCCTGTGACTCCTTTCTGCTCACTCTTTTAACCTGCTTGTTCCCAGCAGCCGGTTGTTGTTTTGTTCGCTGCCCTCCTGCTTCTCGTTGACGGTGAGAAACGACCACGGCGGTGCTCATTTGGGAGAGTGACGGCTGAGTGCAAATTTGCTGCACTGCACCATTTGAGACGGCAGAAATGGCCTTTTGTAGTTCCCTGTAGGGTCTACTGGTACAAATTAGCACCAACTCTTTCTCTACATTTCTTCTGTTGCTTCTCCTCCTTTACTACTCTGTCTTTTTATGTCTCCCTTTACAGTTTCTCCTCCAGTCTGCCACATCTTTCATTGTTTCTTGAAGTGCCCGTCTGTCTGCTTCGCTGTTTACGTTCGGTTGTTAGTGTGGTCATTTAAACTGGAGCTCTGCAGCAGAGCTCCAAGACATCTCTGTTGCTCTACCTTTTTCTTTTGTTTGTCAAAGCGCAGCAAACCCCTGTCCTCCTTTCTAATCCCCTCCACCCACGGGCTGGTAAATTCTTAAATTAAACAGATGATGCCAAGTCTGGATACTAGTCAAAACGGGGGAAGATGTGGGTCAAAATTTGCAATCTAAATCACGTTCCAAAAATAGGAGGAAGTGAGTCACGCAGCTGCAGAAGGAGGGACGTTTTCCTGAAACTTTGCTTTGATGTGTGCTGTTTGTGTGCTTCCCTCCGTTACTGTCGGGTCGTTATTCACTCCGAAGGACTTCTGTCTTGCCAGGGGAAGGAACACTCCATGCCTTATTCATTCTGGAGTTTGTCTCTTTCTTGCAGATTCCTGTCCATTCTGAATCCATCAAAATAAAATCCCCTCAGCTGTTTTTTTCTTTTTACTCTGATGTCCTTTAACTCTCGGCTGAGTGAAGAGTGTTTTTTGCTTTTTTTTTTTAGCGTTCGACAGAAGCTCTGGGAGCGTGTGATATCACTCTACAAGTGTAATTCAAATTTAATGAAATGGAATGAATAAAAATCCAGACAGAAGGCAGCATTATGAAGAAATGTTGACCTTAAACCACTCCAAACCTCCTCTCTCATTAATCATTTTCTGTTGTCTGACCTCTGTGAGTACAATAGAAGGAAACGATCTGAATCTCAAATGATGAGCTGATGTTAGAGGATCCAAAAATCCATTTGTAAACACAGCAGATTCTTCTAACTGTCCACAGTCCCATGCGGTTTATCTTATTGATGTTTATCTTCATTTTTTGAATTCCATTCCTGTCTTTTTGGTAACGGTAACCAAACAATAACTCTTCTGTCAATGGAGGATGTACATGTAGCCTTGTTTGTTCTTACGTAGGATGTAATCTTTTTTTTTTTTTTTTTTTTCCCATCTGCAGCCCGCCCTTGACGCAGTTCTTTCTTGAATGTGGCGGCCTGGTGAGGACGGATAAGAAACCTGCTCTCTGCAAAAGCTACCAGAAGCTGGTGTCGGACCTGTGGCACAAAAACAGGTGTTTGACTGCAGAGTTCAATGAAATGGTTGCTGGACTATCCCTGAGTGCAACAACATTTTTGTAGCAGCAGCTGTTAAATTTCCATCTCAACATCAAGTATTTTTTAATCAGGCTGTCGTTTTCTCTCTGTGCAGGCCCTCCTACGTCGTCCCGACCAACCTGTTCCAGGGGATCAAAGCCATAAACCCCATGTTCAGAGGATACTCTCAGCAGGTGATGAAACAAATGTGCAATGTTCATAATGAAGGTGAAAAGTCAGTGAATGTAGCTCAGTCCGAGGTGGCGTACAACCGGAGAATGGAAACAAAGCCGTCTGATAGCGCCGCTTGATGACGTACACCCCCTGTCAAAAGTTTTAGGGCACTGTCTCATTCAAATAAAGTAGAACCTGTCCTACAACTTCTGACAGGGGGTGTATTTCATCATATGGATGTGATCAGGGCAGGACTCTGATCATACATGTAAAGTTTCAGGCAGATTGGAGCATGTTCAGGGCATTTACACAGCATTTGAAATTTCATGGAGAAGGATCCAAATTCCAGAGGCCGCCACGGACACGCCCTTTGACTTTGGAAAAAGATTTTAATAACTTTGGGTCATTAAGGCCTCCTGTATGTACTGGCCCAATTTGAGGTGAATTAGAGTTTCCCCCTAGGAGGAGTTTGCTCTAGAAAAAAATGAAAAATGGGCAAAATCTGACATTCAACACAAAATAGCTCACTTCCTGTTGGGTTTGGAATGTGGCTGTCACTGACTTTTTTGTTCAGCCTGATGTGCTGCATATGTGTACCAAATTTGGTAGATACACCCCCTGTCAAAAGTTGTAGGACAGGTTCTACTTTATTTGAATGAGACAGTGTCCTAAAACTTTTGACAGGAGGTGTATTCATCCGTTCATCAACTAGTTCCACATCACGATGAAACGGCGTAGGTCGATGATGTCGTGCGCCGAGGACTTCCTGTTTGTTTTTATCACATGTTAAAAACTGGACCAGCTGCTGTGAGTCCAACACGTGGATTTCTGCCTTAACTTCTGTGATATTTGGGCGTTTCAAGGTCATTCCAAAATGTTTGTCTCATGGGTTCTTTTCTCTTGCTTTTTAATATCGTATGGACTTGTAGTGAGCTGGGGTTGTTGCTGGTCTGGCCTCAGACCGTTTAGTTGTCCCAGACTCTGACACAGTCTCTGCTGTTTCTTTTCTGCTCCATATCACTCCATTCTCATTTCTTTACAGAAATTACTTTACCTCTTGCTCCTATCACTCAGTCAGATAAACCTCAGTTACTGAAGCTTTGTACTTTGACACACACAGTTCCACACATTAGGCCTAGAGGTAAATTGCTTGATTTGAGTCCAGGTGGAGCTTTAAAGCAAGGTTTTTACACATAATGGATTTCAGGAGACGTTAAGCTGAAGCACTCGTTGTCTTTGGCCAGCGTCCGTAAATGAGGGTTTTATAAGCTTGAACGGTGAAATGATAAAAGAGCCTGTTTCCTCTCGGCTTGCCAGTGTTTGTTCAGAGGAGTTAACTGAGGAATATTCATTTGTCACGCCACGCTGGGCTGCACAGCCGTGGGTTTAGCAGCGCTTTGAGTGGAGTGAACGTTCCAGCTCCCGGCAGAGGACGGAGATTGGATGTCTGAGGTTCATTAAGTTTGATTAAACATTCACAGGCTTTTGGTTTCGGATTCTGTGATCCAGGATTGGGATAAACAAGGAGGTGCAGCGGTTTCTGTAGCTTTACTGCATCTGTCAAACTCCATTATATTCTGAAGTTTTATTCAGAGATGTAAAAAACAGAACAACTCTTTGATTTTACTAGAAATAACTGCAGCTACACTGGAAAAATGCTCCTCTCTAAACAAGAGAAAAAACTTATTTCAAGGAACTTTTCCCTTGAAATAAGTGAAAAAATCTGCCAATAGAACAAGTGAGAAATGACTTGGTGAGATTTCTTGAAATAAGATGTGATATTTAGAATATTGAGATTTTAAAATTAGCTGGAAAACTTATTTTAAGCTCTGTTTTACCAGGATTGTCAAAATTAGGTGTATTAACCCTCCTGTTTTCTTCATTTATGACACCAAAAAATGCTGTTCCCTTGTCTGAAAAAAATCCAAAAATTCAGCAAAAAAAATCCCCAAATTTATAAAAAAAACCTTGCAAAATCTTCACAAAGAAAATTTCTTTAAAAGTTTCCCTGAAAAGTTTAATTATTTTTTTTTAATTCCCAAATTTGGCAAGAACTAAAAAATTTAAATATATATATAAATTGTAAATATTTTTGAAAAAAGAATAAAAATCTTCCAAAAAAATCCTAAAAATTTCTAAAGTGATTCCACATTTATCAGTAAAACTTCTAACATTTTCTTTAAGAACATTTGGAAAAAAAATCAACCAAAATCCAGTGAAATTCGCTGGATTTTGGTTGTTTTTTTTTTCCCCCCCAGAATGTTCTGAAAGAAGTATTTTTTAAATATTTGTTATTTTCCATCAAAGTTATTTTCACTGTGAACATTTTTTTTTCTCCACATTTTCAAACTAAAACAGATCAATTTGACCCGCAGGACGGTTAAAACGAGATAATTTCAAGATTGTTACGTAACAGGATATTTAAGAGTCCTAAAACGCATCCCTTTATCTTAAATCAAGTGGGATGAGACATTTTGACTAAAAGTAAGACAAACAGACTTGGTGAGACTTTGAGTTTTTGCAGTGTCATGTTTAGCGTTATCCCCACTTGATCTCCAGGACTCACAGGAGTTTCTGCGCTGCCTGATGGATCAACTTCACGAGGAGCTGAAGGAGCTGCTAGCTGAGCCCTACGACCAATCCAACGGCATCTCCTTGGACGACTGCTCCGAGGAGGACAGCCACAGCCAGTCAGATGACTTCCAGTCATGCGAGTCCTGCGGCAGCAGCGAGAGGGCCGACAACGAGCTGCAGGGTGGAAACGTGATGATGGACGACACCAACGAGGCGGAGATGCTGATTCCTGAGCCAGACGAGATCCAAGCCAACAGGGAGTGGCAGAAAGAGAAGAACATGATTAACGACCTGTACCGCTCCGGGGTTACCGGCGTTATGGGGGGAAGCACCGGAGCGGACATCGACAAAGACGTTGACACCACCACCGAGACGACGCCCATCATCAGCAGCCAAGGAGCCATCAAGGCTCAGAGCAGAACATCAGGTAAACATGTTGAAGAGAAACGCAGGACCTCACTCCCTGTCATGGTTTCAATTTACTTGATTGCATTCTTGGCTTTTTCATATTCAGTGTGAAATTTATGACCTTAAGAGTCTCACAAACTTGGCTCTCTCTCTCTCTCTTCCAGATTGCTTTCCAGATATCCAAATGTGCAACACAACAAGACCGCAGAGTCCAGTCCCCATGGAGGGACACGTCCCCAAAATGTCCAGCAGCCCGCCCAAAGCCACCTCCGGCTGGCCCAGTCTGAACCCTGCACACAAGAAAGGTATGCAGCTCTGTCTGTCAGCGGCATGTCCGGGCTGAAAGTTCAAAACGTTAGGAGGTTAGGAAGGTAACGGGATCCTCAGACTGTCTTTGCTGACTCTGGTGTCAGACTTACTGTACTGGAAGTCACTGTTCTCATGTTTCTCTCTGCCCTCCCTCAGCGGTGACCACGTTCTGTCCACCAAAGAACAAGCGTCAGAAGAAATATCGCAGCGTCATCTCAGACGTGTTCGACGGGACCATCGTCAGCTCAGTTCAGTGCCTCACCTGCGATCGGGTTAGTGCCGCTCTTCAGTCTGTGTTGTTCCCTTTATGCGTTGACATTATGGGATTGCTGAGAGAGTGACAGAGTCTCAGGGAACAAGAGTATGCCACTGGACAGTCATGTTTTATCAGATTAGCATGTAAATACAGCGATGTTAACCCTCGTGTCGTCCTGCGGGTCAAAATTGACCAGATTTAGAAGTTAGAAAATGTGGAAAAAAAAAAAAAAATGTCAGTGAAGCTTCTAATGTCCACATTTTAAATATTTTTGGGAAATCTCTGAACATTTTTTGGTGGAAGAAAAGAAATGTTAAAAATGTTAAAAAAAATATTTTTGGTGCCCGTAAATGAAGACAACAGCAGGGTTAATGTGCTAGAAGATGTTTGAGTGAAATAAGCAGTCTGTTCCATCGCTACGACTGACAGTCTCAAACAAATGGATTCATATCTGGGATTTGATGTGTAGCAAATATGGATGCTAGTGATTAATCGTTAATCAGTTATTAAATAATTTAACCCTCCTGTTGTCTTCTCTTATGGACACCCCAAAAAAATATTGTTTCTTTGTTTGAAAAAAGTAAAAAAATTCAGCAAAAAAATTCCCCAAATTTCTGAAAATTTGCAAAATCTTCAGGAAGAAAATTCCAATAATTCCTTAAAAGTTTTTCTTGAAAGTTTAATTTAAAAAAAAGAATCCCCCAAATTTGGCAAGAAAATTCTTGTAAATAGTTTCAAAAAATTAGTAAAAAATCTTCAAAAAAATATCTAAAAATATCAGTAAAACTTCTAATATATTCTTTTATAACATTCATTAAAAAAAAATCAATTTCGCTGGTTTTAGGCTGATTTTTTTTTTTTGGTGAATGTTCTTAAGAAACACTTTGTTTCTTTTTTCCATCAAAAAATGTTCAAAAATTTTCCAAAAATGTGGACATCACAAGTTTCAGTGTGGCAACATTTCAAACTTTAGAACGGGTCAGTTTCGACCTGCAGGACGACACCACGGTTAAATAATAATCTGCTAGACGGTGACGGTTCCTGGCTTCACTCCTTCGCTGAAGCTTTCCTCTCTGTGTGGCTGGCAGGTGTCCGTGACTCTGGAGAACTTCCAGGACATTTCGTTGCCCATCCCGGGGAAGGAAGACCTGGCCAAGCTCCACTCCTCCACCCACCAGACCTCCCTGGTGAAGGCCGGCTCCTGTGTGGAAGCTTACGCCCCACAGGGCTGGATAGCGTTTGTCATGGAGTACATCAAGAGGTGAGTATCACCACGTCTGTTTGTTTACATCGGCTCTAGTGAATGGCCGTGTCTGTGTAGAATTCACTCCTCTGTTTGTTTCTTCTCTAGCTGGTTCTGGGGTCCAGTGGTTACGCTACAAGACTGCCTCGCTGCTTTCTTTGCCAGAGACGAACTAAAGGGTAAAGCAAGTGGGCGGCAAAATGTGTCCTGCTAACACAAACATTCGGATTGATGTGTCAGTAACTGTGGGTTTGTTATTTTCTAGGAGACAACATGTACAGCTGTGAAAAATGCAAGAAGTGAGTAATCTGGACGGCTTTGCTGAGCACTGAACCGGACCAAACATTATAGAATGACTGCAACCTGTGATGATTCTCCATCTCCTTTGTCTTTTTCTCCTCTCAGATTACGAAACGGAGTCAAGTTCTGTAAAATGCAAAGCTTGCCAGAGGTACGCGGACATTTCCAGTCAATCACACTGTAAAGAAACAGAACTCTTAGTGCAGAATACAGTTGCATGCAAAATGATTCAACCCCCGTGGTGTATAATATATAATCATATACATATAATAATGAGGACTGTAGGCCTGAGAACATCGCTGAGCTAGAGAGCATCGTCAACGAGGAGTGGACTGAAATGACCAAGGAGCTGCAAGAAGCTTGTTAGAGACGATACCTCCATCTACAGGAAGGAAGGGAGGAAATTAGGAGGGAAAGATGGAAGGAAGGAAGGAAGAAAGAAAGAATGGAAGGAAGGAAGAAAGGATGGAAGGAAGGAAGGAACAAAGGATGAAAGGAAGGAAGGAAGGAACAAAGGATGAAAGGATGGAAGAAAGGATGGAAGGAAGAAAGGATGGAAGGAAGGAAGGATGGAAGGAAGGAAGGATGGAAGGAAGGAAGGAAGAAAGGATGGAAGGAGGAAAGAAAGGAAGGAAGGAAGAAAGGATGGAAGGAAGAAAGGATAGAAGGAAAAAGAAAGAAAGGAAGGAACAAAGGATGGAAGGAAGAAAGGATAGAAGGAAAAAGAAAGAAAGGAAGGAACAAAGGATGGAAGGAAGAAACAAAGGATGGAAGGAAGAAAGAAAGGAAGGAAGGAACAAAGGATGGAAGGAAGAAACAAAGGAAGGAAATTAGGAGGGAAAGATGGAAGGAAGGAACAAAGAAAGGAAGGATGAAAGGAAGAAAGGACGGAAGAAAGAAAGGAAGGAAGGCAATAAAGAAGGATGGAAAGAAGGAAATTAGGAGGGAAAGATGGAAGGAAGGAAAGAAATAAGGATGGAAGGAATAAAGAAGGATGAAAGGAGGGAATGAAGGAAAGAATAAGGAAAGAAGGAAGGAAAAAGGAAATAATGAAGGAAGGAAGGTCATTGCATTTAAAGGCTGCTGAAGATTCAGCCTCATCGGGGTTGGATCATTCTACAACCTGCTTTTTGTAAAAACGTTTACATTTTGGATGTATTCTGAATTAAATCTTGATTTTTTTCTTTGGTTTATTTTTCAATAAACAAACTGTTCACCTCTGATGTGGTTTAGTCGTCTTCAGCTGGAATGTTGCTCACTGAGGCAGAATGTCACAAATATCAGGGGGTTGAATCATTTTGCATGCAGCTGTATCTCCAAACGTGAGGTTTCTAAAATGAGAACTTTGCGTCGCTCTGCTGCAGATCCTGTGCATTCACCTGAAGCGCTTCAGACACGAGCTGATGTTCTCCACCAAGATCAGCACCCACGTCTCGTTCCCGCTCGAAGGCCTGGACCTGCAGCCTTTCCTGGCCAAAGACAGCTCCGCCCAGACCACCAACTACGACCTGCTGTCCGTCATCTGCCACCACGGCACTGCCAGCAGTGAGTTCCTGCATGAGGCCGGGGCAGCTGCCACCGGTTGGCACACGGAGAGCCCTGCTTTCATCAGCCTGGAGATAAAATTCACATGTACTGGTTAGATTTGTGAATGCCGCTCTAACACATTCCTCCGTCTCGTCCCAGGTGGCCACTACATCGCCTACTGCAGGAACGACGTCAACAATCTGTGGTATGAATTCGATGACCAGAGTGTGACCGAGGTGTCGGAGTCCTGCGTCCAGAACGCTGAGGCTTATGTGCTCTTTTATAAGTAAGAAGCGCACTCAGATTAAACACCCCATGCATTTCATTGGCTGTATTTTTACTCTCCATGGACTCATTTTTCACTGCAGTGTAAAAGTTTATACCCCTATGGCTGGGGTGTCCAACATGCGGTCCTCCAGAGAAGACATTAACTGCAGATTCTAAATTAGTAAAAGTGTAAATTCAAAATAATTTCTAGACCATGACAAGCTGTTTGGATCATAAAGTAGAATACTAGATTGATCATTGTTCTTTAGTCGTTTGTCTCATTTTTGTCATATTTTGTCCTGTTTTTGTTGTTTTTGTTGTTTGTCTCGTGCTTTTGTCGTTTGGTTTCTCATTTTTGTTGTTTCGTGTTTTTATTTGTCTCGTGTTTTTTAATCTAATTTTTGTTGTTTTGTGTATCATTCTTTGTTGTTTTATTTTTTAATCTTATTTTGTTGTTTTGTGTATCGTTCTTTGTTGTTTTGTGTATCGTTCTTTGTTGTTTTATTTTTAATCTTATTTTGTTGTTTTGTGTATCGTTCTTTGTTGTTTTGTGTATCGTTCTTTGTTGTTTTATTTTTAATCTTATTTTGTTGTTTTGTGTATCGTTCTTTGTTGTTTTGTGTATCGTTCTTTGTTTTTTGTGTTCTTCGTCTTGGTAGTGTTGTTAGTCTATTGTTTTGGTAATTTTGTTTCTTGCTTTTGTATTTTTTGTCGTTTGTCCATTGTTTTGTCACTTTGTAACCTTTGGCAAACTTTTTGTCTCTTTTTTTTTGTTTTGTTTCGTATCATTTGTCATGTTTTATCATTTTGTTTCTCACTTTTGTTGATTTGTGTCTCATTTTTGTTATTTTTTGTCTGAGTTTTGTCATTTGTCTCATGCATTTGTCGTTTTGTTTCTCACTTTTGTGTTTCCTTTTTGTCTCTCAGAAATAGTGAAAAGTAGGAACAGTTTTCAAATAAAAATCATCTTTTACAAAAAAAACGTGTAACTTGTGGAGTTCACAATCGTGGGATTATAATTTTTACGGTATAACATTAACATGGCCTTAAAAAGCATTAAATTTGACTGATTTCTGCAGAAACCCTGCTATAGCTTCTGGCTCTGATAGATGGTGTCTCTTGTTGTTTCAGAGGGTTAAACGTTCGTGGACGGCCTCTCCTTTATCTGTGGAGCATTTTAAAACTCATGGTTCTGCTGTGATTTTCTACCTTGCGTCTTACTTTTGATCTTCCGGCTGCGATGCTGATTAATGCGTGTTCTGCTTCCGTGGCAGAAAGAGCAACGAGGACGCTGTGAAGGAACGCAGGAGGGTGTCGGGTTTGTTCAGTATGATGGAGCCCAGCCTCCTGCAGTTCTACGTCTCCAGACAGTGGCTGAACAAGTTCAAGACCTTCGCTGAGCCGGGCCCCATCTCCAACGATGACTTCCTGTGTCCGCATGGAGGTACGTGAGACCGTTTCTTCAGAAAAAGCTCCGAGGTCGATCTGTCTTTTTCTTTACGCTGCGTCCAAACAGCTTATTGCTTTTTGTCCTCGCTGAGGATTTTTGATTTGAACAGAAACAGGACAGCATTCCCTCTCACACTTCAAAGGGAGGTTTTGCTTCTTTTTGTCAAGTTGATTCTTCATTCTTCTGTTAGCAGAGAAGAGGAAAAGATCCAGTAAGGCTCTTTTATTCTCAGGCCTCAGGTGAAACTGAACATAATGTTTTTTTTTAAATTGAATCTTTATTTATCCCGTTGAGATTAAGAACCTCCTTTTTCAATCGAGTCCTGACAGAGATGGGCAGCATCAAGTACAAAGCACATTTATAAAGTTACAGTTAAAACATTATTAAAATACAGGGAAAAAATTACAAGCAAGTTAAAAAAAAAAAACAAGTGCATGCTGTGGAAACGGCCTCAAGAACTCACAGTTTGGATTTAAAGGCCCTCAATGAGATGAACTCAGATAATTTCCAGTCTTCCTGCAACATATTCCAGGCAGAAGGTGCACAATAAGCAAAAGCCTTTTTACCCAGTTCAGTACGAACACACGGAACTGAAAGCAACAGATGATCTCGTGAACCCAGGGAGTGAAGATCAGAACTTTTCTGTGCCGTTAAGGAGCATATATAGGTGACAGTAGTCCAAGTATTGCCTTATATGAAAGTATACCAGTGATGGATCCTTCTGGTGGCTAAAGCTGCCATCCCACCCAAGAGTAGAACTCTGTGATGTGTTGACACTTTACAGTTCGTAATAAACCTCAACAAAGCGTGGTAAACAGTGTCAACCATTCAAAGACTTTGAGCGGAAGCATTCATATACAAAAGATCTCCATAATCCAACACGGACAAAAAAGTTGCAGCAACAAGCCGCTTTTTACACTAAAACGAAAACACAACTTATTTTGAAAATAAAAACCAAGTTTTAGCCGTCAGCTTCTTCAAACGATTCTCCACATGTGGCTTGAAAGTGAAGGAGTCATCAATCCAGACATCCAGGTATTTATACACCTGAACCACCCATTTAATTTCCCTCCAGTATGAACACTGAGGGAACAATTTGTGGACACTTCCTAGAGTTCAAGAACAGCATCGGCTTGGTCTTGTCTGCATTGAGAACAAGTTTCAGGTCAAGTAATGAGTGCTGGACAGCAAAAAAGGCTTTCTGCTGGTATTCAACAGCCTGAACAAGAGTTGATCCACAGCTGTAAATAACTGTGTCATCAGCATAGAAACACAGATTAACATCTGACACATTTAGACCCAGATCATTGACATAAATAATGAATAAAAGGGGATCTAATACAGAGCCCTGAGGCACTGTATGAAGTTTTTGAAGAAGCTGTGAGTCTACAGTGACAGCAGGGAATGTGTTTGATCTTTTAAACACCTACAGGTTGTTTGCAGCTGTAAGCCCATAATAAGAATCTGGTCAGGTACAGGAGCAGAGATGATATCAGTGCAGGTTAACCGGGTCAAAACTCTAATTCAAGATATCTGTAATTACATTCTGACACGTCATAATTCCAGTTTGACATCTCCACAATGTCCAGTTAAAACGTAATTAAAGATATCTGAAAGGTCAGTGTGCGTGGCTGGAATGGAGGAGAATTAAAGACATCCTGAAGTAGAATTACGACCAGTTAGAATTAAACTGCAGATATCTGAAACTGGAAACGTCCTAATTCAGGTGTCTGCAGGTGAACTGGAGATATCAGTGATGAGAGGGTGATGTCATTCGTGCTCGGAAACGCGATGATGTGGATATCTGAGGTGAAACTGTGGATGGATGGAACTGAATCCCTCATATCTGCAGTCTGACTGTTAAATTTTAGAACAGCTTGTCATCGTTTCCCCCATTAACAGTTATTAATTATTTTTCTGGTGTGCATTATCAGAGCAGCGATTCCCAAAGTGACTGTCAGGACTCTTCAGGGAGTCCCAAGCGTTTAAAAGGATTGAAAATAAATGAATTGATTAAACTGAATTCGGCTGTAGAAAACTACTTTTTGGAAACTTCAACTGTTTCAGGGCGTCTGACTAAATAATGCAAGAATTCTGAGTTTCTAATGAAGGACACCATTAAAAGATCTACTGTTTGAGTTGGACACTGCTGCATTTAACAGATGTGTTTGCCATACTTCTTGTATTGTTTAACAGACTATCAGTAACCACGCTTTCACCTCTGATCTGCAACTGTGTGTAATTAATGTCTCTAAAGTCTGATGGAGGTTTCTCTGTTCCATCAGGCGTGCCGCCCAACAAAGCAAATCTGATCGACGACCTGGTGGTGATGCTGCCTCAGAACGTGTGGGATCACCTGTACAGCAGGTAGGCCGACCCGCTGCCAGAGGAGCTGCAGGCTTCAGATATTCCCAGTGGGATGTCTGATATCGGCTTTTCTGCCGATAACCGATATGCCGATACCGTCCTACTCTCAATTTCCGATACCGATATCTGTGGGCTGTTTAACTAATTTTAGGTAACATCACATATCTCCTGTGGGGGAATTAACACATCATGCCTCATTTTATTGTGATGCTCCATTGGATGTATTCTCAGATGGAAACATTGTCTCTGAAAGTAAGAAAACTACTTCAACTGAACTTATGGGAAAAATGACATATATCTGCCTTTTTTTTTTTTTTAATTGTCTCAAACTCACATTCTCCCTCCCTCCCTCTATGAGTCTGTTACATAAATCCAGGCTTTATTTTATCGGTTTACATGATGGGCAAAACAAACAGCAACGATATTGACCGATATTACAGTTTTATGCCGATATCACGACATCCCTAATTTCCAATTTCCTTTCTGTGGAGTTGGTTTCATCAGTTTGTGCTTCCTGTTTCCCTGCAGGTACGGAGGAGGACCGGCTGTCAACCACCTGTACGTTTGCCACACCTGCCAGATCGAGATAGAAAAACTGGAGAAACGGCGCAAGTCGGAGCTGGACATGTTTGTCAGGGTGAGAGTGGGTTTTTTTTTTCCTCCTGAGAGGCTGTGGAGAAGATGAAACTGGTTTCAGTGATAAAGCTCTGTGTGTCTGCCGTCTGTTTAAGCAGCTGATGGGCTGCATGTGTCGGGGCTCTTCACCCCGGCAGGAGATGAGAGGTTTTAGCCCGATGAAAGCCTTATCATTAATGCATTGGGACAGATGCAGCTGTTATTGCCTGCTCAGTGTGCCCACTCACACAATGGCTGCTCAGAGGAGAGATAAATGATGCGCAAAGAGGGGAAAAAAAAGCTCCAGTAAAAGCTAACAAGAAGAGCAGTGACTGTGTCATTTCCAAGAAAGATGAAATTGGTGCAGTGTGGTGTTAAGACTGCTTTCTAATTGGAATAACTACCAGAGAGAATTGATTAGCTTTTCCATCTCCTCTCCTCTCGATCCTTTCATCCTCACTTAATTTTTTTCCTACCCCCCCATCCCTCCTCGTCCTCCCTCTTGTCTCCACCGCTCTCTCCTCCCCCACTTCCTCTCTGTCCTCTCTGTAGCTGAACAAGGCGTTCCAGGAGGAGGAGTCTCCGGTGGTCATATACTGCATCAGCATGCAGTGGTTTCGTGAGTGGGAGGGCTTTGTCAAAGGAAAAGACAATGGTAATTGGACAGAAGTCTCTCCTTTCCACCCCCAGTCCTGATTAAATGTCTGATTAAAAAGGTTAAATGTCTCCCATGTGACAGCTGCATTTTATATCTGCTGCTGATTTGTCGTTTATTTTAATCTCACATTTGTCTTTTAAAACTAGCTTGTATATGTTTGTGGATGCGTTATTTTTCTGCTGAGAATCTAAATTCTCTGGTGATCAGCTCGTGTTCAAAAGAAACCCGAGGAGTCCCGTTTCTCCTCTTGATTCATCTTCAAAGAACTCGCTCTGGTCCCCCGAGTCTGGTTTCTCTGCTGCCAGAGCAAAATGAAGAGTCAGAATGTATTTCATTTTTATTCCGCTTGTTCTCATTTTTTCTGGCGTGCCTGGCTTTGTATTGTCATATCTATTTATAACGGCTCATCTGGCATGTCGGCGAACGTCTTTCTTCCCTCTGACTTGTGCTCCTCTGATATTTGTTTTCTCTCTGCAGCAAATGGGGAGCAGACAGAAAACATTTGACATTTTAACATCGCCGCTCTTTGAAACGCTTAGATTGAGGATATATCTCTGAGGAATGTTGTATATATTTGAACAAGTAATTGTCTTTTCTTTTTTGTTTCTTTTTTTTTTTAAGATCCACCGGGACCCATTGATAATTCCAAGATAACAGTAAACAAGAACGGCCATTTAACGCTCAAACAAGGTACAGATATTTCTCCATTAATGCTGTATGATATTACTTTGTCCCTGTTTGTCTCACGTATGAATGATTCTTTGTTTAAGGGAGGGGTGTCGAACTCATTTTACTCCAGGTTCCACATTCAGTCTGATTTGATCTCAAATGGACTGAACCAGTAAAATCACAGCATAGTAACCTAGAAATATCACCAATTTTTTCCTTTGTTTTAGTGCAAAAAAGTACATTCAGAAGATGTTCACATTTAAGGAAAGATCTTTTTACAAAACATTATCAACAACATGAATTTTTTATGAAAAACAAATTCAATTTCAGCAACGTTCAACTTCAGTTTATCATTTCCACATTACAACTTCCAGATCACAGTGTCTACGAAGAAACACAACATTTAGTCACCTGGAACTGAACCATAGAGGATTCGACTCTGTCATTAAAACAACAAAAAAAGACAAAAACAAGACAAAATATGACAAAAATGACACACAAAACGACAAAAACAAGAGACAAAACGCATAAAATGAAACCCAAAATGACAAAAATGAGACACAAAACAATAAAAATGTGAGACAAATGACAAGTCAGACGATAATAGGCAAAAAAACAGAAACGGGACAAAATATGACAAAAGTGAGACGAAACGACGAAAACATGACACACAAAATGACAAAAATGAGACACAAAATGACAACAGAACAATGAACAATCTAGTATTTTACTTTATGATTAAAACAACTTGTTATGATCTAGAATTCTTTTTAAATTTACAGTTAATGGTTTCTCTGTAATTTTTACGCTTTGAGGGCCGGATTGGACCCTCTGGAGGACCGCTTTTTATCCCGTGGGCCTCATGTTTGACGCCCCTGGTTTAGGGGATTTTAAGAATCATGAAGTAGACAAATTATAGAGAACAATTGTAGAGGTATGTTTACTTTAGTGATTTCCGAGTGTTTACTCCTTCTGACCCCACAGGAGCAGATTCGGGGCAGATCTCTGAGGAGACGTGGAACTTCCTCCACTCGATCTACGGCGGCGGCCCGCTGGTCACGGTCCGGCCGAGCGTCAGCCACCAGGAAGCAGAATCCTCACAGTCGGAGGAGAAGATCGAGGTGGAGACGCGCTCCGTCTAATCGGGCGTTTGGCAGCAAGCGACGAAAGAAACGTTCAATAAAACAAAAAGCCTTTTATTTTGCACTCGACTTTTAGTTTTGAAGCATTCAAGCTGAGGACCTCATCTTTCCTGCTACCTGACGGCCTTTGACAGGGGAATTAAGGTGTCTGGGAAGGTTTGTCAAGTTGTACAAATCTGTATAAAGAGCTCTTAAATTTCTATTAGCACTGTAGTATTCGTGTGTCAGATTGTTTTCAGAACCAAGCAATTTAAATTATGTGCAGCTAAAAATTCCACTGAATGCCATATTTCTTTTTTCTTTTTTCCTTGACCAAACGAGCACATATTGTATGTCCATGAGTCTTGTGTTACTCATGTTGATGAATCAGAATACATCTTGCTGTAGATATCTCACAATTTTCCTGTTGTAAGAGAATATTGTCGGACGAATGGTGAGGAGAGCAAAATGTGACACTTAAAAGTGGTGAAAATCAAAAAGGTTATGAAGGGACTAAAAGCTGACTAGTCTCAGGAATGAATTTTGTGTTTTTGCACTGTTCCGTAGACGTACAACTTGGCATGCTCACGCAAACGTCTGCTTTGCATTTGAATGTACCAGTACTGATAGTATTTTGGTCAAGATTCAGCACTTGGGTATTTATCACAGAAGGGAGTGATCTCATAATATGATGTCTATAGATTTTTTTGTTTTTGTAGAAAATGGCAGAATGCATGCTTTAACACTCAGTTTAACATCACATGTATCTGCATGTAAATGGAAGCTGCTCATAAAATGTGCACGCAATCCGGATCTCTCTTCACTAAAGTGTACAGCTGCAGACAGCATATTGTAGTATGTAATCAGCATCATCATCAGCAGCAGCAGTCTAATCAATTAAAGGCATTATTTTTGTGTATGGGCATGGTGTTGCTTCATGTGTTGGCTGATAGGGGCTCAACACAATGCTGTACTTCCAAGTTTTAAGATCTATCCTGATTTTTGCTGGCTGACACTATTAAAACTTGATGAAAACATGTTGATTCGTGTCACTCATTGCTGTTCTACTGCGTAAGAAACGAAGAAAAGTTAAATTACGCTGTGTATTATCTGTCATAAAAGTGTGAATAAACAGTCATCAATTAACCCAGGTGACACCAGTAGTGTGTGACCGGGTGCACGGTTGGCAGGGGCAGAAATGTACAGGATAGTGTTGCATTTTGAGAGAGCGGTGGAGTCTGCTGCTCACACACCCCGACTAGTTGACTGGACTGAAAACATGGCTGAACGTGCAGCACATTTACGGAAGTGAGGTATGTGTAATTCTCGAGCTACAAAAAGCTGTTTAGAAGTGTGCCTCCAGTTCGGTGCTTGTGGTAGAGCAAATAACAAAACCTGAATTTAGTAGCCCACCAAAAATGTGCGTGACCGTCATTGCCGACAGTACACAAATACATCGGCAAAGTTATGCGCGGAACAATCAGCTAGCGTGGCTCGCTGCGGCTAGCCGCTGCTGCTAACTGACTACCAAACATCCGTTAGCTGGGCTGCTAACTGGCTACCAGCAGCCGTTATACTGCTGGGCTGCTAACTGGCTATCAACAGCCGTGAAACTGCTGGGCTGCTAACCGGCTACCAACAGCCTTAAACTACTGGGTTACTAACCATGCTAACCAACAGCCGTTAAACTACTGGGCTGCTAACTGGTTACCAACAGCCGTTAAACTGCTGGGCTGCTAACAGCCGTTAAACTGCTGGGCTGGTAACTGGCTACGATCAGCCGTTTTGCTGCTGGGCTGCTAACCCTGCTAACCAGTCTGAGATATAAACCTCGGCGAAGCACAATGTTAGTAGCGATTCCCTCCGTCTGTTTGTTGTGTTAGTGGCGGAGTCCGTGTCAGTTGTCGAGCTAGCTAGCTAGCATGTGCCCGTTAATAGAGGGGCTACATCTGATTAACAGGAAAACTAGCCGAGAAAAACTAGCAGAGGTAACGTTAGCCAACTTGGCTAACTAGTCGACCACAACAGAGACAGAAAAATGTCTCTGTCGGACTGCAGAGAGTCACAGGGAGCTTGTAAGGTAATATTTTAAACCCACTGGTGCAACAGTCTGCGGTTTGGTGCTTCAAGTGTTAATGTTTTATATTTAGCTCCGGGAGCTAACGGTAAGTTAGTTTGCTAAGGTTAGCCCGCTAAACGGCATGCTAGGTCAACTAAGGTTTGCTTGTGAAGTTGCTAACGTATAGCCAGCTCCGGGGACTAACCGGGTTGTTTTGAGTTAACGGGCGTGTGCGTGTGTGTATGTGTCTGGACTTTTTAACGGTGAACTTTGTGCTCCACCTGCTGCAAACTAACGTTAACTTAACCGGCGGCACGTGCTGCTAGTTTCACGGCATCCTCGTGCCTCCAACTTTGTGAGCTCGCCGCAGCTGATTAGCTGGGATGCTGGGATTCTCATCGGTATGTACGGCGGCACCACTGCGCGGATTTTTTATTTCTAGTAGGCCCCGTGGAAGTGTTGAACTACAGGTCAGCTACAGAGATGAGCGGCTCAGCGAAACCAGGCTTGTTTGTGTGTCATAAAATGAGTTTGTCCCTCCTAAACCTGACCGTTAGCTGAGCTGGTTTGCCTACAATAGTCTCTTCAGCTAGCCTGTAAGGTGCGTGTTTGCATAGGTGGAGTTTGTAGCCTTAATGTCCTAATGGGAGCACTGTTTGGTCCATGATGCCAGAAGAACCATCTGTTTTAGCCGGTCTGACACCATAATAGTAATGCAGTCAAACCAGCACGTGTTAACTTCACTTCACAACCAAACAAGCGCTTTAGGCATAAGCAGGAAATGACACCAGAATACACCCTCAAATATTGCATTTTTCTTTGGATTAGTTACCCAAACTTTGAGCTTACAATTTGGTCTTCGGTCGAAAGTTGTGGTTTCAAACCAGTGTTTGCTTGTGACTTTTTGTCAGATGTTAAGGCCTACATGCTGGCAGATTTATAAGCATGGTTTATCTCTGATTTGTTTTCTATTTTGGAGTGCTTTTATGCACCTGAAGAGTTGTAAACATCCAATATTTAATGCCACCTTGAACTTGGACGTTAGCTGAGATGGTTTCCCAACCATTGTCTTCAGAGTTTGGGTCGAAGGTTCGTGTTTACATAGGTGGAGTTTGTAGCCTTAATATTATCCTAATGGGAACACTGTTTGCTTCATGATGTCAGAAGAACATCTGTTTTAGCAGGTCTGACACCATAATAGTAATGCAGTCAAACCAGCACGTGTTAGCTTAACTTCACAACCAAACAGACATCAGCAGGAAGTGAGTTATGAATTACAGTGGCACATGGGTGCTGTGTAGGTAGCTGCACCGACTGAATGTATCATTAAACTGTTCTCATCTGTGAATGTATGTTTACAACCTTGGCTAGGCATTAGTATATTGTGTATCTGTTGGTTTTATTAAATTGATATGTTACCAGAAACATCAAGAAAACTTCCACAGTTAAATGTTTATATTTGACACCAGAATACACCCGTAAACATCACATTTTTCTTTGGATTAGTCACCCAAACTTTGAGCTTTCATGTTGGTTTTTGGTCTAAAATTGTGGTTTCAAACCTTTTATAAACAACACAGCATCTTCTTGTGACTCTTTGTCAGATGTTCAGCCTAAGTGCTGGCAGATTTATCAGCGTGGTTTATCTCTTGTATCAGATTATCTGATATTTTTTCTATGTTGGAGGAATGTTATGGGCCTGTAGAGTTGACAACATCCAATATTTAATAGTACCTTGAACTTGAATGTTAGCAGAGCTGGTTTGCCAACAATAATCTTGGGAGATGGGGTTTAAGATGTGTGTTTATTTATGCATGGTCGAAGCTTGTGGCCTTAATAGCTTAATGAGAACACTGTTTGGTTTACGATGCCAAAAGAGCCATCTGTTTTACCAGGTCTGACTCCACAATAATAGCAGTCAAATCAGCACATGTTAGCATAACTTCACAACCAGACAAACGCTTTAGAGAAGAGCAGGAAGTGAACTGATGAGGAGTTACAGTTAAACGTGGGTGCTTTCTCTCATGCTTTGGCTTTAACACTCTAAATTTATGACTGAACGGTTCCCATCTGTGCATGTAAGTTTACAACCATGCCAGGTTCACTGGCTGTACATTAGTATAATGCAGAAATACTGCGGTGAATATTGGCAAACCCTGCTGTGATAAATTGTCATCAGTGGATTTTAATAATTATACTGATAGGTTTCCAGAAAGATCCAGAAAATTTTAATAGTGCTCATGTTCTACTCAGTATAAAATACCACGGGTAAATGTTTATGTATGACACCAGAATACACCCTCTAATATAACATTTTTCTTTGGATTAGTAAGCCACAGCTGTTTTTTGGTCCAACGCCGAGGTTTCAAACCTTTTATAAACCAGCGCAGCGTCTACAAGTGACCCCTCTTCAGATGTTCAGGCCTTAGTGCTGCAGATTTATGAGCATGGTTTATCTCTGATATCAGATTATCTGATTTTTGTGGAGCTCTTTTCTGGGCTTGGAGAGGTGAAAGCATCCAATATTTAATGACAGAAAAGCAAGAATTAAAGAAAGTGAGAAAAGTAAACCATATTTTGGAAAAGAATGCGTGTGTTTCTTACTTCCTGCCTCTGTTGATGCTCTTTTAACGGCTCAGATTAATCTCTAGCAGGTTTGGAATGGCTTGCCTACAGTGTGTATACTCTGGGGAAACGAGGTGGAGATGTGTAGTTTAATGCTTATTCACTGCAGTAAAGGAGACCCGTGTCATTTCAGGGGTTTAATGATTGTTACTCCAGTAAAAAAGTCCTTTTGTACCTACTTAGTAACAGCGTGGAACATGCGAGCCACTTGCACTCTTTATTATAAGACATTCCAGTCATTACACTCTGCAGGGCATGTTTGACATTACTTTGAGCTTGGGTTTAGGCAGGATAGTCAGATTTACTGTGCAATGACAGCTTTCTTTATGCTGTTTATGGGGTGCCAAACTTATTTTGCTATTTCCAAAAGGCGGCTGAATGCAACGTTAGACGTATTTATTAGTTATTAACTGAAGCAGTGGCAGTGAATCCATCGACATGTTAATTATTTCGATGGGGAAGTGTGAGCAAATTGTTCTTGTAGTTATTCAGCTCAACTGTAACCCTAATTATTATTTTGATGTCGTGATTAGTTTCCTGGTTTTTGGGAGCAGGTCAGATGAGCCGGCTTAATTAGTTTTGTCATGTTGAGTCGAAGGGTGAGTGCTCAGCCTGAATAACCTTCCCTCTGCTCCCCCCCTCTCTGTTTTTCTTTCTCTCTCTCTTTTATTTTATGCATGGACAAATCACATTAGCTTTCTCAGCTGGAGCCTTTAGTGGAGTGTGAGTAATATGTGCTTGTTCCAGGTGACTATTGTGTTAGCTCCCATAAGAAATATTATCAAAATGTGTTTGTAGCCTCTGGCTTTGATGCTGCTGTGTTAGCAAAGTGTAGGAAAGTAGAAGGACCGTCCCAGCACGAGAAACAAGGAGCTTTTAAATCAGTTTTGACAGAGGTCGGCCCACAGATTGATGCACTTGAAATTAATGTAAATGAGCACCTCGTCCACAGCGCTAATTGATGCAATATTTCTCCTCTGTACAGTACAAGGCTCTGACTGTGTCTCATATTCTGCAAAAGGACGTCCAGTGAGATCATCTTCAGCTGAATGTCACTTTATTATGACCTTTACCACGTCACGTTTTTATTGTCCTCTTTGTTAGAGTTATTAGTTGGATCCTGGTCTAGAGGATACTTCAGTGGCTAGTTTCCTCTGTGTGTGCGCTGACTGGGAATGTTCTTGGGAAGTGATTGTCTCGTAACCAGGACTAGAATGTCTTTGTGATCTGAAAAATTTCCACCACTGCCATCAGCTGAATGTTTTCATGCACACATAACTGATCAAGATCAGCTTTAATGGCCAAGAACGTACACAACATTCAAGGAATTTGGTGTCGCCCTAGGAAAAAGGAAAGGGAATAATAAACATAAAGAAAAACAGGGAAAACATAGTAGTAATAAAAATGAATCTAGCACAATATATAAAGATATTTAAGAGCTAGAAAGGAATATATAAACATATTAGTTCAACATGATATACTAAATCCTGCATACATACATTAAAACTGATAAATGTTAAATGTATTTGTTATTAAATTGTTTCATTGTAGAATTAGTAATGATAGACTTTTCTTTGAGTGTCTAAAGCGGCTTCACTACAAAAACTCAAACTCTTACCAAGTCCGTTTGTCTTATTTTTAGTCAAAATGTCTCATCCCACTTGATTTAAGATAAACTCACTGAACAAGTGATGTTACAGCAGATGGAGGGACTTGTTTTAGGACAATGCATCTTAAATAACTTCTGATGTCCACATTTTCAACATTTTTGGGAAATATTTGAACATTTTTTTGGTGGAAAAAAGAAATATTAAACATATTTTTAAGATTTTTTTGGGAAGATTTTTGCTCTTTTTAAAAAAAAAAATATTTACAAGAAATTTCTTGCAAAATTTGGGGGATTTTTTTTAAAATCAAACTTTCAAGGGATTTTTTTCAGGAATTATTGAAATTTTCTTCCTGATGTTTTTGCAATTTTTTCAGAAATTTCAAGATTATTTTTCTGCCAATTTTTGGGGATTTTTTTCAGACAGGGAAACAATATTTTTTGGTGCTCATAAATGAAGACAACAGGAGGGTTAATACATCTTAAATGAGGAGGTTACATGAAAGCAAAAATCTTATTTTGAGGGAAAAACTGCTTTTTTTTTTAAGTGTATCTGACTTATTTTAAGACACCTAAGCTTGACAATCCCGGTAAAATAAAACTTAAAATAAGTTTTCCCAGCTAATTTTAAGATCTCAATATTCTAAATATCACGTCTTATTTCAGGAAGTCTTACCAAGCCATTTTCACTCGTTCTATTGGCAGATTTTTTTTCACTTATTTCAAGGTGAAAGATTTTCTTGTTTTGAGAGGGGCTTTTTTTCCAGTGCTTAATGCAAGTTTGAAATATGAAAGCTGCTTCACTCCATGACCTTTATGCTCTGTGTGCAGAATCTAAATACTGAGAGAAACCAGATTAAGCTGGCTGTGTTTGTGTGTTTCTGCATGTATGTTGATGACTAACCCGGCTCTGGTAATCAAGTTATGGTTGCCTCACTGACAGCCTTAATGCTCTGTGAGTAAAGTAATCTGCTTAAGGTGTTTACATGACACAGCTTTTATTTAAATTTTGCAGTGCATGAAAAACATCTATTATCTGTGAAATGGATAATGGAGTGAATAGCATGGAGATATCCAGTGCTGTCCAGCGTTTAGGTGGTGCTAGTTCTCTTGTGTACACCATAAGGCAAGACTTGGGCTGTAATTCACACTCATGTATGTTCATCTGCAGGACGCCGTGGCGACATGCTGAGCCGGTATTTGGAGGCTTTGTTGTTCCTTGAATGGCATCAGGAAGTTCGTTGTCGGTCCTTCTGTAGACTCCTTGTTCTTGGAGCATTTACATTTTTGTGCGTTCTGATAAGTTTTGTGAGGATTGCAGCCTGTTGGCCCGCTGGCACACCTGTTCTAAAGAGATAAAAGCCTACAGGGTGATGACAAGCCTCTGTCTGCAGCGCTATCTCTGCTGAATTGGATGTAAGAAATACAGTGAGGCTTCTGTGTCAGAAATCAGTGAACCACTAAACCACATTTATTTTACACAGAAAAAGCTGTAATCTCAGCAGGGAGGAGATAGAAAAGTGCCTGGCTGTGGCAGACATACACATCCTGGGTGATGACATTAGAAATGGTTTTCACCTTTTTGAAAATCACCGGCTTGCCTGCTTTAGGGTCTTTTCATGACTTGAAATGCTTCCTGAGCTGTATTCACCTTATCCATCGGGTTACAAAGCACGCACAGAGGAACCTCAAAGCTGTGTCATTTAGGAATATCTGAAGAGAACTGTGATGTGATTGGCTGTTTAGACTTGATAGAAAATCTGACCCCATTGTTTCCTGTTGTGTCTTCCACCTTTTGAATTTATTTCCTTTTGCACAGACCTGCTACAAGACATCTAGTTTTGCCTGTGGACAGAAGAAATCAATACCCCTCCGGTGTGAGCTGAGAAATGACCTAAGCAGTACTTAACAAAGCTTTCGGTCGACGCTTTTGTTTGAAACGCCACAGGATGCTGCTCATGTGTTCATTTTTAGCACAGCCTGCTCGTGACGCCCGTCATACTGATAGCTGTGGCAACGTTCAAGCTGCAGTGTGATCACTGCGCTAGAAATGTTGGCAATTTTCAGGCGATCACGTTGACTTAACGAGGATCGTATGTCTGTATCTGTGTGTCTTTCAGGTGCCCACATTCTGCTGCAGAGGAGAGAGCACCAGGATGAGGAGACTGTAGGCACCCGCCATAGTATGGCCGCCTCCCGGTCCTCACGCGTCACAAGGTCATCAGTGGGGCTCAATGGATTGGATGAGAACTTTTGTGGTCGAACCCTCAGGAACCGCAGCATCGCCCAGCCAGAGGACACCTCCGTGTCTCCGCTACCGAGGGCCCGCTCACCCAAGAAGAAGCAGGAGTCTAAGCAGGAGTCTAAGCAGGAGTCTAAGCAGGAGTCTAAGCAGGAGTCTAAGCAGGAGTCTAAGCAGGAGTCTAAGCAGGAGTCTAAGCAGGACGCCAAGCAGGAGTCTAAGCAGGACGCCAAGCAGGAGTCTAAGCAGGACGCCAAGCAGGAGTCTAAGCAGGACGCCAAGCAGGAGTCTAAGCAGGACGCCAAGCAGGAGTCTAAGCAGGACGCCAAGCAGGAGTCTAAGCAGGAGTCTAAGCAGGAGTCTAAGCAGGAGTCTAAGCAGGAGTCTAAGCAGGAGTCTAAGCAGGAGTCTAAGCAGGAGTCTAAGCAGGAGTCTAAGCAGGAGTCTAAGCAGGACGCCAAGCAGGAGTCTAAGCAGGACGCCAAGCAGGAGTCCAAGCAGGAGTCTAAGCAGGACGCCAAGCAGGACGCCAACCGAGATGTTAAACAGGAGTCACAGCAGGAAGCGAGACAGGACTCGTACGAGGACGAGAAGCCGGTCGTTCACTCGGAAGACGGCCAGCAGCAAGCCTTGTTGTCGGGAAGGGTAACTGACTCCAACGCTTCTCCCGCTGAGGCCGATCAGTGGACTGGCTCCAGGAAACGGGGCGTGTCCTGTTTAGGAAAAGACATTAGCCCAGAGAAGTCGGAGAACTGTGATGGAGGGAAGGGGGTGCGGGATGCCTCTCCTCAAATCAAAAGGGCCAAGCGTTGCTCCCGCTCTGGGGAGTCTCAGGGACAGGAGGAGGACCCTGAGCCTCCCAAACCTGAAAGTCTGGTCTCTGTCCCAGAGCCTAGCAAGGACGGTTGTGAAGAATTACCCAACCAAAACTCTGCTGACACATCTCCTGCCTCACCCCTCCTCGGTAAGCAGGAAGGCGAGCCGGCAGGGGGGAAGGCAGAGGATGGTCGTTTGGAGTGTGACGGAGCTACTCAGCCCCAGAATGCTCACAAGGCATCTAACGGACTCAGAGATAATAAAGCAGAGGAATCTTGCACACTCACTAAAGAGCCTGGTGTGGATCCCTCCTCTGCTACCTTCCCGCTGCTGCTCAACGGCAGCCAGACGGGGGCGCCCTCATCCCCGGACCCCGCTGTGCCTTGTAGAAACTCTGTCCCTGAGCAGACGGAGGCCTCTGGCTCAGGGGAATCAGCCTCATCTGCACCGCCGTTTGAGGGTGCTCTGGAGGATTCTGTACCTGAGCTGATGGTGGCTAAGGAGCAGGAGGTGGAGGAGATGGAGGTGGACGTGGTGGGGGACTCGTTGTGTCTGGCCCATGAGGAGCAGGTGACGGAGAGCGGCGCCAACGGCCGACCGCTAACGCCGGTACACGAAGCTGCTGCCTCCTCCTCCTCCTCCACCACTAACATGAACAGTAGTCCAATCAACAACAGCAACTCAGGAGAAACTACACCCCCACTAACAGCATCCCCCTCCCCCTCTGTACCCAGCACGTCCCCCTCCTTCACAGAGCTCTATGAACACAGATACACCCTGAGGACTTCACCCAGGAGGGCTGGTAGCAAAGCCTCCTCCTCCAAGCCCAGCTCTCCTCCCAGAGACAATGGTCCCTTGAGGGAAGAGGGAGAGGTGGTGGTTGGACTGGAGGAGGACTGTCCCATGGTGGAGGGCCCTGCTCCCTCAGACTTTGTGGGCCCCTCCAGTCAGGAGCCTGACGGCGGCTCTACAGAGGGCAGCAAGGAGCTGAGCCGAAGCCAGGCTGCAGAGGAGGAGGAAGAGGAGGAGGAGCCGGACGTGTATTACTTTGAGTCGGACCACCTGGCTCTGAAACACAACAAAGAGTATGTTCCAGCTCCCAGAGGTTCTGCTCACATGTTAATCAGTGTATCTGGGATAATTTCTGATCTGTGGTTCTGAATGATCCAGAGACGATGTGAAGTTTGTTTTCTGATGTTTGGAAGATGCTGAACACTTTGGACCTCGAGTATTCCTTTTAAGTTTAGTATTAATTTAATATTTGTTACATGAAAACCAGCCTCATCCTGTTTTACTTGTGACTCCTTAACCCTCTTGTTGTCTTCATTTATAGACATCAAAAAAATATTGTTTTCTTGTCTGAAAAAAAATCCAAAAATTCAGCAAAAAAACCTGATTTATGAAAATTTGCAAAACCTTCAAGAAGAAAAATCCAGTAATTATTTAAAAGTTTCCCTTAAAAATGTTATTTGAAAAAAATCCCCCATATTTGGCAAGAAAATTCTTATAAATATATTTTTTTAAAATGAGCAAAATTCTTCCAAAAAAATCCTAAAAATATCTAAAGTGATTACATATTTATCAGTAAAACTTTAAATATTTTTAAAATAACATTCACAAAAAATCAATCAAAATCCAGTAAAATTTCGCTGGATTTTGGTTGATTTTTTTTTTTTTGTGAATATTTGTAAGAAAAATTTTTAAAATTTCTTTTTTTTTCCACCAAAAAATGTTCAAAGATTTCCTGAAAATGTGGACATCAGAAGTTTCACTGTGAAAATATATTTTTTTTTCAAACTTTTAACCGGGCCAGTTTTGACCCACAGGACGACACGAGGGTTAAAATGAAGCATCTCCTCACAGGGTGGATGTCTGACAGCTAAATCAAGTAGTTGTTTTCTCCTATAAACCTCAGATTGTTTCATTTGAATGAATGTTAGTGGAAAGAAGAGGAAAAACTTTCCCAGTTCATCATTAGAAGTCCTCTCAAAGACGAGAGGGAGAAAACATATGAAACGACACTTTTCTTACTGCAAACCCTAAAACAATGATTACAAATGCCTTGTTTTGTCCACAACCCAAAGATGCTCAGTTTGTTGTCATAAGAAAATAACCCACATTTATGAAGCTAGAATCTGAGAATATCTGCTGTTTTTTCTCATAACATTACATTAACCTGTTAAGCTTCAGTGTACCGCCGGCGGTACACCTACTAATTTGCATAGGAATTTAAAGAATGTCCGAAGGCTGCAAACACGATTATACAAACACTATACGCCGATGGAAAGCTTAGATTCTCATGAATCCGCCGGTATAAACCACTTTCAGATGCGATTACCACAGCGGGTGAGAAAAACACATTTGTCCGACAAAAACGAATATCCATCCATCCGTTCTCTATACACGGCTTCAACGTACACAGTGCGACTCACATTTCCAGGTTCATTATTACACACAGATGAAAATATTCCATAATCCAACCGTGGACATCCAGACGAAACAAGCCAGTAAGATATTTTGTCCAAAACATGTCTTGAAGTCGGTATATGATCCACGAATCGGTCGTTTTCAAGGAAATGCACCGCGCAATGCGCGTCCAATACTCCCTGTATTTCTCGTCATATTTTTTATTTACAAATAGAATATTAGCGATTTTTTTTTGTACTGAAAATGGCTGGAATTGACTGCAGCTTAAAGGGTTAAACTAGTCGTGAAAAGAGTCTGCTGGTAATTTAACAGTGCCATACTGTTGCAGCTCTACTTCCAACTGAAGTTTTGTCCTCGCAAACCGTTAATGTTTTGCCAAACTTTTGTCTTTCGTAAACGGCTGGTGTACCTGGATAGCATTTTATGGGGTGACGCTTCACTTTAGAAACTTGAGGAACGACCCCTAATTCTGTTTCTGTCGTGATGTAGGATCAGAGTGCACCGAAACCTGGAGTTACTGGACAGTTTGTGTTAGCCCGGCAGATAACACGAAAGAGCTTCTATCGGGGTGGTTCTCGTGGTTAAATATTCAAGTTCTTGCAGCTGAAAACAGCTTTGAGTCGTTTGTTGGGACGGCGCCGTGCAGCTACCAGAGTTGGATGTAAATCTAAATAAAAAGCACACTGATTGGCCTTTTCCTTCAGCAGAACCGCACAAAAACAAACGTGAGAAGAAGACGACACCGAATTGTCATTAGAAGTCTACTTCTTTGCACCGCCCACACATGCACAGAATGCTTAATTATCTCCGTTATTCTGGGAGTCTTTCCTCGGTAATTGAGGACGTGTTGGTGAGCGTCTAAGTATAGCTCCCGCCTCATTGTTTAGGTTTTACATGTTGCAGCGTTTAATTTCCACCTTCAATCTGCTGCTGTGATTGTGTGTATTAACTCCAAAGCCTGCCTGGGGAGATTGGATGTTAAATTAGTGTCCTGATTGGTTCTGCTATTTCTCCGTTCTGTCAGATGAGTTGTCTGAGGAGCAGGATTAACCTTCGTTTGTCGTTTTGTTGTTAGCCGTCATGCCGGATGGGCTGTTTATGTTGGTGGACGGGTGAACTGCACCCAGGTCTTTTTTGTCTCCCACACCGGTATTGGCGAACGTTTCAACTTTGGATAGCCGCTTTCGAATAAGACTTCACTGCTCTCGTATTCTGAGGTAATTCGATCAAGTTTCTGTGACATGCCAGGGTTTGGTTGTGCTGAGTAAGGAGGATTGTGAAGCCTCCGATCGATGCAGCCAGGAGTCACTTTTATGGAAGCATGACGGCGCATTTTAGAGTTGCTGAATGTGGAGAATTGACACGGACGAGATTGATGTTGTGTGTACAGAACATCTCATATTTGACAAATGTCTCCTTGTCTTTAATACAACAAGCAGTTCTTAATTATCCAGCATTAATGTGGCAGCGCTTTTGTCTTGGCCGGTTTTTATTTGGCACCACGGTTTGCCAGTGAACCTGCGGCCCAGTAGGTGGCAATGGAACACCAGACTTGTCCCCGGACACCTGGAGGGAGTCCAGAGTGTGGAGGAGCAGAGCCAAGGCCTCCTCCTCTCCCCAAAACAGATTAATGCACAGATCATCTGTTCATTCGAGGAAGTTAGCTGCTTGCTGCTTTCCTTTTCAGAGCTCCTGCGTTGAATCGTAATCAGCCCGTAGTACAGGATGTGTGCAGTGGTAGTTTGGTTTCCACTGTTGCAGAGACAGATTTAGTTTGCATGTTACAAACCAATGTTCGGGTCAAAGAGACGATGTGAGACGCAGTCGACTTGTCAGACTTGTTTCGCTTGTAGGACTTTTAAACCGCTGGCAGCTGTCGAATAAATTGTGTCCTGTGCATTGATTTTCATTCATGTTGTGTTAGCAGAGATTGATCCACTCTGCTCCACTGAGCACCTGCATTAGCTTATAGCATGTAGGATGCTGTCACACTCCTGCCGATTCCTCCAGCTCTGCTCACTGTAAGGCCTCTGGGTCAGAACCACATTTAGTCTTTGACAGCTCAGTTTGCAGTTCTCCTGTGGCCCCAGAGTGAGTGAAAAGGTCGGACTTTTACAGAGCTGAGGGATCCTCAAGTGCTGCGAAACCAAAGTGTTTGTTATGCAAAATGTTTTGATATTTACTGTGAAGTACGAGACGTGCACACAGTCACAGATCACAGCGGTGTTTTAGTGTGTTCCTCTTTGTGTAGCTGCCGTCCCTGATGGACTACTTTGGAACAGTAACTCTTAAGTATTTGCTATGCAGCAGGTTTAGGTGAATAAAGAAGACAGTCGTAACACCTGTAAAAGTGTTATTTGCAAAATAGGTGGAAAATGTTGAAAATTGGGTCATGTTTTCTGCAACTGTTTAGGCTCCCAGCACCGTGCTTGAATAATGCATGGCCTGTGGTCTGAAAGTTTGATGCACTGCCGCATTGCAAGTGTCAGGTTAAATAATGTAAGCAGCGCCTCCTCCCTGCTCCTCTCTAACCTTGCTTCCCTGTGTGACAGTTATCAGAGGCTGCTGCAGACCATCGGAGTTCTGGAGGCCCAGCGGACCCAGGCCATCCTGGACCTGGAGACGTTGGCACGACACCAGAGAGAGGCGCTCGCCGATCCCGTCAGCTTTGTTGAGCAGCTGCAGAAAAGGGTAACGGAGATACAGAAGGGCTGTGCACACAGGATGGGAGCGTCCAGAAGAAAAAATACCCTGATTTGAATGGTTTTATTCATGGCAGAGAAGGTTATAAAAGCACTGAGTACAAAACACACCCAGAAAATATCGACTTTCCTTAAGGTCTCTGCACACTGTGTGATTTTCAGCCGTCCCAGACCAAAGATAACAACAGTGAGAGAATGGTGGCAATATCTTTGGGTTAGCTCTAAATAGGTGGTTCTACGTCACACTGTGATACGGGTTCAAAGATGACCTTTGTCATGGCGACTAAAGACAAGCTGCCATAAAATTCTGACTGTCAGAAATTTGGGGTGATTGTCTCACAGTGTGATGCTGCTGGACCTACGACAATTAACTAACCAATAGAAATGCAGGATTGAACGACGTACTGATCAGTAAACACAAATAGATGATTTACAGCGGCAATGGCATCAGAACAGGTATGTTAGAGTTGTGGCAGCAGAAGCCTTTTAGATGTGTCCTTCAGCTCAGACCACAACTGGACGAAACAGGACGAAGCATGGAAGGATTTTTCCGTTTTTTGGGATTTCTCTAGAAATGCATAAATGTCAGCAGAGCGAGGGCTCCGTTCATGTTTGGCTAGTTTCCCTGTGATTGTAGGATTCATGTTTGGCTAGTTTCCCTGTGATTGTAGGATTCATGTTTGGCTAGTTTCCCTGTGATTGTAGGATTCATGTTTGGCTAGTTTCCCTGTGATTGTAGGATTCATGTTTGGCTAGTTTCATTGTGATTGTAGGGTTTATGTTTGGCTACTTTCCCAGTGATTGTAGGACTCATGTTTGACTAGTTTCCCTGTGATTGTAGGGATCATGTTTGGCTAATTTCCCTGTGATTGTAGTGTTCATGTTTGGCTAGTTTCATTGTGATTGTAGGGCTCATGTTTGGCTAGTTTCCCTGTGATTGTAGGGCTCATGTTTGGCTACTTTCCCAGTGATTGTAGGGCTCATGTTTGGCTAGTTTCCCTGTGATTGTAGGGATCATGTTTGGCTACTTTCCCAGTGATTGTAGGGCTCATGTTTGACTAGTTTCCCTGTGATTGTAGGGCTCATGTTAGGCTAGTTTCCCTGTGATTGTAGGGCTCATGTTTGGCGAGTTTCATTGTGATTGTGGGGCTCATGTTTGGCTAGTTTCCCTGTGATTGTAGGGCTCATGTTTGGCTACTTTCCCAGTGATTGTAGGGCTCATGTTTGGCTAGTTTCCCTGTGATTGTGGGGCTCATGTTTGGTTAGTTTCCCTGTGATTGTAGGGCTCCGTTCATGTTTGGTTAGTTTCATTGTGATTGTGGGGCTCATGTTTGGCTAGTTTCCCTGTGATTGTAGGGCTCATGTTTGGCTACTTTCCCAGTGATTGTAGGGCTCATGTTTGACTAGTTTCCCTGTGATTGTAGGGATCGTGTTTGGCTACTTTCCCAGTGATTGTAGGGCTCATGTTTGACTAGTTTCCCTGTGATTGTAGGGCTCGTGTTAGGCTAGTTTCCCTGTGATTGTAGGGTTCATGTTTGGCTAGTTTCATTGTGATTGTGGGGCTCATGTTTGGCTAGTTTCCCTGTGATTGTAGGGCTCATGTTTGGCTACTTTCCCAGTGATTGTAGGGCTCATGTTTGGCTAGTTTCCCTGTGATTGTAGGGATCATGTTTGGCTACTTTCCCAGTGATTGTAGGGCTCATGTTTGACTAGTTTCCCTGTGATTGTAGGGCTCATGTTAGGCTAGTTTCCCTGTGATTGTAGGGTTCATGTTTGGCTAGTTTCCCTGTGATTGTAGGGCTCATGTTAGGCTAGTTTCATTGTGATTGTGGGGCTCATGTTAGGCTAGTTTCCCTGTGATTGTAGGGTTCATGTTTGGCTAGTTTCATTGTGATTGTGGGGCTCATGTTAGGCTAGTTTCTCTGTGATTGTAGGGCTCATGTTTGGCTAGTTTCCCTGTGATTGTAGGGCTCATGTTTGGTTAGTTTCTCTGTGATTGTAGGGTTCATGTTTGGCTAGTTTCCCTGTGATTGTAGGGCTCATGTTTGGCTAGTTTCCCTGTGATTGTAGGGTTCATGTTTGACTAGTTTCCGTGTGATTGTAGGGTTCATGTTAGGCTAGTTTCATTGTGATTGTAGGGCTCATGTTAGGCTAGTTTCCCTGTGATTGTAGGGTTCATGTTAGGCTAGTTTCATTGTGATTGTGGGGCTCATGTTAGGCTAGTTTCCCTGTGATTGTAGGGTTCATGTTTGGCTAGTTTCATTGTGATTGTGGGGCTCATGTTAGGCTAGTTTCTCTGTGATTGTAGGGCTCATGTTTGGCTAGTTTCCCTGTGATTGTAGGGCTCATGTTTGGTTAGTTTCTCTGTGATTGTAGGGTTCATGTTTGGCTAGTTTCCCTGTGATTGTAGGGCTCATGTTTGGCTAGTTTCCCTGTGATTGTAGGGTTCATGTTTGACTAGTTTCCGTGTGATTGTAGGGCTCATGTTTGGCTAGTTTCGCTGTGATTGTAGGGCTCATGTTTGGTTAGTTTCCCTGTGATCGTAGGAGCTCCGTTTATGCTTCGGTTGTTTATTTTCATGGGTGGACGGCGCACGCTTATGACGTTTTATTCTTGCGTGTTCATGTTGACTCACATACATCGTCGTTCTGAAATTCAGCTGCATTTTCATCGTGCAGTCTGCACAGAGCAAACTTCACGTCCTGCCCGAAGATTATTAGATTCACGTGGTAAAGGGTAGCGAGCTGGGAGCTTATTGGACTGTTAAAATCACAGAGTGTGGAGAGGCCTTTAAACTTAAAAGTAGGCCTGACTGATGGACGGTTTCTCTTCCATTGTGACATTCAATACATGATCTTTATTGGCTGGTTAGTGGATTTTAATCCTTGGTTCTGCCGGCCTTCAGGTGAATCTGGGCTTGCCGTGTCCTCAGCGCGTCGTCCAGCTCCCTGACATTGCTTGGGAGCAGTACACCTCAGGCCTTGGCGATTTTGAGAGAGAATTCTGCGACAAGAAACGCAAAACTAGGCGGCTAAAGTTGATCTTCGACAAAGGCACGTGTGAGTTCAGAATTGACGGCGATTTGTGTTTGCCCGTATTTTCTGCGTTGTTCGTAAAAGAAACACCCGTAAGACTCCTCTGTCGCTCCACTTCAGGTTTGCCTCTTAGACCAAAAAGTCCCGTTGAGCCCAAGAAAGAAGGCGAATCCTCCACCATGTACTCCTCTCTACCCACCAGTGACGCCCCAGAGAACGGTGGGCAAACGCAGGTATGTTTTAGCACTGAAACATTCACTACAGCTCTGACATCCATTTCTAACTGTAGCTGGTGAGTCACGATCTCCTGCATGGCGTCCTACAAATCAGCAGGTTATTACCATTTTACACCTCCTCCAACCTCCTCTCTCTCATTCTTAGTTCTCGGCAGAGTTAAGCATGCAGCACATGCGAACACAAAAGATGGTATCTATGGAAACATGAGGAGCACGCCTCTCCCTCCCCTCTGATTATATCTCATCCTCTGTTGTCTGCATCTCCTTTCCCGCCTGGTACCGGCAGTGAGGTTTCACTTTTAATTGATTGCTGGGATTAGACGGTGCAGAGCAGTTAGCACGGAGCAAACCACTCCTTGATTGTTTCTGTTGCCTTCCCTGTTTTTATTGTGTAAGCACATTAGCATTTTCCAGTCTACTCCCTCTGAATTCTAACAGGATTTTGTTTGTCAGTCAAAAAGACTTGCTTGTTTTTCTGCGTCCTCCCATCGACACATCTCCAGTCACGTCTGACAGCGATTCTTTCTCTGTCAAACATTCAGCAGCTTCATGTGTAAAGATCCTCTTCAAACAGCGGCGTGCCCGTTATTCCTGTCTCGTGTCAGTCTTTTAACATGCCTGCCACTTGTGTGCTCCTGACAGATGATCAGAGGGAGGATTTGTCACCCGAACAAGCCTGACACATTTAACCAGCTGTGGACTGTGGAAGAGCAGGTTGGTAGCAGGAGTGCAGGATTCAGCGTCGTGTTTTATGAGCTCGGCGTAATTAGTTGGGGGGGTTGTTTGTTTTGATTGGGTTTTATTGTCATTAAACCATCCACAAGTAACACGATTGTCCTCACACACACATAAGGAGAACAAAATACAAACGGCATTTAAAAGCCAATCATTTCTAGATGCCGTTTCTCATTTTTACTTTCAGAAACTGTTGTTTTTTTCCTTCTATTTTTCTGTATAAACAACCTAAATGTGTGTCGCTCGGTGCTGTAGTGCTGTCCGCCTGTTTTTGAGTGAATCTGTTTTGTTCTAAATCATATTGATCGGTGCAGAGTATTACTAACTGGGGATTGACTTATAATTGGGCTGTCCAATTATTCGACCCAATGTTCATTTATTTTAAAAATTGAATCCGCGGTTTTGAGCGACGTAACACACACAGAGCGCCTTCTGATTGGCTACTATTCCTGTTGTGTAACCAATCAGCATTTAGGTGTAAATATGAGGAAGTTGTATTTTATCTGAAATTGTGAAGCACATACAAAGCAAAATCTTTTATCTTATTTTAAATTTTGACAGGTAGATTTTCATTTTTACTGCATCTATTCTAGATATCGTGTATCTGACTTTCTGATTTCAGATGACCAGTTATGGCTCTGATAAAAACATGTCAATTGATACCTGTTTTCAGTTATGCAGTCACGACGTTTGTCCTTACATGGTTTTCACCTGATGATCTGTGTTTTAATAGAAAAAACTGGAGCAGCTTCTCGTCAAGTTCCCTCCTGAGGAAGTCGAGTCCAGAAGATGGCAGAAAATTGCAGATGAGCTCGGCAATCGAACAGCAAAACAGGTGATGGAGAATTAACATCAACCACAAAAAAATAATACTAGTCTGAGTGTCAGAGCCGCATTTATTACCCACATGGAGGAAGTTCTTGGTTTACGATGTCATCGACCGACGGCGCTTCATCGTTACGTCAGAACTGGTTATGTGGAGCTAGTTGATGAGCGGATGAATACGTCGTCACACGGTGCTATCAGACAGATTTGTTTACATCCTCCAGTTGTACTCCACCTTGGATTGTGCTACATTCACTAAGTTTTTGTCCTTCATTATAGGGCTGGCCCGAATATTCGGATACCAAAATTAATATCTGGATAGTGCCGTAGCGAACGAATTCGGATATTCTGGATATTCGTGTCCAGCCCTACTTCATTATGGCTCCCAGCGTAAGTCAGACTCTTCTGATGCTTCGAAGAAAAGGAAAGCCATCTTCATGGAAGTGAAATTAGACAGAATAAAACGCTGGGAACAAACATGGGTCAAGATGTAAAAACAGGTCAACATATTGTAGCAACCCTCTGTGATGAATGAGTGAGACTTTATCTGGTTCTCTGCTGGTTTATTGAACCTTCTCACAGGATACTGTGGGCCATAGCCAACGCCAGAATAACCAGAAAAACCCATAACTTAGCTCCAGAATAAGTAGAAAAACCTCATAACTTAGCTCCAGAAGGACTAGAAAAACCCCATAACTTAGCTCCAGAAGAACTAGAAAAACTCCATAACTTAGCTCCAGAAGGACTAGAAAAACTCCATAACTTAGCTCCAGAAGAACTAGAAAAACCCCATAACTTAGCTCCAGAAGAACTAGAAAAACCCCATAACTTAGCTCCAGAAGAACTAGAAAAACCCCATAACTTAGCTCCAGAAGAACTAGAAAAACCCCATAACTTAGCTCCAGAAGGACTAGAAAAACCCCATAACTTAGCTCCAGAAGGACTAGAAAAACCCCATAACTTAGCTCCAGAAGAACTAGAAAAACCCCATAACTTAGCTCCAGAAGGACTAGAAAAACTCCATAACTTAGCTCCAGAAGGACTAGAAAAACTCCATAACTTAGCTCCAGAAGAACTAGAAAAACCCCATAACTTAGCTCCAGAAGAACTAGAAAAACCCCATAACTTAGCTCCAGAAGAACTAGAAAAACCCCATAACTTCGCTCCAGAATTAGCTGCCGTTCCAAGCTCTCACTACTGCTGACTCTCAGCCAATCAGAGGTGAGCTAACTAAACATGGCACGTTCACTGACATCAGGTAAATCTGGAACTGAACAATGAACACTGAAACCTCAACATCAACAACATCATCAGTCTGTTACAATATTCTGTTATCTTCTAGTAAAATGATTCATACGTGTATGAAAGTCGCTGGTATTCATGACTTTATGAAGAACTGATCAACGTCGTGATGCACGGAACGGCTTCTGTTTTCACCTGGGTTCCGACTTACGGTGAAAATCATCTTAGGTAGGAACGGAACTGTGGCATAAATCGAGGACCTCCTGTATTTCAGAAAATGTTTTTTAAATCTTAACATTGAAGATTTCACCTCAGAGAATCGGTGATCTTCAGCGTGTTTTACATGTGACTAAATCTAACGTTGATGAAGCCGTGCGATTCCAGCCGACAACATTTTCCAGTTGTGTGTTTTACCGGTTATTCTGCCGTCAGCTCCTTTTTTTTGTGACTCTGCCTTTACTGTGGAAACAAACTGCAGCGAAGCGTTTCACCACGAGCGCGTCCGTGTTAAAAGGCGAACTGATTCGTACAATAACTGCCCCCCCTGGATGATGCATGCGTGTGACCTCAGTTACTCCAAGCAGCTGTTTCTCTGTAGGAAATGATTAACGCTGCCATTTTCCCGCTCAAACATTCCAGGTTGCCAGCAGGGTTCAAAAGTACTTCATCAAACTGACAAAAGCTGGAATCCCCGTGCCTGGAAGAACACCCAACCTTTGCATGTACACTAAAAAGGTAATCCTTAATCACAATGAATGGCTAATCTGGTGTGGAGGTACGGATTTGTTCGTTAATGTTAGAGCTGGGCAGTTAATGTAATATTGTTATACATCAGCTTTCAGATAAATGGTGTTTGTGTCATGATTTATTATAAACACCACCTCGTGGCTAAAGTATTTATTCTGTAAGAAAATGGGATGCTGAAAAAATTGCTTTCTATTGCTCTCAAGTGGACAAATGATGGAATGTCAAGTTTTTCTAATTTTCCTCGAGTTTATCTTTATGATCTCTGTGCTGCCGTGTCTTAAAGCGATGCTGATGTTGTTGTGATTTCCAAAGAATCAGATTGTACTGGTGCAGTACAGAGTCCTTAAGTCTAAATGTTGTGTTGTCATAATAGAAACGTCAAGATTTTCAGCTGTAAAATGCACCAAGCAAAACAGTTTGCTTTCAACAAAGAGTCAGAAAACTTTTGCAACAGCGGCGTAAGGAATAGAGTGAAAAAAAAAAACAAGAAATTAGAGAAAAGTAACATAAATAAAACAAACATGGATAAATATATGTAGAACAAGTAATAAAATAGAATGAAAAGAAAGAAAAAAGCTATTTTTCACAGTTTTCTTTGGCGTGTTTATTACAGCTGAAGTTGCATTACATTAGATAATTATTTGGTTTCTAGTTTTTAATCATTTAGCAGATTGAAAGATCACTTTTTAATCCTCCTGTTGTCCTCATTTACAGCCACTAAAAAATATTGTTTCCTTGTCTGAAAAAAATCCAAAATTTCATCAAAAAATTCCCAAAATTTCTGCAAATTAGCAAAACCTTCAGGAAGAAAATTCCAATAATTCCTTCAAAATTTGATATTTAAAAATCACCCAAATTTGACAAGAAAATTCTTGTAAATATTTTCAAAAAATTAGTAAAAATCCTCCAAAAAAATCCTAAAAATATCTTAAGTGTTTACATATATATCAGTAAAATGTCTGATATTTTCTTTCAGCGAATTTTTGCTGGATTTTGGTTGATTTTTATGTGAATGTTCTTAAACATTTTTAACATTTTTTTTCCACCAAAAAATGTTCAAAGATTTCTCAAAAATGTTAAATGTGGACATCAGAAGTTTCACTGTGAAAATATATTTTTTTTTAAACTTTAAAACGGGTCGAGGACGACATGAGGGTTAGACCAGGACAGCCGGTTATGGAAGGAAAATGAGAGCTGAGCTACCGTACGACGACAGACATGTGTTGAAGTGATCAGGAGTTTTAGCTCAAATGCAGCTTTTGTCAGTAAATAGTTATTGACTGAGGTTGGCTGATGAATGCTCCTGTTTGTCGTCCAGGCATCCAGTAAGAGGCAGCACCACCTGAACAAGCACCTGTACCGGCCGTCCACCTTCCTGACCTCCTACGAGCCTCCGGTCTACATGGACGACGACGACGAGCGCTCGGCTTACTACAACAGCGTTCAGGACCCGTCTGCTGAGGATTCGGTCAGTCACTGTTCACCTCTCACCGTATGAAAGCCGGTCTGGTTATCTATGAGAGCTACTGATCAACCAGATTCTGGTACTTGGCTGTTTTTTTTTTAATTTTCTTTATTTATTTGGACGGGACGTTGCATATTAATGAAAGTACATCTCATAATAGTTTACACCAGATTCAGCACGAGGCTCATTTCCAACACATAAGAGAAAAACATGCAGAGTTACAGATGTGTAAAGCTTGGAAATTGAGATTTCCACAGTAATGAAATGACTGCGAGTTTTTGTCAGTCAGCTTGATGGTTTTTTTCTAAAGCTGTTCACTGAGTTTTAGATCTCAAACACCAGGAAGTGAAGCAGTATTCGATGTGAGAAAGGATCATGCAGTGGAGCGAGGATTTACCAACTTCTGTAGTTATGGAAGGCGGAATTTGTTTAAAGTTTTATTGGTGGCCTTTTTGATGTGTTTTTAACCCTCGTGTCGTCCTGCAGGGCAAAATTGACTTTCAAGTGGGTAAAATGTATGTATTTTCACAGTGAAACTTCTGATGTCCACATTTTCAACATTTTTGGGACATTTTTGAAGATTTTTTTGGTGGGGAAAAAAGAAATGTTAAAAATGCTTCTTGAGAACATTCACAAAAATGTATTTTTTTGTGAATGTTCTTGAAGAGAATATTTTACTGATATATATGTAATCACTTTAGATATTTTTAGGATTTTTTGGAAGAATTTTACTCTATTTTTGAAATATTTTACAAGAATTTTCTTGCCAAATTTGTTTATTTTTTTAAAATAAAACTTTTAAGGAATTATTGGAATTTTCTTCCTGAAGATTTTGCAGATTTTCAGAAATTTGGGGAATGTTTTTTGAGACACAGAAAATATTTTTTGGGTGTCCACAAATGAAGACAACAGGAGGGTAAAAATTGAAGTTGGAGTCCAAAACAACCCCAAGATCCTGGAAGTGAGTTCCCGTCTCCAGTTCTTCCCCGTCTAATAACACAGAGGATCTGCTTTGTGTCGCTGCTGAATTAAACTAATCATTAGCCTGTGTAGCTTCCCTTCTCTCTGTCTCCTGATGCACGCAGTGACCAGTAAAAGCTGTAGGTTCTGTTGTTTATGAGCTTGTTTAGTACCTGACTCCATAAATCCATTTCAGACGGGGCAGAATCACTGCAGCTGTGTTCCAGTCCTGTCACATGCTGCCATCCAGACTGTTCCTCTTAGTTCCACTTCAGTCCCTCTGGGTTACATGAAGCATTTGGCTCTTGATCATCTTTTTTTACCCACTCCAATCATGGCCGACTTGTAGTATTGAAAAAGACTGAAGCAGAGCGGGGACGCCCGGGCAGCCTCGCCTCTCCTTCCGTTTGAACCGTGCGACTCCTGACGCTATCGGAGCGCTGACATTTCTCTCTCCGTTTCCCTTTGATGGCCGTAACCTTTAAGTAAAACCAGGTCGCCGCGCCCTGCTGAGAACACAGGCTGCCGTCTCCATCGGCGCGTTAACAAAACCTCTCACACCGACAGAACCAAGTAAAGTCGTAAAGGTTCTGCCAGCGTGGGCCGCGGTCATTCCTGCTTTCACCAGGTCTGGACCTGTCTGCAGGAAGGAATGAAACGTCTGTTGAGAACTACTTAGCGGGACTCTCACAAAGCTGCTCCCTGTCAAGAACTGGTTCGGTAAAAAATAAATAATAAAATTAAGAAAGTGACTGAAAGTACACTGGAAAAAATGCCCCTGTCAAAACAAGAAAAAAAATTATTTCAAGAAACTTTTACTTTGAAATAAGTAAAAAAAAAAATCTGCTAATAGAAAATGTGAAAATGTCTTGGTAAAATTTCTTGAAATAAGATGTGATATTTAGAATATTGAAATCTCATAATTAGCTGGGAAAACTTATTTTAAGCTCTATTTTACCAGGATTGTCAAGCTTAGGTGTCCTAAAATAACCCAGACATGCTAAAAAAAAAGAAGCAGTTTTTCCCTCAAAAATACATTTTTTTTCTTTCATGTAACCTCCTAATTTGAGATATTTAACCTCCTGTTGTCCTCATTTATGGGCAACAAAAAATATTGTTTCCTGAAAAAAAACCAAAAAATCAGCAAAAATTTCCTCAAATTTCTGAAAATTTGCAAAACTTTCAGGAAGAAAATTACAATAATTCCTTAAAAGTTTTATTTTAAAAAAAATCCCCCAAATTTGGCAAGAAAATTCTTGTAAATATTTTCAAAAAATGAGTAAAAATCTTCCAAAAAATGAGTAAAAATATCTAAAGTGATTACATTTATATCAGTAAAACTTCTAATATTTTCTGAAGAACATTCACATAAAAATCAACCAAAATCCAGCGAATTTCGCTGGATTTTGGTTGATTTTTATGTGAATGTTCTTCATAAACATTTTTTTCCACTTAAATAATGTTCAGAAATTTCCCCAAAATGTTGAAAATGTGGACGTCAGAAGTTTCACTGTGAAAATATAGATTTTTTTCCACATTTTCAAACTTTAAAACGGGTTAATTTGACCCGCAGGACGACATGAAGGTTAAACTTATTTAGAGTTTTCTTGTAAAATTCAACTCAAAGCAAGATAATTTCCAGATTGTTTGACTAAACAAGATATTTAAGATGCGTTGTCTTAGAACAGGTCCTTCCCTCTGCTGAAATGTCACTTTTTAAATGAATTTATCTTAAATCAAGTGAGATGAGACATTTGGACTAAAATAAGACAGACTTGGTAAGATTTGGAGTTTTTGCAGTGCAGCAGACAGTCGGTGCCTTCGTGTAGGACGCCAAGCTTTCCCTTTGGATGAAAGACGATCTGTACTGAGACAAGACAAACAGAAGAAAACCTGTACTGGTGTTTCTGGATATGTTGCTGTGTTCAGCTAAAATTAGACTGATCAATACTGGGTGCAGATTTGTCAGCCGGGTACAAAACATCCAGAGAGTATCGTTATCAGATGGGAGCCGTGTCGGGGTGTTTTGTCTGAGCGTCCTGATGCCTATCAGTCATCTCCTGTTTGTGTGCCTCCTACAGGATGAGGAGAGCGTTCCTGTGGAGCTGAGGAACCTGCCGGAGTACAAAGAGCTTCTGGAGCTGAAGCGGCTGAAAAAACAGAAGCTCCAGGAGATCCAGGAGGATAAGGCCGGGGTGCGGCACGTCGGCTACAAGGTGAGGACTTTGCACCTCAGCACATCAGGACGACAACATTAAAGGCAGACATGAATACAAACACAGGCCCTAAACATGTGTGGAAGAATGAAAACATTTCCTGAGCTCAAAGGGTTTAAAGATTGTCCCTGTTGTGTACAGAACACCAGTTACTACTGCTGAGTAAACAGAGCAAACTCTATTTAAAAAGTGTCCACAAAAATACAGGAGGCAGTGGAAAAAGTTGACTTTAATTGCAGCTTGGAAATCCATAAATAACACACTGAATTATTCTGATTTGTGACATTTTCAAGCATGAAATTGGCCCCAGAGGGTGTAAGTTTGCACCTAGATTAACAACCACGGTAGAGGGTAGTGTAGTGTTTGAGTATCACAGTGTTAGTGCTACACTTTATTCTGGTACTCCTTCATATGAATCAGGAGGTCAGAGATTCATGTGTCAGGAACAGCTGAACACCGTCCTGAAGGCCTCGGTGGTTTGATGTGTTTGTTTGTGTGTTTGTTTGGTGCAGTGTGACGTCTGCGGCGTAGATCCCATCCAGGGAGTTCGGTGGCACTGTCAGGACTGTCCACCAGACAACTCCGTGGATTTCTGCTCCAACTGCTCCGACTGGTGAGTGACTCTCTGAGGATGGAGTTCATTCGGACCGAGGAAGATGAAAACACTGATTTATCATTATATGAGATGTACGTCATGTACTGTATTTTGGTGTATTAAAAGACAAGAAGAGACTAGTAGTAATGTGGTGATCAGCTAGGGCGTCAGTTTGTTTTTAAAAGTGGGGGGGATGGAGACCACAGCGCTTTGAGAAAATGCCGAAGAACGGCGGCAAAATGTCACAAGCTGGACTCGAACTCCCCACCACCGCACTAAAGGCGGAGGATCAAGCTGTTGAGCTATCGGTACATGCAGGTAGAGGGGTCTGTGGGCCGCTATAGTACTAATTCTCCCGGGCCGACATTTTGCCCCTGCACGCCTCTGGTCGGAGCTTCCACTTGGCACAGGCGCAAATTTAGCATCTGCGCGTTTTTTTTTTTTACCTCATGAAGGTGTGCTGCATGTCTGTGCAACTCTCGGCCGAGTGCGGATGGTGCGTTCAGGAGCGTCAGAATTTTCTATACTACTGAAAATAACTGGGTTTACAACGGCTTACATGTGAAGAATTTGAATGTGTTGGAGACAAAATGACCCCTGACAAAAAGTGGGGGGGACACATCCCCACCGTCCCCCCCTAAACTGACGCCTGTGGTGATCAGCGACCATGGAGCATTTATGATATTCAACTACAGGAAGTCCTTGATTTACATCAGAGTTCTGTTCCTACGGATCGATGTAAGTCAGAACTCTGGTGAAAATGTAACAGAAGCCGTTCGTCCATCACAATATCATCAGTTCTTCATAAAGTCATGAACACCAACGACTTTCATGCACGTATGAATCATTTTACTAGAAGATAACAGAATATTGTAACGGACTGATATTGTTGTTGAGGTTTCAGTGTTTATTGTTCAGTTCCAGATTTCCCTAATGTCAGTGAACATGCCATGTTAAATTAGCTCACCTCCGTTTTGTTTCTTGTTTTTGTTGTTTTGGGTCTCGTTTTTGTCGTTTCATGTCTTGTTTTGTTGTTTTGTGCGTCATTAAATTGTAAAGGTGGAACATTTCTAAAAACTTTCTAGAAACGTCTTCCAGAGAAGTCCGTCTGGTTTCTCCTACGATCACCAGGACCTGGATGAGTTTGTTGATGTTTCAGTGTTTATTGTTCAGTTCGAGATTTACCGAATGTCAGTGAACGCGCCATGTTTAGTTAGCTCACCTCTGATTGGCTGAGAGTCAGCAGTAGAGAGAGCTGGGAACGGCGGCTAATTCTGGAGCTAAGTTATGGGGTTTTCTAGTTATTCTGGAGCTAAGTTATGGGTTTTTCTACTTATTCTGGAGCTAAGTTATGGGTTTTTCTACTTATTCTGGAGCTAAGTTATGGGTTTTTCTACTTATTCTGGAGCTAAGTTATGGGGTTTTTCTACTTATTCTGGAGCTAAGTTATGGGGTTTTTCTAGTTGTTCTGGCGTTGGCTACGGCCCACAGTATCCTGTGTGAAGGTTCAATAAACCAGCAGAGAACCAGATAAAGTCTCACTCATTCATCGTTTCTTCCTGTTCCCAGCGTTTTATTTTATTTGATCTAATGTCATGTCTATGGAGACGGCTTTCCTTTTCTTCCAAGCACCAGATGTATAGGATTGTTAAAATCAGTGTGCAGAGGCCTGAAGAGTTTCCTTTCTTTATCTTGCAGCTTGTTCAAGACGGAGACCCACAAGCCGACCCACCACCTGGAGCCGGTCTATCAGCCGGAACCCTTTCTGGACAGGGACTACTGCCTGCCTCAGAGCACGGGCTACAACTACCTGGACCCCAACTACTTCCCGGCCAACAGATGACAGGGTCCCGGGCGGCCCTAGCTCCAGGCTCTCCACGTATCCCACAGGCCACTCTGTGCATGGCTCCATCCTCCAAGTCCAAGATAACCGCTTCACCCGCCGCCGGGCAGGAGGCCGGCAGACGGGCGGCCAGCCGGGGCCTCAGAAGACCTCCCTGCTGCCGGTGGGGGGCCGTTGGTAACTGACCTCCCTGACCTGAGCTGGAAGGGCGGCCATGTTGGCTCCACCTCAGCCAGGTTATTAACGGATCTGTGATTTGAAAACGACACACTATTTTTAAAAGCAAACTAAAAAGAAAACAGAAGGCACACGACATTCCCGAGCTCTGACTCCAGGAGGGCTGTCCCCGTCTCCCCTATTTACCCTTTACCCTCCACCTGCCCTCCTTACCCCTCCACCTGCCCTCCTTACCCCTCCACCTGCCCTCCTTACCCTCCTTACCCCTCCACCTGCCCCTCCTTACCCCTCCACCTGCCCTCCTTACCCTCCTTACCCCTCCACCTGCCCCTCCTTACCCCTCCACCTGCCCTCCTTACCCTCCTTACCCCTCCACCTGCCCCTCCTTACCCCTCCACCTGCCCCTCCTTACCCCTCCACCTGCCCCTCGTTACCCTCCTTACCCCTCCACCTGCCCTCCTTACCCCCCGTGCTGCTTCCAAACTGGATCTCCATCAGTCTGGTGAAGCCGGACGGTCGACCAGCGTGTCCTCTGAGAGACACATCGGTGGTTTGTTTGCGTGTACGTGGTCTCCGTGTTATGCAAGAGTGAAAAATGTCCTAGCTAGGTATCCGTAGACAAGTATTTATGAGCCGCTGCGGAGGCCGTCGTGGTGGAAGCCGGCGCGTTTCTTCAGACTGTAGGAGGTTCTGCAGACGGACCGACGCCACGTCTCCCAGCGTGACGCCGTCCCACCACCGTCTGATGCTGCTCTCCCCTTCACCAACACTCTTTCATCCATTCTCTCCTTCGCTCTCTCCTCTACAACACGTCTAACATGAAGCACTACAGCACGGAGAGCAGCACAAACCCACCAGACTTTTACTTTTCTTTCTCCCCGATGTGTGCCGTCGTTTATCACGTTGAGTGTAAATTTCTATGGTGAACAGTGAAAAGTAGCCAGCGCTAGTTGCTGTGTGCCATTTTATAAAAAAAAAGATAAAAGCTATTTTCTCTTTTTTTGGCGGGGGGAGCGACCCAAACGTGGCCTCTCCCTCCTCCATCGACCCTCATCGTCCTCCATCACTGATCAGCCGTCACGCCTCTAGATCTTTAATTCTGCAGCCCACTTTAAAGGTCCATTTAAAAGATTGTATTTTTATTAATCTATTTAAAAAAGTAAATGATCGAGGTAGTGGTTGGTGCCTCCACAGTTTTATACACATAGGTTTTGTTGTGCTTGAGTAGACACCATTTTGTATGGTTTCCGTCTCCTTCCCTCACCCCTCTGCCCCCGCTTCAATATCTGTGTATAACAGTCTGTTCTTATGTAAAAAAATAATAATAATAATGTAAAAAAAATGCTAGAGGAGAACCGTGGAAATAAAAGTATGTGAAAATAGTGTTTCTACATCTGGTTCCTGGATTATTCTTGTGATTATTTAACTTGAGAATGTGAGGTTCTGCTCGGCTGTGAGGATTTCCATTTTGAGGGTGCAAAGGCTGGAATGCAACGGTTTTTTATTATTATTTTCTGCTCCCAACAAGCACATTTATGAGGGCCTAAACACGCTCAAACCCTCGTGAAAAATTGCAAACTGTGGAGTTTTTCCAGAAAATTCACCGTTTCTCCCAGAAATTGTTGCAATTTCATATGTTTTTGGTATTCATGTGTTTATTTCATAGAAGAAAAAAGCCAAAACTGACATAATTTTACACAAAACTCAACAAATGGGCCGGACTAATTGTCGGAACCCTTTTCAAACTGTGGGTAAATGATTTTATTTCAAACATGTGATGCTTGTTTAAACTCACCTGTTGCAGTAACAGGTGCTGTAATCTAGAAATCACACCTGAAGCCAGTTAGAATGTCTAAAAGTTGACTCAACCTTTGTGTTGTGTGTCTGTGAGTCACACTAAAAGAATAGAGAGGAGAAAGAAGAGCTGAGGAGTGTCTGAGGATTTAAGGAGCAGAACTGTGGGAAAATATGAACAATCTCAACGTTACAGGACCGTCTCCAGAGATCTGGAAGCTCCTTTGTCCACTGTGTGTAAAATAATCAAGAAGTTTATAACCCATGGAGCTGTGGCTGATCTCCATGGATGGAAGAGAAAAACTGATGAAAGAAAGAAACACAGGACAGCTGGAATGGTGGATAAACATCCTCAGTCAACATCTACACTAATCCAGGCTGTTCTGCAGACTCGGATGGTTGGATGGTCGTTTGGTTGGTTGGTTGGATGGATGGTTGGCTGGTTGATTGGATGGATGGTTGGATGGTTAGATGGATGGATGGTTGGCTGGTTGATTGGATGGATGGTTGGATGGTTAGATGGATGGATGGATGGTTGGTTGGATGGAATGATGGTTGGTTAGATGGATGGTTGTATGGATGGATGGATAGATGGTTGGTTGGTTGGTTGTTCGGTCGGATGGATGGATGGTTGGTTGGTCGTTTGGTCGGTTGGGTGGTCGGTTGGTTGGATGGTTAGATGTTGGATGGATGGTTGGTTAGATGGTTGGTTGGTTGGTTGTTCGGTCAGTCGGTCGGTTGGTTGGTTACATGGTCGGATGGATGGATGGTTGTTTGGTTGGTTAGATAGATGGTTGGTTGGTTGGTTGGTTAGATGGATGGTTGGTTAGATGGTTGGTTGGTTGGTTGGTTAGATGGATGGTTGGTTCGATGTTGGATGGATGGTTGGATGGTTGGTTAGATGGATGGTTGGTTGGTTGGTTGGATGGTTGGTTGGTTGGTTAGATGGATGGTTGGTTGGTTGGTTGGTTAGATGGATGGTTGGTTGGTCATTCGGTCGGTCAGCTGGGTGTTTGGCTAAAGAAGCAAAAGTGTCAGCTCAGACCAAACGTGATCGTCTGAATGAGAAGAAGCTCTGTGGCAGGAGACCGAGGAGAACCCCACTGCTGACAAACAGACATAAAAAAACCAGACTGAAGTTTGTAAAAATGTACCAGAATAATCCTCAGTCCTTCTGGGAGAACGTTTGAGACGAAGGTAGAGCTTTCTGGAAAAACACGTCATTCTGCTGTTTACAGAAAACAGAATGAGGTCTACAAGGAAAAGAACTCAGAACCTGCAGTCAGACATGGTGGAGGTTCACAGATGTTCTGAGGTTGTTTTTCTGACGGTGTGAAGGAATCATTCAATCTGGAGACGATCAAAATATTTTGGGCCTGGGTCTGCATCAGAGATCATGGATGTTCCAGCAGGACAATGACCTGAAACATTCCTCAGATAGCACCAAGAAATGGTTGGAGACGAAGTTCTGGAGAGTTCTGAAGTGTCCAGCAGTGAGTCTGGATCTAAATCCCACTGAACACCGATGGAGAGATCTCAGAATTACTGCTGCAAGAAGGAACCCTTCAAACCTGAGAGACCTGGAGCAGTTTGCAGAAGAAGAGTCCAAAACTCCATCTGAGAGGAGGAAGAAGCTTGTTGATGGTTGCAGGAAGCGACTGGTTTCACTTATTTCTTCCAAAGAGGGTGAAACCAAATGCTGAGTTGAGGGTGTCGACAATTTTGTGTAAATTTTGTCTTTTTTCTTCTGCTTTTATGTGTTTTTCCAACGTTCATCAAAGAAATAAACGCATGAATACCAAAAACATCTGTAATTGCAACAATTTCTAGGAGAAACGGTGTATTTTCTGGAAAAATTCCAGGAGTGACAATACTTTCATCCGTGACTGTGTGTCTTTTTTTTAGATATTTTCTGTCAAAGCAGCGTGAGCCTGAACCCCTCCACCATCACCCCGTCTGTTTCTTCAGGTTTTAACTGCCGATTGTCTCCTTTAACTCCTGGAAACTGATCAAAACTTTTCATTCCTGCTTGAATTTTAAAGGTTGAACAAATACTGAGAAGTGCTTTGATCAATACTGGGGGGGGGGAAGTCGCCGCCCGGAAACATTTATCTTTTGTTAGTTGATTAATGTGTAACTTCAACATGCGTTCGTTGTTTTCATTTCAAATATTAGCTGAAGTTTATCGTGCTGCAGCTCCACCTCCTGATTATGATTTTATTTCCCGTTAATGTTTGTCTTGTCCAACAAAGCGCCCAGAATCCATAAAAATCTATTTATTATGATCCTTAAAGGCTGAAATGTAATCTGTGATGAGGAAATGCGACATTCTGTTAATCAGCTCATTAATTCAGCTCTCTAGATAATGAAACGAGACATTTTATGAGCTGTGGAAGTTTAAGAATAAACGACTGTGAGTCAGACTGATTATCACATTCAGTCATTTTAATTAGGGCAGGAAGTAATGATTATAATCATTCTTTATCTGTTTTCTTGATAAATTGACTCGCTGTTTGCTCGATAAAATGTCAAAAAAAATAAAACTTTTAAGGGAAACTTTTCAGGAATCACTGGAATTTCCTTCCTGAAGGTTTTGCAAATTTTCTGAAATTTTGGGAATTTTTTTTGCTGAATTTTTGGATTTTTCCAGACAAGGAAACAATATTTTTTGGTGCCTGTAAGTGAAGACAACAGGAGGGTTAAAGATATTTGTAGAGTCTCAGTCAGGCTTTCTCTGAAATGTGATGTAGAGGTATTTTATGGAAACATTTCTGAGCTGAAAATGTCTTTTCTGAGAAAAACGTCCGGCCGCTTTCCTTTAATAGCAGAGAAGCTCTTTGAACGACTGCTAATCTGTCACCTCTTCCAGCTTTGTGCGAGTGTGTGTGCTTTAAAGATGTTTTTTGTGTGGAGAAAACATCATTTAGAATCTGTACGAGTTGGAGAAAAAACCGCTCCAGTGCTCTATCTTCTAATTCTCTCCTTGGAGACTAAACGTAGGCTGAGAGCTGAAGTCTGGGAGCAGATTCTGTTTTCTTTGCTTCATTCTTCTGTCCAGCAGATGGCGCTGTCAGATCAGCTCAGAAACCAAAAGCACCACAATGAGAACTGCTCGGTTTGAGCAAATGCACTGGAATTTATTGAATGTTAACCCTCCTGTTGTCCTCATTTAAGGGCACCAAAAAATATGGTTCCCTTGTCTGGAAAAAAAAATTTTAAAAATGTAACGGAAAAAAAATCCCCAAATTTATTTTTAAAAAATTGCAAAATGTCCAGGAAGAAAATAAAAAAAATCCTTAAAAGTTTCCCTTAAAAGTTTTATTTAAAAAAATCCCCAAATCTGGCAAGAAATAAAAATAAAGTCAATAATAAAAAAAAATCGCTGGATTTTGGTTGTTTTTTTTGTGTGAATGTTCTTAAAGAAACATTTTAACATTTCTTTTTTTCCCACCAAAAATGTTCAAAAATTTCTCAAAAATGTTGAAAATGTGGACATCAGAAGTTTCACTGTGAATTTTTGAATTTTTTTTCCACATTGTCAAACTTTAAAACGGATCAGTTTGACCTGCAGGACGACACGAGGGTTGAACATCAGACTGGAAACAAACACCTGTACGATGAGCTCATGGGAAAAAAAAATCCAAACATGATCATCTCAATACGCTTTAATTCATTTCTGCTTCTTATTGAACTCACAAAAGGCAGTGTAAGCTTAGAAGTGTAACTCTGGCATGCTTGTTACGACAGAAAGCTCGGTGCTGTGTGAGAGCATGAACACAACGCTGAAGAGAAAAATAATAAAAACCTCCACATTCAGCTCTCGCAGACGGCAGGGAGGCGGTTTCCTCAGCGATCTGCCCCGGCCGGGCAGCAGAGGCAGGTCGACGTGGGACAGAAAGAAGGAGGAAGAGGAGATGCGGGGAAGGAGAAGCAGAACAACCAGGAAGCAGAGAGACTTTCACTGATCGCAGGTGAAAACATGCAAACCACTGGAGCTCAACAGAGACAGTCTGGTGCAGGTTTGAGTCTCCTCAGGGGCAGATGGAGGAAAGAAACGGGCTTCAGGGTTGGAGCTCCTGGACGGCAGAGAGAGGGGAAGGTGTTGAAGGTCTCAGAAGGGGGATGGAGACTCCATGAACTGGCAGATCTGGGCGAAGACTTCATCAGGCGACCGCTCGGCGTCGATCTGCAGAAAGACAGAAGCATCAGTCTGAGTCAGAGGAGTCAAATTTATCTCAGTTCAGGTTCCACATTCAGCCCACTTTGACCTCCAGTGATCCAGACCAGTAAAACCACAGCAGAGTAACCCGTAAACAACCACAAGTCCAAATATTTCCCTTTGTCTTAGTGCAAAAATGTTCACGTTTAAGAAATTATCTTTCTACAAAACATCGTGAAAGACCTGACATTTCTTAAAAATATGTTCAGTTTCAGCAACATTCAGCCTCAGTTCATCATTTCCACATCACAACTTCCAGATCAGAGTGTCGACAAAGGAACACAACATTTAGTCACCTGGAACTGAAGCTCAGAGGATTTTACTTTATGATCAACATGACAAAAGAAAGACAAAAACGGGACACAAAATGACAAAAACATGAGACATACCACAAAATTCAGGCAAAAAACACAAAAACGAGACACAAAATGACAAAAAAAAATAGACGAATCCAAGCGAGACAAAAAGGAAACACAAAATACCAACATCAGAAGTTTCGTATCTTTTCTCAAAAACTTCACCAAAATGCAGCAAGTTTCTTTGGGTTTCAGTGAATTTTTTATGTGAACGTTCTTAAGAAACATTTTTTTTTAAGATTTTTTTTTCCATCAAGAAATGTTCAGAGATTTCCCAGAAATGTTGAAAATGTGGACATCAGAAGTTTCACTGTGAAAATATTTGTTTTTTTCCACATTTTCAAACTTTAAATTTGCAAAACCTTTAGGAAAAAATTCAAAAAAAATCCTTAAAAGTTTGCCTTAAAAGGTTTCTGAAAAAAAAACCTCCCAAATTTCACAGGAAATTCTTGTAAATATTTTCAAAAAATGCGTAAAAACCTTCCCAAAAAATCCTAAAAATGTATTACATATATAAATCAGTAAAACTTTTCTTATTTCTTTAATAACATACACGTAAAAATCAGCTGCAATTTGGTTGATTTTTATGTGAACGTTCTTAAGAAACATTTTTTTTAATATTTCTTTTTCCCGCTAAAATGTGACAAAATGTATTTTATTTTATTTTATTTTATTGTATTGTATTTATTTTACCGTGTGCAGCAGCCTCCTGCGTTGGTAGTGCGCTGCCACTGAGCTTCTTCTTTATTCAATTTAATTTAATTTAATTTATCTTACTTTATTTTATTTTATTTTATTTTATTTATTTTACCGTGTGCAGCAGTCACTGAGCTTCTTCTTCCTTATTTTATTTTATTTTATTTTATTTTACCGTGTGCAGCAGCCTCCTGCGCTGGTAGTGCGCTGCCACTGAGCTTCTTCTTAATTTAATTTAATTTAATTTTTTTTATTTTATTTTTATTTTATTGTATTTATTTTACCATGTGCAGCAGCCTCCTGCGCTGGTAGTGAGCTGCCACTGAGCTTCTTCTTCTTTGTTTATTTTATTTTATTTTATTTTACCGTGTGCAGCTGCCACTGAGCTTCTTCTTCTTTGTTTTATTTTATTTTATTTTATTTTATTTTACCGTGTGCAGCTGCCACTGAGTTTCTTCTTCTTTGTTTTATTTTATTTTATTTTATTTTACCGTGTGCAGCTGCCACTGAGCTTCTTCTTCTTTGTTTTATTTTATTTTATTTTATTTTACCGTGTGCAGCTGCCACTGAGCTTCTTCTTCTTTGTTTTATTTTATTTTATTTTATTTTATTTTATTTTACCGTGTGCAGCTGCCACTGAGCTTCTTCTTCTTTGTTTTATTTTATTTTATTTTATTTTACCGTGTGCAGCTGCCACTGAGCTTCTTCTTCTTTGTTTTATTTTATTTTATTTTATTTTATTTTACCGTGTGCAGCTGCCACTGAGCTTCTTCTTCTTTATTTTATTTTATTTTATTTTATTTTACCGTGTGCAGCTGCCACTGAGCTTCTTCTTCTTTGTTTTATTTTATTTTATTTTATTTTATTTTACCGTGTGCAGCTGCCACTGAGCTTCTTCTTCTTTGTTTTATTTTATTTTATTTTATTTTACCGTGTGCAGCTGCCACTGAGCTTCTTCTTCTTTGTTTTATTTTATTTTATTTTATTTTATTTTATTTTACCGTGTGCAGCTGCCACTGAGCTTCTTCTTCTTTATTTTATTCTTTTTATTTTACCGTCTGCAGCAGCCTCCTGCGCTGGTAGTGCGCTGCCACCGCCTGGCTGTCGCTGCTGAAGCTCTCGGCCCTCCGGTGCAGGACGTCGTCTGTGGATCTGCTGCGGCTCTGCAGGCGGCTGGACATGGAGTCTGGAGAGCAGCTGAGCAGGAACACGGCGCCGGGTTCACCCATCTGATGGAGGCAGAGGAGCAGATGAAGGACCAGACCTCAGGCGTTTACTGTACAACATGAGACGCTCAGCAGCAGGAAAAAAATACGTAGATGTTGTTGATTTTACGGATTAAAAACGTGTTTCATTTCATATTTTACTGTAAAGTTTTAATCTTTCAAGAAATTTTAGTTTTGCACCAAAATTTACATCAAAACATCTTATAAAATAAAGTTTGTGTGATCTGTTAATATCACAGCATTTTTTCATTATCAGCACAACGATTAGTCCATCTGTAACAGAGACTTCTGAGCTCCATGGGATATATCTGCATACAGTTTTATTAAAAATTAAAAAATCTAATGTTTTTATGTTCTTTGTGATCATGTCTTTACAAATTCCATCATTATTTATTATGGAAACAATCATTTATTAATAAAAAATGACTGGATGTCACTAAAATGTCAACTATGAAACAGAAAATCCTACAGTTATATTCTGATCCGTCCAGAATGACATGAAAATGTTTTAATGATCCTTAATTACAGAGAATTAGCCGAGAATGACATGAAATTTGTCCTAAATGACTCAAAAATGATCCCAAAGACACAATAAACACGCTCCGCTTAAAACATCCCCCGCCTTATATATAGTACCTCTAAGTGCAAGAAATAATAATATATAGTGGACGATACACCTACAAAATGATACATCTTCACTACAATAAAAAAACAGTCAGGTCAAGGTCATGCACCCCAAAAGGCACATCTACACTACCAACAGGCTTCGTGTGCGCAATATGAAGGAAATCCCTCACGTAGTTTCTGAGATATGATCCGGAAACCAAAAAATATTTGAAGTGCCTCAGTATGACCTTGAAAATCAGGTCAAGGTCATACACCCCAAAAGGCACATCTATACTACATAGAGATGGCCTGGATGCAATATGAATGAAATCCCTCAAGTAGTTTCAGACATATGCTCCGGAAACGAAATGCGGACGGACGGACGGACGGACGGACGGACGGACGGACGGACGGACGGACGGACGGACGTGCCACGCCAAAACCCCCCCTCCTTGCCTACGGCCGGCGGGGGATAAAATGATCCAAAATGATGAGAAACGATCCAAGCTGACATAAAACTTGTTGAAAATGACAAGAAATTGTTTCACTGTGAAAATATATATATTTTTCCACATTTTCAAACTTTATATTTGCAAAACCTTCAGGAAGAAAATGTTTTGTTGGGGTTCCCGGGTTTTGGGATGAAAAGTAAGAAAATGTTTCCTTCCTTACTGTATTACTTAGAAGATACCGCACTGGTTGCATATATTTACTCTGATGTTGTAATACTGCTTTTCTGTAACTTGCAACATTTTGCTGTGAAGGAATAAATAAATATAATATTGAGGAAGAAAATGCTTTAAGTTCCTTAAATTTTCCTTGAAAGTGTCCAGTGTCTGACCTTTCCTGTGACCTGTGCTGCTCTTTTGTTCCTCCTCATTGATTTGCTTACAGTGATAAATAAACGGTTTTGCAGTTCACACATTTTTGCTGGTTTCTGAGCTTTATTTTTTACGTGTTTATCTCACTTCCTCTAATCTTATTTCCGCCGCCGCATCAACAGTGAGTCACATTAAAGCAGAACAACTCCTTCTCTTTTCTCTCTCTGATGTTTCTGCACTTTTCTGGAGTCTTTTCCGTCTCCTGTTCGTCTTCCTGACCTTGGATTCGTACTCCTCCGCCTGCCTCAGGTCTCTGGGGAAGCCGCTGACCAGCAGACCTTTTCCCTGCCGTAGAGACGACGCCACGGCGTCACACAGCAGCTCCAGCAGAAAGTCCTGCACACCACAAGCACACAAAAACAGCGTTATTTATCACATGCAGCCCTGTTGTCACTTAATACCACTGAGAAGCATTAAAGGAGGGTTAATGCACATATATTGATCTCAAATTGTCACATTTTGAGAGCAGTTTCTGTTCAATCACGTCTGATTTGCCTGAAATATTTACAGCATAAACCACAGATATGCATAAAGATTTTTTTTTTTAAGTTTTAGCAGGATATGTCAATTTTATTCTGAGATAAATAACTTTTAACCCTCCTGCTGTCTTCACTTATGGGCACCAAAAAATATTGTTTCTTTGTCTGAAAAAAAGAAATTCAGCAAAAAAATTCCACAAATTTCTGAAAAATTCCGACAATTCCTTAAAAGTTTTATTTAAAGAAATTCCCCAAATTTGGCAAGAAAATTCTTGAAAATATTTTTCAAAAATGAGTAAAAATATTCCAAAACAAATCTAAAAATATTTTGTGAGTGTTCTTAAGAAACATTTTTAACATTTCTTTTGTTCCACCAAAAATGTTCAAAGATTTCCCAAAAATGTTGAAAAAGCTTTCACTTTGTCCTGGGGGTCAAATCGATCCATTTTAAAGTGTGAAAATGTGAATAAAAAATATATTTTCACAGTGAAACTTCTGATGTCCACGTTTTCAACATTTTTGGGAGACTTTTGAACATTTTTTGGCGGGAAAAAAGAAATGTTAAAAATGTCTCTTTAGAACATTTACAAAAAAAATCAACCAAAAATCCAGTGAAATTCGCTGGATTTTGGACTTTAGATATTTTTAGGATTTTTTGGAAGATTTTTCCTCATTTTTTGAAAATATTTACAAGAATTTTCTTGCCAATTTTGGGGAATTTTTTAAAAAATAAAACGTTTAAGGAATTATTAGAATTTTCTTTCTGAAGGTTGCACTTTTTTTGCTGAATTTTTAGATTTTTTCAGACAAAAAAGAAGTACTTTTTGGTGCCTGTAAATGAGAACGACAGGAGGGTTAAAGGTTGAATCAAACCTCCGTCATCCACAGAGCAACAAGGACTCTTCCGTCTGGTAGTTTAACATTTGAAATATTGAGGATTTTACATAAAACCCAACATTCAGTGAAGTCTTGCAGCACACATGTCACTGACAGGATGTTTCACAGATAATAATAAACCTTCTGCGTTGCCAGGCAACAGAACAGCGACTCTGGAACGCTCCCCGTACGGGTTTTACAGCGTTTTATCCGGCTGTGGGATCAGACCCTTAACTCTGACGTGGGCGGTGCTTTAGTGATGCTGTGAACCTGCAGAGGTGCACTTCACTAATTCCACTGTGGGATTATTCCTCCTCCTGTAAATCACTGCTCCTCTCTCTCTCTCTCTCTCTCCATAGGACTGTCTCAGTGACACAGCACTACAAAAAAAGCATTTTTCAGTGCTTATGCTGGGGAACACATGGGACATGACCTTAATGTGCAGTAAGAAGCTTAGACAGCTGAGCCGTGCTTGAAAGCCGCCGGGTTTCTCCGGCGAGACGACGGAAAGTGAGAGTAAATCTGAGTGTGGGCGTCTTTCTGCGGCCTGCAAATCGCTTCAGTGCAGCACTTTTTAAAAAAGTCTGATAGTTTGATTCTCCTGAGTTAGTGTTTCCTGTTGCTGTATCTATTTAGGAACAGAAAAGAAAGAAACAACATGAAAACAGAACTTCTGTCTGACTGTCAGAGAAAACTAGCCTAGCCGCGCTAGACCCATGTTCTGAAGACGCAAGGGTCTAGGAACACTCGACAGGGAGGGAGGCGGGCTAAAAGGTTGTCTATCAAATCACTCTGCAGCAATTGGGTAGGTATACAACCAATCAGCGCAACGAATAGGCTGACGGAGTTCTTAGAGCGCTGGAAATCAGAGGATGCGGCAGTTCGGTGAAGCCTTATTTATACAGTCAATGGGTGAAGCTCAAGTATATTACAGACATGTTAACAGAAAGATTATTCAGAGTCGGTGCTAATGGAGCTCAACGACTGTTGTCGTTTTGTTGTCGACCCCGGCAGAGAATTAAATTCGTTGCCGTGTGTTGTTTAGCACGGCTAGGCTAGTTGTTTCCGGTTGTTTCTGTCAGAATCGTCGCGCCTCTGTCGTCACTTAGTTACGCCCGCCTTCTGACTCTACACTTCATGGTGATTCGTCCGGCCAGTTTTAGGAGCATCCAACCTCGAGCCTTATGGAGGGTAACTAGACCCACCCTGGCAGAGAATTAAATTCGTTGCCGTGGGTTGTCTAGCGGGGCTAGGCTAAGAGAAAACTAGAGTTGTAGATGCTTTTAGCTATATTTAGCCAAGTTTTTAACGAGGATGGATGGATGGATGATGGATGGATGGATGATAAATAGATGGATGGATGAATGGATGGATGATGGATGGATGAATGGATGAATGGATGGATAGATGGTGGATGGATGGATGGATGGAAGGCTGGATGATGGATGGATGGATGAATGGATGGATGGACGGATGAATGGACGATGGATGGATGGATGGATGAATGGATGATAAATGGATGGATGGATGGATGATGGATGGATGGATGAATGGATGATGGATGGATGGATGGATGAATGGATGATAAATGGATGGAAGGATGGATGGATGATGGATGGATGGATGGATGGATGGATGAATGGATGATAAATGGATGGATGGATGGAAGGATGGATGATGGATGAATGGATGGATGGATGATGAATGGAAGGATGAATGGATGGATGAATGGATGATGGATGGAAGGTTGGATGGATGGATGGATGATGGATGAATGATGGATGATGGTTGGATGGAAGCATGGATGATAAATGGATGGACAGATGAGTGGACTACAGATAGGTAAATAACCCTAAACAACAAAAACAAGACAGAAAACAACAAAAATAAGATAAAACGACAGAAAGCAGGAATGTATTCTGGTGATCAGGTTGTAGAGGTGTCTTTTATATCGGCTTTACAGGGACAGTTTTTCAGACACATGGTGAGTGTAGAGGCAGCATGAGGACGTTGTAGATATACGGGACAGAACTGCCGTCATTCTGGGCTGGTAAACTCTCCTGCATCTTGCTGCCATCGTGGTTGTCACACAGAATAAAAGCGATGCACTAATCACAGGTGTCTCATTTCATCTTTTCTCCCCCAGACATCTGAAATCAATACCCAGTCTCAAAGCTCCACTCAGCTCCTCTCATTACTGGAGCTGGTGTTACTAGAAGAGCAGCAGGAACGGCCGGCAATGTGAAATTAGACACATAATGATGAAAACCAAACACAAAATGACAAAAAATGAAACAAAAAATGACGATAAGGAAAGACAAATTGACAAACACCAGACAGAAAAAGACAAAAGTTAGGCACAAAATGACAAAAAACAAGACAGGAAATAACAAAAATGAGACGCATAACGACAAAAAATGAGACACAAAAAGACAAAAACAAGCAACAAAATGAAAATGAGACAGAAAACAACAAAAACAAAACACAAAATGACAAGACAGAAAACAACAAAAACTAAACACAAAACGACAAAAACAAGACAGAAAACAACAAAGTCTAACCACACCAATCTGGTCTTTCTGCATTGTTTCATTTTCATTCTTCTATGGCAAAAAGCACTCTTTAGATTGTTTGCGTTTCTTCAGAGCAGTTACACTCATTCTGGGCGATGTTTGGCCCAGGATGCAGTGGTGATGCCCCATCACGGAAATGATGACAGTACTAACCTGTTTTGACAGAACTTGACAGAAAAATGAACTTTTTTAGATAAATATTGGGCAAACATGGACGCTGCTGTCAGGCAGTAACTAGAATGGAACAGAATTTAAAGTCACAATCATTTCAGGTGTGGAGGAGACTTTTACAGTTAAATCTGCATCAGACCACCAGCTTCCATCCTGTGGGTTTATTCAGGTTGTTGCTGTAACGGGTTAACATGTAGGCAGAGAAAGGAGACGAGGAGACCAACGGCAGGATCCTGAACAACCGATCTACATGCAGCGCGTTGGTTGGGGACTATTTGTGAAGGCGGATGAATACGCATTCACTGCTCAGGTGTATCATCCTGGCAGCAGGATGGTGTGTGTGGAACAGACTCAGAATAAACCAGAGTCATCGTGTTGACATGACGAAGGAACGTGTCACCCAGCGATGGCGTTGGACTCAAAATGGTGTTTGAACATCTCACTTTAGACACGACTTTTCAAGAGACGATCTGTAAAAAAAGTACCAACCTACCTACCTACCTACCTACCAACCAACCAACCAACCAAACAACCAACCAACCAACCAACCAAACAAACAAACAAACAAACAAACAAACAAACAAGCAAGCAAGCAAGCAACCATCCATCCATCCATCCATCCATCCATCCATCCATCCATCCATCCATCCAATGATCCATCCATCCATCCATCCATCCATCCAATGATCCATCCATCCATCCATCCATCCATCCATCCATCCAATCATCCATCCATCCAACCATCCATCCATCCATCCATCCATCCATCCATCCAGCCATCCATCCATCCATCCATCCATCATCAGACAGACCAGGAAGCTGGACATGAGGATGAACTTTGTGTCACCTCCACCTGTGTCATTTTTCTGTCTAATTTCTGTGTTTTGTGTCTGGTTTTGTCGTTTTGTGTCTCGTTTGTGCCATTTTGCAGCTTGTTTTGTGTTGTGTCTTGTTGGTATTGTTTTGTGTCTACTTTTGTGGGGTTTTTGTCTAATTGTGTTGTCTTGTGTCTCATTTTGTGTCCTTTTGTGCTGTTTTTGTGTTCTGTTGTATTGTTTTGTGTTGTTTTTGTCGTTTAGCGTCTCTTTTGCGTTTTTGAGTTTTGCCATTTTGTGTTTCATTTCTGTCGTTCTGTGTCTGTTCTTTTATTTTTCTGCCTAGTTTTTGTTGTTTTGTCTATTGCTTTGTATTGTTTGTGTCTAATTTTTGTTGTTTTTTTTGGTCTAGTTTGTGTTAAATCACTGAACTCAGCCAGCGTTTTCATCTTTACGCTTCTCTCACATAAACTGCATTTTAGTACATCCAAAATCCCAGTAGAGCTGTTGTAATTTACATATTTTTCTATTTCTGTTGTCCAATGATGAAACAAATATAAAATAGTGACTAAAAGTTAACCAGCAGTCACTTCAGAGCACCGACTAAACTACTGATTTAATAAATGCAGCAGATAAAATAATACAGAAATGAATTAAAAAATACAGCAGTGATTAGTTTATGCAAAATGATTGCTCAGAGAAAAAAACAGAATATAAAGTCCTGGGCTGCTGTTTTGCTCCAAGCTGTCAATCATTAATGCAGAGAGAGTCTTCTTCCTGAAGAGGCGGAGCCAGCAGTAACCGCTTTACTTTTATTTATTTTTACATTGTTGCTTTTTTCTTTCTCATTTTACTGGATTTTCCTGAATGAAATGCCCGTCCTGTGCGATGATGCTAAAACAGGACCTTTTGGGCTCAGATTACTGTTTGTAAAGTCTTCATCTGTTTTAAGCTTTTTCCCACCTGACAGGAAGTGTAGACAGGAAGTGAGGTCATGAAGCAGACACACCTGTGAGCCGCTGCTGACAAAGGAAGCATGGAGGAGGACAGAGTGAGGAGTGGAGAAGCAGGAGATCTCTGGAGGAATAATAATCCACTTTGTTTGCTTTAAAATTGTGACACACGGAAAGTAAACGGAGCAGCTTTGGCTTCAGGAAGAAGCTGGATCTGTGGAAATAAAGAAAAGCTGATGGCGACCAGGTTGGACAGAGTTGTTGAAGCACCTCTTTGGCTGCTTGGTTGGACCCTGGTAAAGGTCAGCCTCCCTTTTTATTTGTTTTTGGGGGATTTTTCCTGATTATTTGGGCTAAGTTTTAGGTGTATTATCCCTCAGATTAGCCTTTAATTTGCCCTCGTTAAGCCTCACAACACATAAACTCACCCCTTATAAAGTGAAGGGCTCTGAAACAAACCAACTAAAACACACTGAGGGAACTTTGCTGAACCTGAGGTTTTTGTTTTTCTAAGTTAAGGAACGCTTTTAAATTATTATGTTTTTGTTATTTTTTAAAACCGGGACGCTGAACAGCATCGTTTGTTTCTGCTTCTGACTTGCAGTTGGGATTCTGCTGAGTTTTTTACTGAGTTTGTGGCTGATTCTCACTGGGGTTGGATAAAACCTCATTTTAATTCTGAACTTTAAATTGGTTCTCTGCTATCTTGTGTGAGTTTGTAGAAAGGGAGTCAGGCTATCTCTCCAGTTAGTTATGCAAATATGTTTTAAAGAACAACTTTGATCCTCCTGTCTGGCACCCAGCTCAGTCTGACTCTTAGGGAAACCCTTTTTTAGAGTTTATCTTCTGGGGAACGTCTTGTTGGCTGGTCCGGAAACGTTTGGGCTCCAGAATGTGTCCGTTCTTCAGCATTCTCTTCAGGAATCTCTCGTGTTTTCGCTCTCCATCCAATCGCAGTCATTTAATCTTTATTACCTGCTGATGCCTGAAACCTTTTTCTTACATAATACCGGCTTTAAGTGCTGTAGATTAGCTGGAGCTTCTGGGTTTTTACTCCAGTCTAATGCTGTAGTGACCAGAGGAGGTTGGAACTCTTTACCTACAGCGATCAGAGAAAGCTCCAGTTTTAACAGACAGTAGAAGACATCAAACATGTGAATATTGAGGAAATCAAGCACTTTAAAAGCACTAACTTTAACTATATGCACTTTAAAAAAAATCAGCGCTCTAGTGTAGGTGAAACCCAGTCAGTGTTCATTTATTGCTGTCTTTGTTTTAATGTACTGTTTTTATACGTCTAACTGCATGTTTTACATTCATGTGTGGGACAACGAATGGAAACCAGCCTTCTGCTAAATGCATCATATTTACTGTGACCTGATGTAAACTATTATCAGATGTATGTTCATTAATATGCACTGTCCCGTCCAGAGGAAATAAAAAGTGTTGGTGAGCAGTGAACAGGAAGTTATCTCGTAAAGGAGCGCCGTGACAAAGTCTTTTCTAAAGCTTAATGGTTTCTGGCCGGTTAGTAAGTACGTTTATAAAACACCTTCATTGGTTATTCTGGTCGTACCAGATAGACGTAGCTGTAAAACCACATCTCTGCTGAGGTGATTTTGTTTGACATTTTATTATTTATGTTCCAAGATTCACATCTGTAAATTAGGACTGGTAGGAAGTAGCAGCTGAGAGAACGCATACAGATGCTAACTGCTGTTTTCTTATTAGTCAGTATATTTTTCATTTTCGTAAATGCTGTTCTTGTCATCGCTGCTCTACATCTGATGTCTGTTTCTCATCTTCCATCTCATGTCATCCATGAACAGAGACGTCTGTGTAGGTTCTCATTCATCCAAGTCATGGTTATCCAAAGTAGTTTAAATCAATCCACTTTAAGAAAGTTTCTTCAGAACTGAAGAAGCCTCTTGGATGAGAGGTGAAACGTCTTCAAGGAACTTTCTTAAAGTCCAGTGGATTGATTTAAACTACTTTGCATGAACAGAGATATTAGAAATGATGAACCTGCTTCAGTGTTTCTTGGTCTACTTCTATGTTAAAGGCCGGGATGACATTTTTCTTTGGAATTACCATTACTTCTGTTTTCTTTTTGTTGAAAGACGGACCAAGTTTTTGGCTCTCTGCATTAATTATGGATACTCTGGTTTGGAAGTTTTATTCACTGTTTGCTCTCAGCACTGTGTCGTCTGCATATCGTATGTTATTTATGTTCTAATGTCTGATATTTTCCTCATGATGTTTTCACTGTAGAGGAGAACAGGTCAGGGTTTAGCACACATCCCTGCATGAGTCCTCGTTTCATTGGTTGCTCTTCACCAGTTTCATTGTTTAATTTCACTGCTGCACTTTGTTCCCAATCCTGGAAAGCTTTCCTTTTAACAAAAATAAAAACATTTGGATTTTACTTCATTCCATTGACGGATGTGAAGATGCTTTGAGCAGATGTTAAAGTGATCCCAACCTCAGGCCCACTGGATTCCTGATGTTTTCTGTCTGACACATCTGTTTACAAGAAGAAAACTCCTTTTGTTGAAACTGATGTTTTTGAAAGCCAATATGCCAAAGCTTGTGTTTTGTCCTTTAGCTTGAAGCAGTGAATGACTTCAGGTGGCTGAATTAGTTCGGCATCTCGTTTTATACGGATTATATGCGTTGATGGAAAGCATGCCGTGTAGTTCTGTTTGACAACATCTTCAGTCTTGTCAGAGTCATTTTTGGTCACGGTTGTTTGAGTCGTCTGAACTCTGAGTCCAGGCTGGAGGCTGGAAAGTAGCGTCCACTGATGCACATGAAGTGTTTAGGGGATTTCTACCCCCCAGCATGAGTAAAATTCTCCATCTGTAAGAAACACTGAGGTTTTATAAAACTGGAACATCCTGCGCTGCTTTTATTGCAAAGAGTTCATCCAAAGCACAGCTGGAATCGAATTGGCAAATTAGCTGCAATAAGCGGAAACCTTTTGTGTACCAGACAGTAAACAAGTTTATTTCTGCTGTAAAGTTAGAAGATATGGGGGTCAAATGTGAGAGCTGCATGTGGGGCATTAATGGGTACTGAACACTACATGTAGGTTTTTTATTTTTGTTTCTATCGGCTGCTGCTTCTTTTGAACATTTCTTTTAGACGTCTCTATGCTGGGTGTATGTTGGTTTTATGCATTGTGTTTTTATTGTTGGAGCCTGTTAAAGAAGAACTGTCACCGTTTGGGACAGACAAAGAATATCCATCCATCCATGCATCTATACATCCATCCATCCATCTATACATCCATCCATCTATACATCCATCCATCCATCTATACATCCATCCATCCATCCATGCATCCATCCATCTATACATCCATCCATCTATACATCCATCCATCCATGCATCTATACATCTATACATCCATCCATCCATCTATACATCCATCCATCCATCCATGCATCTATACATCTATACATCCATCCATCCAGCTATACATCCATCCATCCATCCATCTACACATCCATCCATCCATCCATGCATCTATACATCCATCCATCCATCTATACATCCATCCATCCATCCATCCATCTATACATCCATCCATCCATCTATACATCCATCCATCCATCCATCTATACATCCATCCATCCATCTATACATCTATACATCCATCCATCTATACATCCATCCATCCATCCATCTATACATCCATCCATCTATACATCCATCTATACATCCATCCATCCATCCATCCATCCTCTCTAGCTCTAAACACTGATTAAACTCTCTCAGCATGATTTCTGTTTTCCAAATCCTCTGTGAAAGTCATTGCTTTCTGGTTCTGACGCTTCAGTCGATTCCCCGCCCTCATGATGGGTTTACTTCTGCTCAGTTCCCCTATGAGAGTGTTGGAGATGTTCATAATTTATCTGGTTTACAGTCTGTCAGAACGTTTCTGTCTCCGCTGCAGACAGCTGTCAGGCCTGTCTGCTCCACTCTGGAGAACATCTGCGTGATTTGAAGTGCTCATAACTAGAATGTTTCAGCTTCTCCTCCCTTTTTCTGTGCTGGTGATCAGAAATCTGGCAGGATTATCTGAAGTCCATAGTTTGTCTTACCTTCTAACTGAACTACTTCCTACTTCATAAAATAATCATCTGCTAGATCTTGTTTTTCTGGTTTTATTTGCGGTGTTTTCTCAGTCTCGTGCTCACCGTATGTGAACATGAATGCAGCGTGTCGTTTCAAAAAATGTGTGAATATAAATTCATAAGCGCTGAAAAGATTGAATGATTGGATTTTTTGAGGAAATAATCAAGCCTTTTTTAATTAGAGAGTGCATTTCAAGGCAAAAAATGTTAATCGACATGTGTGTGTGTAAAGCATTTCAAGGGCAGAAACAGGAAAATACGACCATTAAAATGAGAGAAAAGACGAGATCAGACTCTACTGGATCTTTCTTCTTCATCGTGCAGATTTAGCTTTTAATTCATGAATTTAAATGAGTTATCTTTGAGTTCTGGACGATAAAGAAATGTGAAGATGTCACTTTAATATGTGGGAGTTGTGTTTCATTGGAACATTTTTCTGGATCATTTTTCAACAAATTCTCTCACAGAATATTGATTAATAAAAATAAAAGTTGCAGCCTTCAAACGGCCCTAAATAAACCATAAACCAGCACAAAGATGGAGAGCCCACACACATAAAGTCACACAGATAGAAAAACAAAAAGCAGATATTTTTTTTAGCTGGTTTCACTTTTCACATTAAGTTTAACCCTGGTGTCGTCCTGCGGGTCAAATTGATCCGTTTTAAAGTTTGAAAATACGGGAAAAAAAACATATTTTCACAGTGAAACTTCTGATGTCCACATTTTCAACATTTTTCGGAAATCTTTGAACATTTTTTGGTGGAAAAAAATAAATGTCGAAAATGTTTCTTAAAGAACATTCACATAAAAATTATTTTTTGTGAATTTTATTAAGGAAAATATTAGAAATTTTACTCATAAATATGGAATCACTTTAAATTTTCGGGGGGATTTTTTTGGAAGATTTTTTTTTCCTCATTCTTTAAAATATTTACAAGGATTTTCTTGCCAGATTTGCTTTAAAAAAAAAACTCTGAAGAGAAACTTTTAATGAATTATTGGAATTTTCTTCCTGAATTTTTTTGCAAATTTTCAAAAATTTGGGGGATTTTTTTGTCTAATTTTTGGATTTTTTTCAGACAAGGAAACAATATTTTTTTGCTGCAAGTAAATGAGGACAACAGGAGGGTTAAGTGAAGCTGCTTTCAGGTTTTACCTCAGGTTAACTGTATTAAAATTTGCCGTCTGTGTGATTTGAAATGTTCACGACTGCAGAACATTTCGGCTTCTCCTCCCTTTTTTCCGTACTCGTGATCAGGAATCTGGCAGGATTGTCTCATCTTTGAGCAGTTATTCTTACTTTCTACCTGAACTACTTCTTACTTCATAAAATAATCACCTGCTAGATCTTGTTTTTCTGCTTTTTTTTTTTTTGTGCCGTGTTTGCTCCGTTTTGTGCTGTCGGCTTTGGCACATGTCCTCCCACAGATCACCTGTCAGTGTGGGCTGCTCGTCTTTTATTCTTTGATTTTCTGTTCGCTGGCATTTTGCTGTCGCTGCTCGCACTGAAAACCTGCTCTCACATTAATTCCAAACACTCGCGCACACAATCTTCGGCTGCAGTTGGCAGTGAAATGCACTTTTTGTTTCATAAATGGGAAGGAGCTACGCCTCTGAAAAATGGGCGCTCTGTGTTTTTATGCTTCTGTGGATTCTGTCTTTTCTTGCCAGCACTTGCAGAAAGGTGTCCAGAATGAGGGAACCAGATGGCTGGGGCTGTAAATTAGAGATGAATTATTCATTTTAGTGGGGAGTCGGCATTACAGCCACTTCGTTCACTGATGAGCTCCAACAAAAACATCCTGTGGCACAAAAAAAGATTTTTCCAAGACGAGACGGTTGAAGTTCTGCTCTAGATGTGCACATTTCATGCTTGTAAAGGTTGTTTGTTTTTGGTTATTTCTCTGATTGTGAGCATTAGAATGAATCCAATCCGACCCATAGGATGACTTTTAAAACTGTAAATTTAAACAAAATAATTTCTAGAACATGACAAGTTGTTTTGATCATAAAGTAAAATACTAGATTGTTCTTTTGTCATTTTGTGTCTTATTTTTGTAATGTTTTCTCTTGTTTTTGTCATTTTGTGTCATTTTTGTCTTGTTTATGTCATTTTGTGTCTTATTTTTGTAATGTTTTCTCTTGTTTTTGTCGTTTTGTGTCATTTTTGTCTTGTTTTTGTCATTTTGTGTCTTATTTTTGTAATGTTTTCTCTTGTTTTTGTCATTTTGTGTCTTTATTTTTGTAATGTTTTCTCTTGTTTTTGTCATTTTGTGTCTTATTTTTGTCATGTTTTGTCTTGTTTTTATCATTTTGTGTCATTTTTGTCTTGTTTTTGTCATTTTGTGTGTCATTTTTGTAATGTTTTTGTCATTTTGTCTTGTTTTTGTCATTTTGTGTGTCATTTTTGTAATGTTTTTGTCATTTTTGTCTTGTTTTTGTCATTTTGTGCTTCGTTTTTGTCTCCTTGTGTTTTTGTCCTATTTCTGTCATTTTGTGTTTCGCTTTATTCGTTCGTTTTCATCTCATATTTGTCATTTTGTGTCTTTTTTTGTCCTACTTGTGTCGTTTGCTCATTTTTTGTCACTTTGTGTCTAATTTTTGTAATATTTCATCTTGTTGTTGTCATTTGTCTCATGATGATGATGTTTTGTGTTTTCTTTTTGTCTTATTTCTGTCATTTTATGTTTCACTTTATTTGCTCTTTTTTGTCTCATTTTTGTGTCTTTTTTGTCTCACTTGTGTCGTTTGTCCATTTTTTTTGTCACTTTGTGTCTTGTTGTAATATTTTGTGGGGTTTTTTGCCTTTTTTTGGCTGACTTTTGTCATTTTGATCCTCCAGTAAATCCTCTCTGGTTCAGTTCCAGGTGACTAAATGTTGTGTTCCTTTGTAGACACTCTGTGATCTGGAAGTTGTAATGTTTAAATGATAAACTGAGGATGAATGTTGATGAAACTGAACTTATTTTTTAAGAAATGTCAGGTCTCTCATGATGTTTTGTATAAAGATAATTCCTAAAATGTGAACATTTTCAGAACAAACTTTTTTGCACTAAAATAAACGAAAAAATTGGAGTCATTTCTCAGTGATAATGTTCTGATTTTACTGCTGCGGCCCACTGGAGATCAGACTGGGCTGAAGAACTAAAATGACTTTGACAGTCTTCACCTACAACAAGCTGCAGCGCGGGGCTTTCAGGTGCTAACGTTCCCACTAGAAGCCGCTACATCCTCCACACCGGACCTTTAAGTTCTCCGTTCGCTCGCATCGACCCTCACTGACCTCGGGCAGCCGCTCTCCTCTCTCCAGGATGTCCTGCAGGTGGCGCCCTCTGTCGCTGTGAGACTGCAGCTCGTTGCACAGCAGCTCGGCCAGAGTGACGCGACGAAGGCCGAACCTCTCCTCCATCCGCTCACACTGGACGGCCTTACCTGAGCCCGGACCACCTGGAGACACAGACAGAGGCGGGGATCAGTCTGTGAAGGAGAAATCTGCTGTGAGAGAGGAGAGCATGGAGGAACCTGAAGAAGAAGGAGGGAGAATCAGGAGATGGAACGACAGAGAGGGTCTATATGTGGGCCTTAACCCTCCTGTTGTTCTCATTTACAGGCTCCAAAAAATATTGTTTCCTTGTCTGAAAAAAATATAAAAATTCAGCAAAAAAAAAAAAATCCCCAAATTTCTGAAAATTTGCAAAACCTTCAGGAAGAAAATTCCAATAATTCCTTAAAAGTTGTATTTTCAAAAAATCCCCCAAATTTGGCAAGAAAATTCTTATAAATATTTTCAAAAAATGAGGAAAAATCTTCCAAAAAATCCTAAAAATATCTAAAATGATTCCATATATATCAATAAAACTTCTAATATTTTCTTTAAGAACATTCACATAAAAATCAACCAAAACCCAGTGAATTTCACTGGATTTTGGTTGATTTTTTTATGTGAATGTTCTTAGGAAACACTTTTAAGATTTCTTTATTTCCACCAAAAAATGTTCAAAAAGTTCCCAAAAATGTTGGAAATGTGGACATCAGAAGTTTAGCTGTGAAAATATTTATTTTTTCCCACATTTTCAAACTTTAAAAAGGGGTCAGTTTGACCTGCGGGACGACACGAGGGTTAAACATCAAACCGTATGTGGACGTGAATGCAGCGTGTCGTTTCAAAAAACATGAAAACAAACTCAGAAGAGCTGAACAGACTGAATGATTGAGTTTTTTTTAGTCAAAAATCAGGCCCTTTTTAATTAGAGAGTGAATTTCAAAGTCAAAAATGTTAATTGACGTGAACGTAAAGCATTTAAGGAGCAGAAACAGGAAAATGAGAGAAAACACAAGATCAGACTCTCGTGGATCTTCCTTCTTCGTTGTGCAGATTTAGCTTTTAACTAATATGAAATTTAAATGAGTTGTCTTTGAGTTTTGGACGAAGAATAAAGAAATGTGAAGGCGTGACTTTAGTCTGTGGGAGTCGTGCGGAGGAGTGTTTTGTAGGGACGTTTTTCTGGATCATTTTTCAACAAATTGTCTCGCAGAATAATTGCTAATAGAAATAAAAGCTGCAGCCTTCAAACAGCCCTAAATAAGCCATGAACTGGCACAAACATGGAGAGCCCACACACAGATAGAAAACCATAAAGCAGATATCTTTTTAGTAATTACTTTTTAGCTGGTTTCATTTTTCACATTATGAGTATAATATCGCCGTCTGCTCAGCTGCTGTGCTGCTTGCAGGTGTTATCTCAGGTTAACTGTATTAACGGCCGTGAAGCTGTGAGCAGCCGCGATTTATCAGCAGCAGCCTTGAGGACAGTAATAAAACTCCAGGCGCGGTTTCTTATTCATCAATGTTCTCCTTGAATCTGAGCGCCGCTGGCCTCGGCTCACATTCAAAAACAAACGTCCTCGTCACCATTTCTTTACAGGCAGATGCGACTCGCACAGGAGTGACGGGAAAGTCTGTGACAAATCCAGGTGTCAGTCATTCCACGTTCAGCACAGAAGCACTGATTTCATTCAGCCTCAAACTGCTGCACGCCTCCTCACCGGAAGGATTCCTCTGCTGCCAGAAAGTAAAATAATGACCCAGAAAACCCTCAGAGGCTTGTTAGCGAGTCTGCTCTGCACAAACCGGATCTGTGAGTAGAGCCAGCTTCTCAGAAATTTAGATGAACTGAATCCAAATGTCTGAGAGCCTCGTTTGTGCTCGTATTTTCTGTCTGAGTTACTTTTGTTTGAGCGTTTGCAAAAAAAAAAATCAGTGCATTTGACTAAGTATGATGCAGCAGAATGGCCGGGCAATGCTAACACGCTAACACGCAATGCTAACACGCTAACACGCAATGCTAACACGCTAACACGCAATGCTAACACGCATTTTCAACGCTTTAGCAATCCTGATTTGATTTGAAATAAAAAATGTATTACAATCTTGAGTAGGACATCACTTTTACAGCATTTTTTTTTTTTTTTTTTGCTTTGCGGCTGGAAAACCCGGCAGACACCTGATAGCAGCAAGAGTAGCTTTGGGGAACCATGAACGTAAAGACTTCATAACAACCTCCCCAGTAGTTGTTGAAATATTTCAGTTCGGACCAAAGTGGTGGGATGTCTGCCTGATAGAACAGAACTGGTTTAAATTTAGTGGATGTTTACAACTCGCTTGTTTCCTTTGGCTTTTTAAGAAGCTTTATTCTTTTGATTTGTGCTATATTCTCTTTGTTCTCTCTGTGAAGTACTTCATAATTAGCATTTAGAACAGAGCGCTGTACATAGAGCTGGTTTGCTCACTGAAGGATGGGAGTGGTAAACATTCTTCTCCTTTTCATTTTCATGGTCTAAAATCCAAACCTGAATAAAACGAGAAAATAAAGAGAGAAGTGTGCGGCTCTGAAAGCCAGACAGTTTGCTGAGCTTTGGCAGACGTCTGCACCCGACTCCTTGTTCCTCCAGTGAGGTGGAGGCTTAGTTTGGAGAAGCCCCCATCATGTGTGAACAGCGTTGTCACAGCGCCGTCCTCTTCCACAGCCAAAGAGACAGATGGAGGATATTAGAGGGAGATGGAACAGCCGACAGAGATGAAGATGAGACACGAAATAAGGCAAAGAAAGCAGAAAAATTCTCCTTAGTAATTGAGTTTGTGACTCCAGGCCTGTTACGTAATTCTACTTTTCCCCAAAGCCTCAGGAGGTGATACTTTTATGTAAAGCTAAATCTGTGTAAAAGACAAACTGGCTGCAGCAGGCAAAGCTTCTGAGACTCCTCAGATATCTGCAGATGCTGGCGATGATCAGCGGCAGAAAACCGTCTCAGATCAAAACCTCAAAGCTAAATGAAAAAAGGCAACAGATTTTTCAATTCTGACTGTCACTAATCACCAAACACTAGAGACTGATATTACTTTAATCCTCCTGTTGTCCTCATTTACAGGCACCAAAAATATAGTTTCCTTGCCTGAAAAAAATCCAAAAATTCAGAAAAAAAATCCCCCAAATTTCTGAAAATTTGCATAAACTTCAGGAAGAAAATTCCAAAAATTCCTTAAAAGTTTCCCTTAAAAGTGTTATTTTTAAAAAAAATCCTCCAAATTTGGCAAGAAAATTCTTGTGAATACTTTAAAAAAAAGAATAAAAATCTTCCAAAAAAATCCTAAAAATGTCTAAAATGATTCCATATATCAGTAAAACTTCAGAAGAGCTGGAAGGAACATTCACATCAAAATCAACCAAAATCCAGCGAAATTTGCTGGATTTTGGTAGATTTTCTTTGTAAATGTTCTTAAGAAACATTTTTGAACATTTCTTTTTTCCACCAAAAAATGTTCCCAAAAATGTTGAAAATGTGGACATCAGAAGTTTCACTGTGAAAATAGATATATTTTTTTTCACATTTTGAAAAAACCTTCAGGAAGAAAATTCCAATAATTCCTTAAAAGTTTACTTTAAAGGTGTTATTTAAAAAAAAAAAAAAAAACCCAAATTTGGCAAGAAAATTCTTCTAAATATTTTCAAAAGAGTAAAAATTTTCCAAAAAAATCCTAGAAATATCTGAAGTGATTAGATATATTTATTAGTAAAGCTTCAAATATTTTCTTTCAGAACATTCCACCCAAAATTCACCAAAATCCGTCAAATTTTACTGGATTTTGTGTCTACCATCTTTTCAGGTGTTTTTAGTCAAAAGCTCCCGAAGTGTGGCCAACCGGATGGTCTGACAAGCGAACAGTTGAAGCAGTTAGCCAAAATACCTCCAAACACATCCTTCTCCAAGTCTTTCTACCCTGTTATTATTAGTGGCATTATAAGACTGTTTTACACTGTGAGGCTAGAAACACTGACATGCATTACCTGGGCTCCTGTGGTCGCTGCTTATTTTAGCAGCATGGCATTTTACTCCAGACTCCACAGTGGATTGCTATGAAATGTTGTGTACACATCAGTGGTGCCCAGAGGAAGAGTCCTGCTGTGCTTGGAGAGCCTTTGAGCTGACGTGTTCACATAAAACCATGCTAACCTATCTTAGCATCTTAGCTACGTGTAGGCTAATGTCGCTTTGCCTTCTCGTTCTGCAGAACATGATGGTCAGGCTGCACCGCTATTATTCTGGTATGAGGGGGAAAAATACACATTTTGACTTGCTTGTATTTCTTTAAATCGAGGTGTCCAACATGCAGCCTAAACCGACCCTGCAGAGGGTCCAATCCGGCCCTCAAAGTGTTAAAATTCCAAAGAAGACATTAACTGCAGATTGTAAATTTAAAAAACTAGAAATTTAAAATGATTTCTGGACCATGACAAGTAAAAGCATAAAGTAAAATACTAGATTGTTTATTGTTCTTTTGTCGTCTTGTGCCTCATTTTTTATATTTGATCTATTTTTCCATCATGTTTTTTGACAGATTGTCATTTGTCTCATGTTTTTGCTGTTTTGTTTCTCGCTTTTGTTGGTTTGTGTTTCCTTTTTGTCTCATTTTTGTCATGGTGTGTCCTTTTTTTGTATCGTTTGTGTCATTTGTCCACTTTTTTGGTCGCTTTGTGTCTCGTTTTTGTAATATTTTGTCTCATTTTTTCATTTTTGTCAGGTATTGACTACTCACCTGGACAGAAAGCCCTACCCAAAGGTATTTGATTGACAGCTCAGCCCATCAAGTAAAAGCAAAGACAAAAGGAAAAAATCAAAGGGAAAAGCAAAGACAACATTTACCTTTATATTTCCATATTTTTTAATTTATATTTTTTATTTATTTATCTTTTTATTTAAACATTTATTTCCTTTTTTAAAACAGATTTATCCTTCATTATGGCACTCCTGTGATTCCATACCATGTATCTTCATAAAGCATGCTGTTATTGTTGTTATCTCCTCTAAAAGCACTAGCAGACTGACATTTTCCTGTTTTTAGAGAAGTGTCTGTTGGACGGATTGCTTTGACATTTTTGCACAAACACTAATGTCCCCCCTGAGGATCTCGCTATCGTCAGGTGATTTTTCATTTTAATTAGTCGCTGAACCTGTGAAACAAACGCCTGCATGCTTTAAAAGCTTGCAGACTGAACTGAGATGGTCATTAAGTGCTGCGACCTTCCACAACTGCTGCCGTCACTGCCCACTCAGAGTCTGGTTTTGTCTATAAAATGGACACTGGAGGGCTTGTTTGCATTTTTATTTGCTAAATTTCACAAGTTGATTACGTGATTATCTGCGATATCAGGTAATTTTCTGTGGATAACTGAATAATCAACTCAATGTGGAGAAACCCCCACTGAATCCCCCACATGTCTGTAACTGCTGGTTAATTGCATCCTTGAAGTTTTCCAGTTAGGGCCACTAAGTGCTAAATTACCATTGTTGTCTCACGTACCAGCAGCAGGATTTCCATTATTTAAATGTAAGACTGATTACGAGGGTAAAGGGGTAATTTTCTGCAGAGATGGGGAAATAAAATGAGATGGAGGTGAGAGAGCTCAGCAGGATGTAGAGAGAAGACAGAAATGGAGAGAAAATGACAAGTAAAACCTCACATTAGCATTTTCCTTACTGAGGCAGCGCTGCAGAACACGGCTCTAACATTTCCTCCAGTTTTAGAAATGTGCTGGATGGTTAAACCCACTTTACATCCGCTGAAGCTTCTCTCTACCAACTTTTAATTGAAGTAGTTTGAGAACTTCAGTACATATGCAGTCGGGTTTTATCAACTTTAAAATGAGGAGTCAACACAATTCACGACTAACATTTTTAAATTGAATTACCTGCTATAATACTGCCTGTTTTCTTTAGAAACTGTTTCATGCTCGTAAACATGCAAAAAGAAAGTTTACATCCCCACATCATGATGCTGCCATCATCGTGCTTCACATCATGACGCTGCCACCACCATGCTTCACGTCATGAGGCCGCCACCACCGTGTTTCAATCATGATGCCGCCACCACCATGCTTCACGTCATGAGGCCGCCACCACCGTGCTTCACGTCATGATGCCGCCACCACCGTGTTTCAATCATGATGCCGCCACCACCATGCTTCACGTCATGACGCCGCCTCCACCGTGCTTCACGTCATGACGCTGCCACCACCGTGCTTCACGTCATGATGCCGCCTCCACCGTGCTTCACGTCATGACGCCGCCGCCACCGTGCTTCACGTCATGACGCTGCCACCACCGTGCTTCACGTCATGATGCCGCCTCCACCGTGCTTCAATCATGATGCCGCCACCACCATGCTTCACGTCATGAGGCCGCCACCACCGTGCTTCACGTCATAATGCCGCCACCACCGTGTTTCAATCATGATGCCGCCATCACCGTGCTTCACGTCATGATGACGCCACCACCGTGCTTCACGTCATGACGCCGCCGCCACCGTGTTTCAATCATGATGCCGCCACCACCATGCTTCACGTCATGACGCCGCCTCCACCGTGTTTCAATCATGATGCCGCCATCACCGTGCTTCACGTCATGACGCTGCCACCACCATGCTTCACGTCATGAGGCCGCCACCACCGTGTTTCAATCATGATGCCGCCACCACCATGCTTCACGTCATGACGCCGCCTCCACCGTGCTTCACGTCATGACGCCGCCGCCACCGTGCTTCACGTCATGACGCTGCCACCACCGTGCTTCACGTCATGATGACGCCACCACCGTGCTTCACGTCATGACGCCGCCGCCACCGTGTTTCAATCATGATGCCGCCACCACCATGCTTCACGTCATGACGCCGCCTCCACCGTGTTTCAATCATGATGCCGCCATCACCGTGCTTCACGTCATGACGCTGCCACCACCATGCTTCACGTCATGAGGCCGCCACCACCGTGTTTCAATCATGATGCCGCCACCACCATGCTTCACGTCATGACGCCGCCTCCACCGTGCTTCACGTCATGACGCCGCCGCCACCGTGCTTCACGTCATGACGCTGCCACCACCGTGCTTCACGTCATGATGACGCCACCACCGTGCTTCACGTCATGACGCCGCCGCCACCGTGTTTCAATCATGATGCCGCCACCACCATGCTTCACGTCATGATGCCGCCACCACCGTGTTTCAATCATGATGCCGCCACCACCGTGCTTCACGTCATGACGCTGCCACCACCGTGCTTCACGTCATGATGACGCCACCACCGTGCTTCACGTCATGACGCTGCCACCACCATGCTTCACGTCATGAGGCCGCCACCACCGTGTTTCAATCATGATGCCGCCTCCACCGTGCTTCACGTCATGACGCCGCCGCCACCGTGCTTCACGTCATGACGCTGCCACCACCGTGCTTCACGTCATGATGCCGCCTCCGCCGTGCTTCACGTCATGACGCCGCCTCCGCCGTGCTTCACGTCATGACGCCGCCGCCGCCGTGCTTCACGTCATGACGCCGCCGCCGCCGTGCTTCACGTCATGACGCCGCCGCCGCCGTGCTTCACGTCATGACGCCGCCGCCGCCGTGCTTCACGTCATGACGCCGCCGCCACCGTGCTTCACGTCATGATGCCGCCGCCACCGTGCTTATAGTGGACATGGTGTGTTTGTGATGATGTGCAGTGTCTAGTCTGATGACCAAAAACATAAATTTTGGTCTCATCAGACTGAAGAACCTTCTTTCATTTGACTTCAGAGTCTCCCACATACCTTCTGGTCAGTGGTACCAGATCTCACGATTGAAACAAGAAACCATCTCTATGGAAACGAGCCTAAAAAAGCCCAACAGCTGAACTGCCACTTTGTGTAAATGAGAGGTGCCTTGATAACAGAATAAATCTATGATTATATGAGCAATCAACATAAAAAAACTTTAATAAGTCTAAAATTTGTCTCCCGACACCTTGATGATCCTCTGACAGTAATGTTCAGATGTTAAATAGACGTCTTGTAACTGAGTCTGAGCCGTTCTTCACCCGATAAGAGACCAGAGTCTGACAGATAACCTCCCCTGAAGCTGCAGCATCAGTGAGGATGGTTGATAAAACAGCGAGTGGAGGAGACAAGGTTGGCGAGAGGACAGGAACATTATTTATTTAGAAACCAAGAGTCATCGTGCTGAGTCAATAAGATTCCAGTCGGCTGACGAAGAAAGTAAACTCACCGTACAGGACAGATTCACTTTATAGGTACTGGACAAAAACTGTTAACTTCTCCATTATATTGAGTTTTCATGCGTGCAGGTGATTAAAGGTTTGGCAGCAATCAGAGGAGAATGAATTGAGATAAATTTAAACCAGAAGGAATATAATGATGCCACACTGGAGTCTTATCAGCCGAGACAAACACGATGACACACGAAATCTGAACTCCAGCACCCCTTCTGCTGCCGGTAAATCCCACTTCCTGTTGTATTGCACTGACACCACCATCACAAATGATTGAAAACAGAATAAAGTGTTAGCCGGAGTGGCCTTCCTCTCATTATGTGGGATAAAATCTGCTCAGGAGTCCTGGTGACAGTCGTTACAGCGAACATGCTGGTGACATTTTTCTCCAATTATCTGCTGAGGAAAAGCTCGACGCCTGTTCTCCGATATTCAGACAAACTGGTGGAGGCTGAGATCAGGGAGGATTTGTCGTATTAGTCTCCATGAAAAGGGGGTTTAACACTGATACGTGTAACTCACAGGGGTGTGACAGAGTGCTGATTAAATCATCTTTTAATGGCCGCATCTGTAGTGTTTTTCAGTGACTGCAGAGTTAACGATGGCTGATGGAGACTTTCTCGTTAGCCTTATTTTTTCCTGTCTTGTCTCCAGTTAACAGACAGAGCTATGCTGCCTCCTGACTCTCACTGAATACCAATTGAAGACAAAAAAAAATAAGAGAATCTCTTCCTCTAGAGGTCAGATGGAACACCAGTGTTTGTGTTTTTCTACACTGGGAGATGTCTGACTTGAATCCTGTTTGGAAACTGGAAGTTAAAACCATCAAATCTGCTAAAGATGGTAAATATCTCAAAATAATCAGCTTCAATACGACAGAAAAAGGAGGCATCTTTGTCACAAACGGTCCTGTTTGTGATTCTTTTGTACTGAACATGTTTGATTATCTTGATTTCTTTATTTTTGTGTCATGCACACAAAACCAACCCTCAACCCTCATGGGTGTACAAGACACCAAGATAAGAAAAGATTCATCCCGGAGGAAATTATTTTTTCCAGAGTACAACACAATAAACAAAAGTTAGTGGAATATACACAGTTGCACAATGGTTAGTAGTGAAAAACAAATAATAAATCAAAGTGTCTCAGTGTGTTAAGAGTTTAGCAAATTTAAGAATGAAAATAAATAAGAAAAATACAATAAAATAAGGGGCTGCACAGTGGAATTAGTGGTTAGCACTTTGGCCTTGCAGCAAGAAGATCCCCAGTTCGAATCCCGGCCTGGGATCTTTCTGCATGGAGTTTGCATGTTCTCCCTGTGCATGCGTGGGTTTTCTCCGGGTACTCCGGCTTCCTCCCACAGTCCAAAAACATGCTGAGGTTAATTGGTTACTCTAAATTGCCCGTAGGTGTGATTGTGTGTCTGTATATGTAGCCCTGTGACAGACTGGTGACCTGTCCAGGGTGTCCCCTGCCTTCACCTGAATCAGCTGGGATAGACTCCAGCACCCCCCCATGACCCGAGTGAGGATAAAGCGGTGTATAGAGGATGGATGGATGGATGGACAATAAAAAAGAAAACATAACACGAGTACAAGATATAAAGTGTATACTAATATACATGAATGTATGTGATTTCCCCTGGCGTGTGGAGCAATAAAGGATTATCTTATCTAACATTGTAGCAATACATCCAGAACACACAATATTCTGCTGCTCAGTTTTCAAACTAAATACGTTTCCTTCTATCCAGAAATTCTGCCATGAAAACGGTTCCTCGTCTAAAACAGAACTCCAGTTTTTCATGGTCATCCAACCAACAGAAATCAGCTTGAACAGAAGACTTTTAACTGAAACGTACCTCTCTGATATCTTCATATGCAAACAGAAAATTAACCTCATTCTCTACTTCACCTAAATTAAACAGCAAACGGAGTCTCTGGAGCAGCTTTAAACCTCCCGGTCTCTGCAGCTTATGGTTCCTGAGTGGATCCGTGTTTCCCTAAATTCTACTTCGCATCATTTTCCACCCTGTATCTGTCCTTTATAAGACAATAAGTTCCTAATTTTGCTTTATACCAAAAGACCATTTTTCTCTAAACCTAAGAAAGTTTTTCCTCCTCATCTCCTGAATAAAGATTTTCTTTTCTTTTTTATGAGGCATTGGTTATTGTTTGACTGGGATCTTAATGTTTCTCTTTTCTCTCACTTTATGTCCTGTATATATAAAAAAAGAAGCTATAAATTAAATTTGGGGAAAAGAAGACGGCAGAAGACAAATTCTACGTAATAAAATCCAGATTAAAACTGCTAAACGGGTATTCAAACAGTCTGCAGCTACTTCAACAATCAATCAGTTGGACTCATTTTTAGAGCATTTTCAACGCCAAACAGAGAACAATTAATCATTAAAATAAGCAAAGAATAATGAAAACACTTGGTAGTCAGTAAAATGTGTTCCAGCACTGATAAAAAAAGAACCGTTAAAATGTCATGAAACTCAGTCTGAACACCTGTTTTGTAGTTGAAGTTTTGAATGCAGAACTAGAACAGTGAGTTTCACATTTCCCACCACTGCTGTCATCTCCACATAATGAATAAATAAATGTTTCATACGATGACATGAAACGCTCCTGAACACAGACGTTCATCTGCACCGTGAGTCAGTGTTAATATGAATGAGGTCAGTTTAACTAACAGCCTGTTAACACTCAGCAGCTGCTCATTATCAGGCTGTGTGTTTCCAGCTCTTCTTAATGAGCTGTGTGTGTGCGTGTGTGTGTGTGTGATGAAGGTCTGCATGTACGCACCCATCATGAAGATGACCTTTGGCTTCTTCTGTTCTGTGCAATAACCTGTCAAAGAGAAGGAAATTACATGTAAACTCATGGTGTAGCACAGACACTTTTAATTATCACAACTTTCAGGCCTCATTGTGAACCCAAGGCTGACCTAAGACGCCCTTGTGGTAGAAATGTAGTTTTTGGAACTTGTTAACGTGCCCATGTAGTGTTTTTTTTTATATGCTTGAAGACACATCATGAGTAAAATAAATGGCTAACACTATAGCTGAGTATCTCCAGCTCAAAAACACAGATTCAGACTTCCACAGTTTCACACATCACACAATTAAACAAGAAAAAGAGAGAACAGTCCTCCTCCAAGGCTGCTCATTCCTCCATGTGGCATTGTGAGAAACGCAGCATTTGTTAATTAGTTATTGATGATCAGAAATCACAGCAACATAAAATGTGTCTATTTAATATATAAAAGTGACCTTGCTCTGAGCACAGGCGTGTGTTATTAATGTGTACGTTATGTACGGATACTGAATCACGTGACCTAAATATGTAGCGGGCGGCGGGAATTGGTGGGACTCAGAAACACCCCCACAGTTTGATCAGCTGTTCCTTGGATCATTTCTGATGGATAAGTCCTGATAAGTCCTCAGAGGTGGATTTGTAGTAGGATCACAATCAGCTGATGTAGTGTTCACTTGTTGTCATGGTTACAGTGATGCCATCTGGCAGTGATACAGAAATCTTTAACAAATCCATGTTTGTCCAAAATTATTAGAAATTTTCCATAACTTGCTCAATAAATCCTTTTTTCCTGTTCAGTTGGTCCAAAACAAATTCGGCATCTAGGACGGCTTAGAAGGGTTCCAAAAATGACTAAAAACAATAAAACCACGTCCAAAATCACTCCAATTTAAACTCATAAAATAAGTATGTTCTCAAAATGTTGTTAAAATATGTCTAAAATAATCCTAAATATGTGCAAAAATGAATACAAATTACTCAAATTAGTCCAGAACTTGCTCAGAAAATCCTCCTGAACTGTTCAAACCCTGTCCAACAGGAGTTAATTCTCTAGGATGGCTGAGAAGGGTTTAAAAATGACTAAAAATGGGTTCAAAATAACTCTAAGATGTCTTCAAACTATTATAATGTTCAATAATTAGAATAGCAATCCTATATATACAATATGTACACTGACTTCTATGAGTCCTTGAGCTACTTTGAAACTTTCTTTCCTCTGAAGCTGAATGATGTTTGTTCCGTGGAGCCCACAGTGTAATGAATGAGGAGATTTATGTCCTCACAACACGAGTAATACAAACAAACACACGTACACGGAGAAATGATTTACATTCCTTCATCTTTTACAGCCCGACTGTTTACGAGCTGTTTGCGAAATGATTAAATGATTGATATTATTTGTGCAATCTTGCTCTCTCGGGGGAATGAGGAATTTCAGGCATGTTAATGTGCTGCTTGGTGCATAAAAAGAGCTCTAATCTGACTTTACTATTCATTTAAATGACTATGCCGAAATAAAACGGGTCAAGTTAAAAACATGACATCAAGCATGAATTTAAATAAACGTAATTCCTCTTTTAGAACCATAAACAACCCCGATTTGCTTGTTAAGGAAGCTATTTGGTTCTAAAATTGCATTAAGAACATTATCTATCCTGTTAGTTGCTCCTTTCTTTACTGGTCCTCCAGGAGTTTACTGGGAATGAAACTGTGATGTCTGGAATCACAGAATGCCATAACAAAAAGTAAATAAATAAATAAAAGAAATAAATGTGTAAATATAAAGAGGGATAAATAAAATAATAAATAAAAAAATAAATGTTTAAAAAATAAGGAAATAAATGTGTCAATATAAAAATGAATAAATAAAAAATAAATAAATGAATAAAAAAATCTGGAAATATAAAGTTAATTTTTGCACATTTATTTCCTTAATTTTCAGTTTATTCTTTTGTGTATTCCTCTTTATATTTATACATTTATTTAGTTATTTTTCAATAGATTTATTTTTATTTATTCTTTTATTAACTCCTCTTAATATTTATACATGTATTTCTTTATTTTTCAATTTTATTTTTTCTTCTTTATATGTACACCTTTATTTCATTTTTTATATTTTTGCATTTATTCCTCTTTATATTTACACATTTATTGCTTTATTTTTTAAGATTTATTTTTTAAAATTTTTTCCTCTTTATATGTACACATTTATTTCCTTATTTTTGAATATTTTTCTTTTTATTCCTCTTTATATTTACACATTTATTTCCTTAATTTTAAGAGATTTATTTTTTCTGTATTCCCTTTTATATTTACACATCTATGTCCTTTTTTTTTTTTTTTTAAAGGATTTATCTTTTATTATGGCACTCCTGTGATTCCATACCCTACAGCACGTTGCCTACTGACATGTTTCAGGCATGTAAACGGAGCATCATGTCACCACAATCTGTTTCATGCAAAATATTTTCAAATCTATACGGAAATTAAAGCTACGTCTCCATCTGTGTTTTCCTTCTACAACACGACTAAACTCAGTAAAAAACAGATGCCGTTGTTTCATGATGAGCTTACACAAAGGGTTAAAGCTGCACCTCTCAACTTTTCATCTTAATTCACGTCAGTTTGACTCATCCTGTTAACATTTCCCGCTCGGTGTTTCCAGGGAGAAATCCTCTTTTTCCGACAGCAGCACCTGCGGTTTGTTTAGAAGAAACAGAAGCTGCGTCCTTCTTATTTATCACAAAGTAAACACAGATGGCTCGGTTTAAAAGACGGGAGCATAGCCTCTGGATAACTTGTACCGAGCTAGACTGGATCATTTCAACAGGTTTGCATTTGTTTTTGTGAGTTGTTTCATTATGATTGCAGAACATGTTCACCAGCTGTTTAGATGTGTAGTTTTATTGCACTGTTGACCAATTAAAACCTTGTTCTGCCGATTACTGACAAAAACTAAATGCCACAGCTACATTTTTATACCAATAATAGCAGCAGTGATGACAGTTACACCAGTAATAATAACATTAATATGCATTTATTCACTCATTTGTTTGAATCAGAGCAGCAGGTCAGCAGAAAAAAGGACAAAGGCTCAGTTTGTGCATCTGATCCTTGTAGCCTTTTCTACAGCAGATTTGGATGACAAAATGTAAACCGAGAGAGGTACGATTTGACGATCTCACTGCAGACAAACAGGATTTTATGTCATATATGTGGCTCCAGCAAATTTGCAAGCAACACGCATAAAACACGCCTTAAACACGTGAGGTTTGTCGTCCTCTTTGCTGCTGCAGAAACGTTTTACATTTGATAAATATCAGTGAATGAGCACTGTCCCCTGAAATTAACAGTCAGTGCTGTTGATGCAAACCAACGCTGATAACACACACACACACACACACACACACACACACACACACACACACATACACAGACGGGCGCTGCAGGGAGAAGTTCATTCATCTGGTGGATCGCAGCGACACGACGTTTGGCATTTACTGATGGAACCATTTGTGTTTGGATGAAACGCTGAATGGAAGGAGGAAGGCGAGGACACGTGGTGCGTTTTTGTAACATACAAACGGTGGGTCATTATGTTGTTATGTGAGAGCGGTAGTGGAAAAAACAGCAGGGGGATGACTTGCAGAAGGCAATCTCCTGCCAGGAATCAAGTCGGGATTCGCTGCTCAGGACCCATAAATGGCTGCTATCATCACCGATCATTCCCACATACGGGCCAGTAGGGAAATCCTCCGGCTTCTAGTAGCTCAATAAGTCATTATCAGCCCAATTAAAATGCAGCTGATCCTCAATAAGACACTCACAAAGAGACACGAATCAAATTTAGAGACTAAAGGAGTTGGCGGTTGCGTAAGTGAGCAAACCATCTGACTACAGTTTCAGGTCCGTCTTGGTGCTTTATTATTCTAGCATTGATTAAACGTAAGTCTTGCTTTGGTTTTTGCTTTCCACTTCTGTTTTTGTTCATGTGTGTTTTCAGTCTGTCAGGTTAAGTTTGGGTACCAAAACTACTTGGTTGGCATTAGAAAGGATCACGCTTTTGTTAAAAGTAGGGATTTCCAATATCGGCAAAATATTGGCCTAAAAATGTAATATCGGTCAATATCATCATCATAATGCCTGGATTTCACCGGCATTTACCAACTCATAGAGGGAGGGAGAGTGTGAATTGTTGTTTGAGACAATTAAAATTAAAATAAATATGTAATTTTTCCACAACTTAAGTTGAAATATTTTCTTATTTTGCTCAGACAATGTTTCCATCTGAAAGCCTTGTTGCATCTGAGAATGCATCCAATGGAGCATCACAATAAAATGAGGCATGATGTGTTAATTCCACCACAGGAGATATGAGATTTTACCGAGAATTAGTTAAACAGCCCGCAGATATCGGTATCGGGTGATATCGGAATCGGAAATTGAGAGTTGGACAATATCGGCATATCGGTTATCGGCAAAAACACAATATCGGACATCCTTAGGGGCCGTTTACACGAGGACGCTTGCAGGTGAAAACGGCAAAATATTTCAACAAAACACCCTACCGTTTATACGAGGACGGCGTTTTGGGGGCTTGAAAACGCAAAAATTTGAAACCGGCCTCCAGAGTGGAAAAGTAGAAAACGCTCCACCGTTACGTTTCTGTCTAAACAGCAAAACGCAAAACTTTTCCGAGATCTGACCACGTCGCGTACGCGATTACGTCACATACGTGCTTTGGTTTGCCGGCCGGTACAAGGACGTAAACAAAGATGTGTGATTATTTCCATCCTTCCTACCTTCAAGCAACTCTGGCAGCTCTATGTACACTACAGGAGTCGTATCAACAAACGTACAGAATCTGTACAGATTCCATTCATGAACATTTACCGCGGCAGAGATCCGAAAAGGGAGATAGTAAGCATGCGCGTAGACATGGCGGAGTTTTATCACAGCGCCACCCAGCTGCCTGGCATGCATATCCAATCGAATTCCACACACTATAGAGTCACCGTATATACGCAGATTTCCTTCAAAACCGCTCGTCTAAACGTGAAATGACAAGACGCCACTTTTGCGTTTTCTGTTAGGATGGTCCTCGTGTAAACGGCCCCTTAGTTAAGAGACAACCTTCTGCTATGTTCACATGCCACACTTTCCTGATCCCCATCAGCCAGTCAGAACTGAGCAGCCTCTTGGATGAAGGTGAACTGTCTACAAAGACCTAGAAGAGAAGAAGTTGCTTGTTCCTGAAACTCCTATCATCTCCAATATGTATGTTTACACCTGGGGTTTGACTAGATATGGTATCAGGGTCAATTTCTGTTAATCTGTAATCAGAGTGGATCAGGACATGTCCTCTGGTAGAACATTTCCTTACTGGTCAGTATTTATCGGAATAGAGGAGGTCCTTGACTTACATCGGAGTTCCGTTTATGCGGTGGGACGTGAGTTGATTTTAGCCCTAAGTCGGAACTCCGGTGAAAATGTAAACAACTACGTTACGTGCATCACGATATCGATCAGTTTACGTATTTGTATAACTACAGTTACGACAACAGTCATTAGCTCACACTGAAAAACAACTCGGTGGGAAAATACCAGCCAAAGTGTAAACTGTGTGATTTACACCTGTGAGCCATAATGAAGTTGGTGAATGTAACAAAACCCAATGTGGCGGCAAATGTAAAGAAAGCCGTCTTTTAGCGCTGCGTTTCTACTGTGCAAATGGTATTCATCTGCTCTGCTCTCCAACTAGTTCCACTGAGCCAGTTTCGACGTAACGACAAAACACCGTAGGTCGAGGACGTCGTAAATCGAGGACCTCCTGTAATCTACAATGATGACAGCCATTTCATAAGCTAATGACTTCAACACCTGTGATTTATGTGCCCTAAACTACTCAGCTAGCCAGTTTGTTTGCTTTTGACAGTCTATTGGAAGTTCTGATCAGCTGCATGCCCCAGCAGGTTGTTTTCACCTCGTATGTACATGTATTTAATAGATAGAAGCTGCAATATAATGATGGTAGTCATTTAGCATGGAGAAAACCTTGATAATCTGTGCAGATGCATATAAGAAAAGGCGGTATGAGTCAGTGACATATTGTGGCTGAAATAAATGATCAGAATGTGAAATCTGAAAAGAATCTTTGTTCACATTGTTCTGTGTGCCACTGCCCTTGGTTTTTCACATTCAAATCACAACATGTACAGAAAATAAAGATTATATGGAGTTTAAACGGACACAAAGTCAGCAAAGGACGATCACAGACAATGAATGAAGTGACAAAAGACTGTAAGGAGATCTACGTTGAGCGGGTAAAGAGCCTTATTTCAGTTTATGCTTTCTGTGACAGCTATAGTCGACCTTGAGACCAGCTAGTTTTGTTGTAGGCGACTGGAGATCACAGACTCTGCTCCATTTGTCGATTTTCTCCAATGTGTTTTCATCATTTGGTGTTGGAGTAGTCAGATTAGACATTCTCAACACATCGAAAACTGATTGCTCCATCAACTTACTTTCTGTGGTTCCTTCAGCATCTCCGGTTTCTTCTTCTTCTTCTTCAACCTGCAGACAGAAAGGTTAAGATTTTAGTTTCAGCATATGCTCTTATTTACACTTTTCCTCTCCATATTAAACAATTGGTTTCAGGTATTGCACCTGCTTAAGTCTTTAAATTGAAACTTTCGCAAAACACTGCCGTATGTCCAAAAGCATCGTTCAAAAGTTTGGGGTCACTTCGAAATGTCCTGAATTTGGGGATCGAGAAGCACAGGTTTCAACAGTGGAGCTTTAATCTGAATTCATCAAGAATTTCTAGTAGCAGAAATACTGTAACGACTTGCCAAGACTATCAACAGGAGCAGTTCCCCACTGAAAGGGCAGAGTTTCCTAACCGTTGACTCTTTACAGCTAACCCTCATATCTGGATCATTCCTCTATCCGCCACCTGAGGACCCAGCGGATGGGAGCTGTCATTTCCACAAGCCTCCACCTTAACCCAACATCTGAGGAGACACTGGAGCACTAGATGGGTTGAAAAAGTTGACGATTTCCTCGATCTTGGAGGCTACACCAACGCAGCAAATGATGTAGAAACAAAAATATGGGTGTCTCCAGTTAAAACGACACCAAAATGAGAGTGTTCAAGGCGTCAGTGGAATCCATCTCGCTCTATAGAGCCGACTCCTGATCACTAATGAAGACACTCACATAAAGATTTGATGGGACCTATAGCAGAATGTTATGGATGGGGCAAAACATCTCCTGGACATCACACCTCACATCCACGCTGGTCCACCATTATTAGTAGATGTAGACCAGCCCTGGATGGATGTGCAGAGACACAAGGAAGCAGCCGGTCGTTGCTATGGAAACCTGACACGATCAGAAGAGCTGGAAGGAACATTCACAAAAAAATCAACCAAAATCCAGCGAAATTCGCTGGATTTTGGTTGATTTTTTTGTGAATGTTCTTGAAGAAACATTTTTAACATTTGTTTTTTCCACTAAAAAAATGTTCAAAAATTTCCCAAAAATGTTGAAAATGTGGACATCAGAAGTTTCAGTGTTAAAATTAATTTAAAACGGGTCAATTTTGACCCGCAGGACGACACGAGGGTAAAAGGTGTTGGAGAAGGTTGAGCTCTATTTAGACCAGACTAAAAAAAACACAAAAACTGGTTCTTGAAGGAGTTTATGCACGAAGGAATTTGATTCAGTCTCATGTTGAAAGGCTGAATTTTGAAGCATTAAGACTAGAAATATGGCATTTCCACACAGGGTTGGATGGTTGGAGGACTCCCTGATGTCTGTAAATCTGACGTTTAAACCACCTTTGTGTTGTGATTAGCAGCTGTCCGAAGGTGAAAACAGACTTGAGGATTGTTTCTTTTACAAACTATTAGTGACACTTTATAGTAAAATCTTCCTGCATCGACTGTCTGAAAGCATCCTCTGTTATCTCTGTTTTTAACGGATTTAACAGTTAACGCCTCCACCCACGCCGACTTATTGGCTTCTCTCTGCCTCTGAGGGCAGCTGTCTGGATCGACTATAAACACTTGATTTGCGACGTGGTCGGACAGCACGTCTCTCAAAGAAGTTCAGACAGACCATAAACCGGCCCTTAGAGACCAAGACAGTCATGAGGACGCAAAGAGAACCTCCCCTTGAAGAGAGTCAGCCTGAGTGTCGTGTTCATCCTCAGCCTCCTGCAGCAAACACATGGATGGAGCCCGAAAAACTCTCAGCAGCTTCTTCACCCAAATCAAGATTACGGAGCACAAAAGCTGGCTGAAAGATGTTTTCCACTCAAGCACATGAACTGTTTCAGATATTCTGAGAACAGTTTCAGAAGTAATCCCCTCCTCCGAGCCTCCTGGCTGCAGGTTTCCATCATGATCTTCCTCAGCTTCGACCATCTGCATCACTCTGGCACAAACGACCTCCTAACGACTCGAGTGTTTCCACGAGAAGGTCATTAATCCTCGTGATTTAGCAGCCTGGTGAAGGCAGGAACAGGCACGCATGTCGGGGTCTGCATATTTGATGCTCCTAAAGGCTAAAAGTACAAAATTAATGATTTCTCAGAGGTCACGGGTGATGTTTGAAGAATGTGTGTAGAGGAGGATGAGAGCAGAGAGACCTTTACACATTAATTAGTTCGTAGAAGCATGTTTTCTATAAAAAAGGGAGACTGAATTTAGTTGTTTACACTGTGAATCTTTACTATTATTTTACAGATTTTACAACATACTATCCAGTAAAATCACAGAAAAGGAAATATTAGTTTACTCGATGATGTGCAAATAAAACTGAGAAGTTGTGAAATCGTCCAAAGACAGAAAAAAAGCAAACATGGTGCATAAAAACCAGTACGGCACTGGAAAAGGTGGAACTATTACTGACAGAAATGAAGGAGAAATTGAAAAAAAAAAGGCAAATTGAAAAGTTGGGGCCCCAGAACTGACAAAAAACTTCTTTCTAAGGATCTAGAAGTTCGTATCGGCGCATATGACCCCAAAGGTCACAGAAGATCTTGGACTTGCACCATGGAGGCCTCAACAGTAGCATGATATAGATAAATATAAGTATAGGGATGGGAAGATAGTCAACCACAACTCCCTTTTTTAGTTGACTCACCAGGGAATTCAGATAGCAGTATAATTTTCTCACATTTTTAAGGTTAAACTATGAACAAATACAACTTGTAGAATCAGAGCAGCTCACAATGCTTCGCTAACCGTCCACCTCAGCTCCAACCTGAGAGGCTCCAACAGGAACTACAGCTAAGAAATAAATGTGAGCTGTCATGAAAAGCAGTTGGTTAACGCCACATTTTACACTTGTAATTGAGTAGTTTTGATTCTGCAATAAAGTCGATTTGAAAATGAATTGCTTAGATTTGAATTTACTAATTTACCGTCAGAATAACTTGTTGGCTAATTATGTTATCAGGCTGCTTAAAAGTAATCTGTTAAATTTTAAAATCGATCCTAAAACATACTGATAGCCAGTATAAAGAACCTTGCCTCATGTTTGTGTTTAATATTGCTCAGAATGGACTTTTTTTTTAGCTTTGTTTTGGTCTCCACCAGCTACTTGCTAACACCATAGGTTATAATAATGACTTTATTTCTAGATCAGCCTTAAGAACAGCTTTCACAAAGTGCTTTGACAGTTAAAACGTACAACACAGACGATCAAACAAGATACAGGAGACAAGTCAGAGCAGTCAGTTAAAATAAATAGTAAAAATTAAAATAAATGAAAAATTAACTAGATGAGCAAACAACTCAAACAGGAGGACTAGGCAATTTGAAAATTAAAGAACAAGACTAAGGCTTTAAATTAAAAGTTAAAAAAAATAGAGAGGGAGGTTGTGTGAACATGTGCGTGCCAAGATGTGAAATTAGCTTTTTAAGCCACTGACGGATATGCCCAAATACGATTCATTCAATAGTAAATGGTTAAATCTACCAACCACTCCCTGTTAAACCAGTATCTCTCTGCTGCTAACGTCCCACCGTGTTAAACAATTAGTTTAGGAAGAAATGTTGTCAAATAAAACGTTGAAACATGTTCTCAAAGCTGAAAGAATTGCAACTTTTTAGCAACTGTCGCTGTCTCCTGCAATTTCATTGCAACAAATACCCTTAAAATATCACAGCTTACATCGCAGTTTTCTAGAAAAGCTGCTGCGAATTCAGACATTTTAGGGCCACAACAGTCTGGAAAAACACTGTGAAATCCTGGAACGACTGGTTAACCTGGAAATCTATTGTTCTGTCATTTCAATCTACGATGGGTGACAATAAATGCTAACGCTGCTAATAAAGCAGCACCAAAAAGGGAGAAGTTGTGAGCCGGTCAGGTAATTAAAACTCTTGAATATCAGACATTTCTGACCCATTGATTATCTGAGTATTGAAGAGTGCAGCTTTAATTCATCTCCTGTAACTAATTACTTGAATCCTTAGGCTACGTTTATACAAGGACCATCTTAACAGAAAACGCAAAAGTGGCGTGTTGTCTTCACTTTTTATTTCACGTTTAGACGAGCGGTTTTGAAGGAAATCTGCGTATATACGGTGACTCTATAGTGTGTGGAATTCGATTGGATATGCATGCCAGGCAGCTGGGTGGCGCTGTGATAAAACTCTGCCATGTCTACGCGCATGCATACTATCTCCCTTTTCGGATCTCTGCCGCGGTAAATGTCAGATGGCGACTAGTAAGAAGAACTTTGTTTGGACAGACGAAGAGGTCAAACTACTACTTCGAACCACTTTGGACTACAAAGCCACAAAAACCCAAAATGGAATTTGTTTACGTCCTTGTACCGGCCGGCAAACCAAAGCACCGGCGCACGTATGTGACGTAATCGCGTACGCGACGAGGTCAGATCTCAGCAAAGTTTTTTTTTTTCCGGCAAAGTTTTGCGTTTTTGCTGTTTAGACGGAAACGTAACGGCGGAGAACTTTTCCACTCTGGAGGCCGGTTTCAAATTTTTGCGTTTTTAAGCCCCCAAAACGCCGTCCTCGTATAAACGATAGGGTGTTTTGTTGAAATATTTTGACGTTTTTCTAATTGCTCATTTGAAAGAATTCATAACAAATCATTAACCAGTGTTTCTATGTTTACCAGATGTTTAATCCTTTAATCCGGAATCCAAACAAAACTGTCTAGCTGCAAATGAAGGATTAAGCACTAAGCATGCAAATGTCTGAATGAAGATACAGAATAATGAGTGGATGATTTAATCACGGTGCTGAATGTAACATTGATTTGGAACAATCTGAGGGAACAGGACGCCAAGACGCTTAATGGACTCTGCAGTTAGGAGCCGCCTCATTTAAATTCCAATAATTAGCAGACAGAGAGGGCTCAAATTCAAATGTTAATGAATCATTTCAACAAGACACCGAACACATCAGTCATGCAGGCGCCGAGCATCGAGGGAAAGTCAAAACTGCAGATTAGTTTTTCACTGAGCTGCTCCCCAACCGGTCGCTCGGCAGATTATGCAACACGTTTATTAAAATCCCAAACAAGCGACTCTCTCCTCCAAACAATACATTATGTGCCTCATCACCTGCCATGTTTTCTGTCACCTCCCACCAAAAAACAAGTGGATGTGTGAAAACTGAGCATCTGACTTCACATTTCAGAGAAAAAAACGTTTAATATTCGTCCTAATGCAGTGTGAGATGACTGTCGGCCGGCTCAGTGGAGGCACAAATACAGATTGGTGTTACATATTGTTCTCCTACTGAGCTGAGGTCGTTTAACCAACTGGCTTTGTGATATTACATCAGGTGCAGAGGCAAAAACGAGATTAAGAAAAAGGCGTCGGCACACTGAATGGAAAATAGATGCGCTGCAAAATAAGAAAAAAAACAATATTACTGAATACTCCCCAGAGGTTCAGCGGCAAATCAATAGAATATTTAGCATGTATTTGGAAACAGTCCTCCAACGGCTTCAAATGCACCAAAATGTGAAATATTTGTGTAAATTTGCATAATATGATCCAAAGAATGAAATCAGGTTTTAGAGCCAGGACGATGTCGGGGTGGATGGACAGGTCAACAAAACATCTTAAACACAGGAATCAACTGTTTGCTGTTTTAATCACAGTCAGTGTTATTCATTTATTAATAATTCCTCAACTTTAACCACATATAATAACTGATAACTGCACTCTAACTTTATTAAAGAAGTCATTTTGACTTTTGATTTTTACTGACATTGACAGAAATGAGGCAAACGCTGATTCCTCTTAACTCTCCTCTTGTCTTCATTTACGGGAATCAAAATATATTGTTCCTTTCTCTGAAAAAAATCCAAGAATTCTGCAAAAACAATTCCCCAAAATTTATAAAAAATATCAAAATATTCAGGAAAAAAAATTCCAAAAATTCCTTGAAAGTTTTCTTTGAGGGTTCTCTACAAACACATAAATGTCAGCAGGTCAGGCGCTCCGTTCATGTTTGGCTAGTTTCCCTGTGATTGTAGGGCTCCGTTCATGTTTGCCTAGTTTCCCTGTGATTGTAGGGCTCCGTTCATGTTTGGCTAGTTTCCCTGTGATTGTAGGGCTCCCTTCATGTTTGGCTCGTTTCCCTGTGATTGTAGGGCTCCGTTCATGTTTGGCTAGTTTCTCTGTGATTGTAGGGCTCCGTTCATGTTTGGCTAGTTTCCCTGTGATTGTAGGGCTCCGTTCATGTTTGGCTAGTTTCCCTGTGATTGTAGGGCTCCGTTCATGTTTGGCTAGTTTCCCTGTGATTGTAGGGCTCCGTTCATGTTTGGCTAGTTTCTCTGTGATTGCAAGGCTCCGTTCATGTTTGGCTAGTTTCCCTGTGATTGTAGGGCTCCGTTCATGTTTGGCTAGTTTCCCTGTGATTGTAGGGCTCCGTTCATGTTTGGCTAGTTTCCCTGTGATTGTAGGGCTCCGTTCATGTTTGGCTAGTTTCCCTGTGATTGTAGGGCTCCGTTCATGTTTGGCTAGTTTCCCTGTGATTGTAGGGCTCCGTTCATGTTTGGCTAGTTTCCCTGTGATTGTAGGGCTCCGTTCATGTTTGACTAGTTTCCCTGTGATTGCAGGGCTCCGTTCATGTTTGCCTAGTTTCTCTGTGATTGTAGGGCTCCGTTCATGTTTGGCTAGTTTCCCTGTGATTGTAGGGCTCCGTTCATGTTTGGCTAGTTTCTCTGTGATTGCAAGGCTCCGTTCATGTTTGGCTAGTTTCCCTGTGATTGTAGGGCTCCGTTCATGTTTGGCTAGTTTCCCTGTGATTGTAGGGCTCCGTTCATGTTTGGCTAGTTTCCCTGTGATTGTAGGGCTCCGTTCATGTTTGGCTAGTTTCCCTGTGATTGTAGGGCTCCGTTCATGTTTGGCTAGTTTCCCTGTGATTGTAGGGCTCCGTTCATGTTTGGCTAGTGTAGGGCTCTGTTCATGTTTGGCTAGTTTCTCTGTGATTGCAAGGCTCCGTTCATGTTTGGCTAGTTTCCCTGTGATTGTAGGGCTCCGTTCATGTTTGGCTAGTTTCCCTGTGATTGTAGGGCTCCGTTCATGTTTGGCTAGTTTCCCTGTGATTGTAGGGCTCCGTTCATGTTTGGCTAGTTTCCCTGTGATTGTAGGGCTCCGTTCATGTTTGGCCAGTTTCCCTGTGATTGCAGGGCTCCGTTCATGTTTGCCTAGTTTCTCTGTGATTGTAGGGCTCCGTTCATGTTTGGCTAGTTTCCCTGTGATTGTAGGGCTCCGTTCATGTTTGGCTAGTTTCCCTGTGATTGTAGGGCTCCGTTCATGTTTGGCTAGTTTCTCTGTGATTGTAGGGCTCCGTTCATGTTTGGCTCGTTTCCCTGTGATTGTAGGGCTCCGTTCATGTTTGGCTAGTTTCCCTGTGATTGTCGGGCTCCGTTCATGTTTGGCTAGTTTCTCTGTGATTGTAGGGCTCCGTTCATGTTTGGCTAGTTTCCCTGTGATTGTAGGGCTCCGTTCATGTTTGGCTAGTTTCTCTGTGATTGCTGGGCTCCGTTCATGTTTGGCTAGTTTCCCTGTGATTGCAGGGCTCCGTTCATGTTTGCCTAGTTTCTCTGTGATTGTAGGGCTCCGTTCATGTTTGGCTAGTTTCCCTGTGATTGTAGGGCTCCGTTCATATTTGGCTAGTTTCCCTGTGATTGTAGGGCTCCGTTCATGTTTGGCTAGTTTCTCTGTGATTGTTGGGCTCCGTTCATGTTTGGCTAGTTTCCATGTGATTGTAGAAGCTTTGTTCATATTTGGCTAGTTTTCTTGTGATTGTAGGAGCTCTGTTTATGCTTCGGTTTATTTTTCATGGACGGACGGCGCACGCTGATGACGTTTTATTCTTCATTCACGTCGACTCACGTACATCGTAGGCTGAGATTCAGCTGCATTTTCATCGTGCAATCTGCACAGAGCAAACTTCACGTCCTGCCCAAAGATTATTAGATTTATGTCGTACAGCGTAGTGAGCTGGGAGCTTAAAGTATTGTTAAAATCGCACAGTGTGGAAAGAACTTAACTCGTAATTAATGAAAAAAGAGGTGCAGTTTAGGTGGGACTCTCCTCTGAGAGCACACATCCATCACTCAAAGCCATAATGCTCTGAATGAATTTATAATAGAATATAAATAGTTGAGTTATATTAAAATCCACCAAATGTACAGCAGTAATGAATGGGACAATTAGCTACAGAGTGCTGGAACACTGTGTGTTTTCTGTGTTCAACATTTAGCAGGCTGACATATCTATTGTAGTATGAATGGAACTGTGTGTCTCCTGTTTGCATTCAAAGTCACTATTAGTCTGTTCATATATAAACCATGAATTAGCCTTTTGTGTGCATCGACACGAGCATATTTTCCAGTTGAATGCAGCTTGAATCACATAAAGAAAACCTCCTCGAGTAAACATAATGTTCTAATAAATGCTCTGAATTAGTCTCAGCAGGAACGTTTGGAAATAGGATGAGAGTAAAAGCCCCCGGTACACCTGAGTAACCCAGGATAAGAGATCATATTTAGAGTTTAATAAATATCTTCCAGCAGTCTCAGTGCTGGAAGTGATTGTGTGTGAATTTTTTATTCTACAGAGCAGTTTTCAACATGAAGACTCATACAGAGATCCACCTGAAAACATGCTGGAGAATAACTAAGCATCATCTGCAGACGGATGACTAAAGGAAAACAGCCTCGCTTGACATTTCCATCTATCGTCGGCCGCTCTTGACCTCGCTTTGCTCTGATTGTGACGGTGGCAGTTTTTAGATATTTGACTCTTTGCACAGAGGTCAGTGACGTTCTGCTGCAGTCTGGAGGACGGTGTAGAGCAAAGTGAAGCAGAGCTCTGTTAGTGAGAAATAAACGTCGTCAGTGTGGGGGAGTGCTGGGTGTCAACGACGAGCCAGCCTGGCATGTGGGTACACCAACTGGTCCGATGACTCAGACGCAGAAACACATGCACGACACGCACCGCGTCCACGTGATGCAGATGAAACACGGAGATAAACACGTACACAGATGCTCTGTAAAAATTCTTGCAAATTCCCGTGAAGTTGACAGAGCAGGTTGGTGATGAGTGACAGCGAGCAGCACAAACATCAGAAACAACAGCTGAGGAACGCAGCTCTGGTGACGGACGCTGGAGAGACCACTCTTCTTAGATCTGCACTAGTGACACATGGAGTGTGTGTTTCACTTAAAGAAAGTTGTTCTGAAACCTCACATTTGATGTACGGACGCCCATTTCTGCCATTAACCTTTAAACCCGGTTTAAAGTTCAAAAATGTGGAAAAAAAAAAATTCACAGTGAAACTTCTCAGCTGTTGAACACTGGCAGCAATTAACACGTTTTCCTTTTCCTTTGTAATTAGTAACACCTTCTGTCAGCCTTTCTAAGCTAAACAACCTAAATGCATCCATCCGTCGGTCGGTCCGTCCATCCATCCGTCCATCCATCCATCCATCCATCCATCCATCCATCCGTCGGTTCGTCCGTCCGTCCATCCGTCCATCCATCCATCCTTCAATCCACCTCTTAATCATCATTCGGGTCATGGGAAGCTGGAGTCTATCCCAGCTGACTGAGAATGAAGGTTCACCTGGACAGGTAACAGTCTGTCACAGGGCTATACCTGGGCACCAGGTGTTCTCTCTTTTCGTTTCAGAGCTGAAGGAGGGTCGTCAGCTGATTGAGCCACACCTGGGATGAAGTGGCTCAAACTGCATGAAACCTCCCTCACTTCCAGCGTTTGGCTCTCTGACAGGAGCTGTTTCCTCCCTGGGCTCAAGCAGCATGATTCTGAGTTTCAGTCTATGATCTGTAGTGCACTTGTTGGGTTGTTTTGCATACAAATAAACCATTTTTAGTCACCACACAGTCGTTGTCTCTCAGTTTTTGTTACAGCTTTGTAGCCAAGTTGTAACAACACATAGAGACAATCAATCACACTCAAACCTACGGGCAATTTAGAATCACCAGTTAACCTCAGCATGTTTCTGGACTGTTGGAGGAAGCTGGAGAACCCGTAGGAAACCCACACATGTACAGGAGAACGTGGAGATTCCAAGCAGAAAGATCACAGGATCTTCTAGCTGCAAGGAGACAGTGTAAACAGTGTATGTATAGTTTCAGGTTTGGTCGCTGAATTACAAGTATTTTGTGTTCAGATTGCATTTTGCACACTTCTTATTAATGTGTTGCTGTTAAGTTAAAGTAAGCCAACGAGGAAACTGGAATTCTCCTGAAGGTTTAAATCATTTCCTCCCTGTGGTCACATCTCACAATTTTAGTTGATTTTGGTGTTTGAACCTTCTTTGTGTTGTGGGCATTATGGGCCGAAGTTGTAGAACTAAAGGAAAAGACGACCATGAATCGGTCAGTGCAGCAGATTGCGTGGGAAACCGTCCAAACTGTTGTCGAGACTTCAGCTAACTGGTGAACGGTGGGACTTCCATCACAGTGTCTGGATGTCTGAAGCTCCCTCTGAGGTCTAATGGAGCAGGACGATGACCTTGTTGGCAGCAGCAGCACAAGACCCCTCTCAGTCCTGACTTCTGAAAACAATCTGCACATCCAACTCAAGATGAGTCACCCCGTGATCAAATGAAACAAACCGTCGCCCTCGGCTCGTTCCATTGGAGCCTCAGGACCACAATATGGAAGTGTCTTGTCTGGGTCACGGAGACGCTGCGGTCGGCCGAAGAATGCTGGTTATTATCAGAGAGGAAGCTGCAGCGTGACCTCCTGGACATTTATCAGAGACGTTGAAAGCAAAGGACACCTTAAGATGTATTTTGAGCTGTGGTGATTCCTTACATTTCCCACAATGCTTTTAAACGGGTTTGCAGCAGTTTATCAACCAACAAACAACATTTTGCTCATTTTAAATTGGACAAACTGAATAAACTTCTTGGAGATGATGCTTTTTTCGGCATGCATGCAGATTTCCTTTGAATATTGTAACTGGGACACATCAGGCATGAAGGGTTTGGAGAAATTTAGATCATCAAACCCTTATTTTCCTGCCTTGTAGACAATTTTCAGGCACCAATTTGTGATGTTTCTGCATAAAAATTATGCTGGAGATGTCTAATTATTTATGTCCAGGAAAAGTGTAAATTCAGACACCGGTTAATAGTTGAAAATGTGGAATATACATTAAATAATAGTGGAATGTACACAGAATGGCCAAAAAAAAAAAGTCTTCCCCTGGATTTAACTGAGCAAATAAGTCCTTCCACTGGATAATTACTGCAGTGAGAATAATTCATCAGCATCATTCGTTTTGAGTTATGTCTACTTCTAAAGAAATTATGTTCAACCAACAAAATACACTGAATTTGAGCAATTACCTGTTTTTATTAACAGTCTTAATTGTACAGGTATGTTAAGATAAATGAGGAAAAAACTTGATTTAAGTCAGTTTTATTAAGTTTTCTCAATTTAAATTTGGTTTTGAATGAGTTAAAGCAGAAATTTGACTTTAAATTCCACCATATATTAAGCTGAGGCAACATTATGTCAAAACAACTCATTAAAATAATGTTTGCAATGTAAATCAGCAGATTTTTTTTCTTAGTTTTGCATTTAATGAAGCCACGTTTAGGTATTTCATCTAGAATAAATCACTACAAATGAAACACTAAAAAAATCGTATAATCACAAATTAAACTGAATTTGGGCATTTAGCGTTTCCTCCACAATCCAACATATGTTTTTTTAACCGTTTTAATCGTCCAGACATGTTAAGATAAAGGAGCAGGAGGCTTGAAATGCTGAACTCAGATCAAGAAAAATTGTGAAGCCAGTTTTATTAAGTTTTCTCAACTTAAATTTGGTTTTGAATGAGCGAAGGCAGAAATGTCAACTTAAATTACACAAAATATTAAGTTGATGCAACATTGTTATGTCAACACAATACATCAAGTTAATGTAACGATTAGTAAATGAGACTAATTTTTCAAAAATCTTCCAGCCAGACATTTAAATAAAAAATGAAAATAGGTCCCCTGAAATGTTTTTTTAAATGTTTTGTCTCATCATGAATAAATTAGAGGTGATGAAAAGTAAGAAACAGCTGGAGAAAAGCATCTGAGAGATTTTCCATCGTGGATCTAAGATGACCGTCTCTATCCTCTGAACAGAATCCATCCCTGTCTCGTCTCCGAGGCCACAGATCCGTGTAGACACTGTTCCACTGTTGTCCACAGTAAGAGACGCTCAGCGACGAGCTGCTTTGTTTGCTCTCTCCTCATCCTCCAGCTGCTCTGAGGTTTCCTTCTCGAGGATTACCACCGTATTGTTTGGACAGAGCCGCCTCCATCCGATTGCCAGACGCGTCTGACTAATGAGGACTGGGGGACGTCGGTCAATAAGCATCGATCGGCCTCACTGGAAGTTCTCCTTCGTGAGGCACAACAAAGAGGCTTTATGTTGGAATCACAGCCCTGGAGACACCCAGCGGGACGTTAGCTGTTGGGTAACAAAGCCCCAGATAAACTCTGTTTGTGGATCAAACACTGAGATGAACTCCAGATATCTGAAAGGTGGAGTCGCTGTGCAGGATTTCATTTCTCCCTCGATTTCTCAATAGTGTCGTACAGCAAGACTTTTCAGAGTATAGAATATATAGGAATCTTTAATGAAGGTATCCAGATAGATAGATGGTAGATAGGCTGTAGATGGATGGATGGATGGATAGACAGACAGGTAGGTAGATGGATACATGGATGGATGGATGGATAGATAGATAGACTATCGATGGATGGATAGAGGGATGCATGGATAGACTATAGTTAGATAGATAGATATATAGATGAATGGATGGATAGACAGATAGGTAGATAGATAGACTATAGATAGATAGATAGACTATAGTTACAGCCATGGCCATAAGTTTGGACACAAGTACCATGACGCTTGTGAATCTTAGAAAATACCACAAAATTGTCACTTACAATATACTTATGTTTTGTAATAGACATCAAAACAGACATAAGTCATGCTGTGTCCAAACTTATGGCCATGGCTGTAGATAGATAGATATATAGATGAATGGATGGATAGATAGATAGACGATAGATAGACGAATAGATAGAATATAGATAGACTATAGATGATAGACTATAGATGGATGGATGGACAGACTATAGATAGACCTTTTGTGTATTAAAGTTTACTTGCAGTTTAATACCTAAGAGGCTGGATTTCTACAAGTCATTTAGAGTGTCCCAGCACTTCTTTAATTCATTCCATTGTTGTTTGTAGATCGAGATGCTCTGCCGTCCCTGGAGTCTATTCCAGGAAGTAGATTTCTTCACACCAAAACCCCCTCATACACCACACCCAAGAAAATCCAATTTGAGTCTAGAAACAGTGGATTTAGAGGTGCTAGTCCCTGCTGTAATCTAATTTAAGGAGACGGTGTCAGTAAGCAGCACAAGGTTTTATTGTTCCCTTTCTCTGCTGGTTTCTTTGATTAAAGTTCCATCCACGTCCATCTGTTGTGCTGCTTTTATGCCACTTTGTTTTGAACTTTCCCTCATTAAAACGTGTTAAATTTTGGCTCCACCTCGTCCATCTGGTTGTTCTCTGTCAATTCCGCTTTCTGGGACTAACGGAGTATGAGAAGTGTTCTGTGCAACTCGGAGTTTTTCACAAGAGGTCAGTTCTAGACACAACTCAAGGTGATGAAAGCAAACAGGAAGCACCTGACGACAAAGAAGGTACAGATTTTCTCTCGCATTTATGTAGATAAAGTCCATCCATTTCAACGGGGCAATGAGATTTTTTTATGTTTTACTTTTTTTGTAATGCATCCTTTATCTAACCAGGAATATGCTCAGTTTTCTCATAGTTTTCTGTATATTTCCAGCAGATATGGATCGTGGAAGCAGACCAGCCGACTTTGTTGGATTGGATTTTGGTTGATTTTGTTAACTGGCATCCTAAAATAAAATGACACTAAGAAAACCAGTGTATAATACAAGCTAAAACATATTACGACTCAGTCAATTAAAGTTCACGTCTTTGGTTATTAACAGCCATTTCTCGGTGGTATACAAAGGGTGAGGCCATAATCCAACAAAGGTGACAACAAGCATCTTTCTGGCTTTGAAAGATGAGCAAGATTAAATTCTGAAACGAAAATGCTTCCTCTAAAAGCGTTGGTCGGTTGGAGCTCCAGCAGGGATTGGCAGCTCCAACCCTCATCAACCTTCAGATAGAATCCCCTGATGCTGTTCAGGAAAAGCATGGAGGGTGTAATTAAAGACGAATGAGGAGAAGCACACGCATGCAGCACTGTTAAATAAAAGGAGGGGAAATACAGCCAGGAGTGAACAAAACGCCGAAGCTTCTCCACCGCTGAGCGGCCGACGGTAAACGGACTCGGTTTCACGTCCAAGAGTGGATTCAATAGAGGGAATAAATGTGGAGAGGAGCTGCTGCTGAGAGAGTACGGACATGAAGCAACAATAAACAGCCTCCAGAAACCCCTGGAGGTAGAAATGAAACCGAGTGAAAGAACGCTGGAGACAGACGGAGAGACGAAGATTAGTTTGGAGGCTGGAAAATGAGACGGAGGTCAGAGTTCTGGGAATGAAAGTGAAGTCTGAGCCGCTGCCAGGAATTACACAACAGCATGCAGGACGTCTGAATCATCCGGCCTTTCAAACGATGAGCTCACTGTTTGCCATTTTTGAAGGAAGGCAATTTGCAGTTGTCATTTCTGTCGTGTTTTTAAGGGAAACGGTGGAGAGAGAGTGAGAGAGACGAGGGAGGCTCGCTGGTTAGTGGTGTTCAATCAGGATTTTATTTCTCTAAAGGGATGAAGCCGGCCGATGCTGCTGATGATAATGAAGATAAATGAGGTAAAAGGACAGCGTTTGGATTCACAGCAGATGTTGGGATTGAACCTGTGACCACTTTTTTGTCTATTTAGATTTAAATATGCACGATAAATTAGTTTTATTGTGTAAAAAGGATGTTTTCTTTGCTCCAAATGTGAAAGAAACCCATCAGATCGCAATATTTTCCTCATATTCTTCGCTTGTCCTGAAGCTTTTGGTCAAATCTCAGAGCCAAAACCTCAGGAATAGGCAAATATATGAACATTGACTTTACAAATTTAACCCTCATGTCGTCCTGTGGGTCAAAATTGATCCGTTTTAAAGTTTGAAAATGTGGGGAAAAAATATATTTTCACTGTGAAACTTCTGATGTCCACATTTTCAACATTTTTTGGAAATCTTTGAAATATTTTTTTGTGGAAAAAGAAATGTTAAAAATGTTTCTTAAGAACATTCACATAAAAATCAACCAAAATACAGCGATATTAGCTGAATATCAGAAGTTTTACTGATAGTATATGGAATCATTTTAGGCATTTTTAGGATTTTTTTGGAAAATTTTTACTCATTTTTGAAAATATTTACGAGAATTTTCTTGCCAAATTTGGGGATTCTTTTAAAAAAAATAAAACTTTTAAGAGAAACTTTTAAGAAATTATTGGAGTTATCTTCCTGAAAGTTTTGCAATTTTCAGAAATTTGTGGAATTTTTTTGCACAATTTTTGGACTTTTTTCAGAGAAGGAAAACATATTTTTTGGGGCTCGTAAATGAGGACAACAGGAGGGTTAGACAACATATGCAGTATTAAATTCAGAAGCAGAGCTGGAGACTAAACCTTAACGTCTAACAGATGAATCTTACCTCGTCGTACTTGCAGGCAACATCTGCCGGGCTGCTCGTTTCACCCACCAGACTGAGATCCAACTCACTGGGACCTGAAAAAATCCACAAAAAGTCCTGAAGTTAGAATTAAAGAAACAGTTTGACATTCCACACTTCATACGTTTCTTAGTAGATCTCATTAATCTCAACAGAAAGACAAAAGGTGATTCGTCTTGCATAGTTTTTACGTTACGTTCTTCAGTTCACCAACAGGAAATAGATCTAAATCCTCCCTGGTTCCAGTGTTTATGCTAAGCTACGCTAACAGTCTACTTTTTTTTGTTTAAAGTGCACAGACATGAGGGAAATGTATAAATATTCTCATATAAGTCTCATCAACGTTTAATAAATTTAAGAAGAGGAAAACAGAACTTTACTGTATTTTTCTTTAAATTCTGACTCTGAAAGTATTTGAGCTCCACAAACACAGACTTTCCACTAGAGATGCATTCCATGTTTTAAGCTTTTTTATGCAGATTTTTATTTTCCATCTCATTTTAGGTGCAGACGCTGATAAATTCACGTATTTTTTCCACCTAACTGCAGAGAACATCTCTCCTGTAGTGGATTTAACAAGACAAAAAATAATAAGAAGAACTCCTTCAGCCTACCTCCAACACATGCCATGTGCATTTCCATGTAATATTTCCTTCTTGTCTGGCTGTCAAAGCTCATTTTCAGACCTTCTTTCATTACTAACAATGCTGCTGACAGTGTTCTCTTGTAAACCATTAGCATTGCTCCCGTTAGCAGCTGTGTCTCCATACATGTTCCTGTGTACATGCTAGGTAACATGTTCATTTCCCATCTGCAGACATGAAACCAACATCTGCGCTTTGATGATCAGACAGAGCCACACACAGAAAAAGAGCCCAGCAGCACATTAAAGGTAATTTCTGGCTTCATGAACACCTCAACCTGAACTTCTCTCCATCAGAAAGCTGCTGGTAAATTCTAACGTCTTCATCCTCCGTAGAAACGGGTCGTGAATAACACTTCCCCCTTTGGCAGGTTTTCTTTTTTCTCCCTGCACGCCAGCATCCTGATTAGAGAACTGGGTTAGACTCAGCTTCAAATGTTCAGGCGGTTCCTCTGAGATGGAACGAGCCTCAGACTGCAGCAGGAATAAAAACACACCGTCCTCTGTGCTCTCAGCAGTTCGTAACTCGGAGTCAGCAACATGTCGGAGCGCATTTAGCTCCCTGCAAAGCTGACTTCTGCCTGCGTGGAGGTTTTACTTTGGCTGTGTTCAGATCAGTGATACCAGGTGGAGGCTCAGGATTCCTGCAGAGATCAGAGTCCTGATGGACCAGGAGGCAGCTTCTCTTTAAAGCAGGAGAGTCAAAATCACCTTAGGTTAGGTTCCACATTCAGCCCAGTTTGATCTCCGGTGATCTGGACCAGTAAAACCACAGCATGATAACCTAGAAATACCACGACTTCTAATGGTTCCTTTGTTTTAGTGCAAAAAAACAACAGTCAGACAAGAAAAGACAAAAAAACAAGAGAAAATATGACAAAATGAGACACAGAATGACAAAAAATGAGACAGAATGACAAAAATGAGACACAGAACAACAAAAATGAGACACAGAATGACAAAATGAGACAGAATGACAAAAATGAGACACAGAATGACAAAAATGAGACACAGAACAACATACAGAATGACAAAATGAGACAGAATGACAAAATGAGACAGAATGACAAAAATGAGACACAGAACAACATACAGAATGACAAAATGAGACACAGAATGCAAAAATAGACACATAATGACAAAAATAGACACAGAATGACAAAAATGAGACACAGATGACAAAAAATGAGAGAACGACAAAAATGAGGCACAGAACGACAAAAATGAGACAGAATGACAAAATGAGACAGAACGCAAAAAATGAAACAATGACATAAAACAAAACAATAAAAGGGACAGAAAATTTGTCAAAAAACACCAATGGACAAAAAGGAAACACAAAATGACCCAAAATCAGAAACAAAATGACAAAACATGACAGGAAGGGATGAAGATCAGACAAAAAAACCAAGACAAAACATTACAAAAATGAGACGAAAATGATAAAAATTAGAAGACAACACGAAGCAAAAGAAAAAAAGCGACAAAAAGGTACAAAGCGGTAAAAATCAGACAGAAAATTACACAATGACACAAACAAGACGAAAAATGACAAAAACCGAGAAACAAAACGACAAAAAATAGACAAACACAAGCGAGACAAAAAACCCACAAAATGACACAAACGACACACAAAATTGCGAATATAGCAAAACACAAACTGACAAAATAAGACAAAAAAAACACAAACAACAACAACCAGAAGCAAAACGACAAGAAAATGAGACAAACGTCAGACAAAAAAAGACAATAAACAACACAAACGAGACAAAATATTACAAAAATGAGACACCAAAACGACAAAGAACAATCCAGTATTTTATTTCATGATCCAAACAAATGTCATGGTCTAGAAATTATTTTAAATTTATAGTTTTACTAATTTACAATCTGCAGTTAATGTCTTCTCTGTCATTTTTTATACAGACTAGTGAAGGGCCGGATTGGACCCTCTGGAGGACCACTTTTGGCCCACCGGGCCCTCATGTTGGACACCGACCTATTTTTATGGATCACGGGGTACAATTAGATTTTAATCCTGAAAGAGACCAAACCACCAAAAAGCTCCATCCTGTAATCAGTGGGAGTCCTTTAAAAAGCTTCTATGCGGGGGTTTTCTGTTCCTAAAACAACCAGACGGAGATGTTCCTACGGCATTTGAAGCTCACTGTGTGGATTTTACACAATTTATCCAGCCAGAGAGCCTCTGGTTGGTGAAGCAGGAGGCTCTCAGGTGTCCGCGTAGCTGTCCAAGTCAGCAAGAGGCGCAATTCAGAAGTCAGGAATTGTTTGGGAATTTGAGCCACCCAATCACAATATGTGCTCAGCCTTTTACCCACGCTGATGTACCGACCTGCCAGGAAGCAGGCATGTGGCTGGTGTGTCGATCAATTTGTGTTAAATATGAAGTCCTCAAAGCAGGAAAACGCTACGAGCAGCTTTAGAAAAATGACTCAGACGGTTCTTTAGCACCTCGGATGCTGTAATAGCTGAGGCCTGGGCAGCAGCTCTCCTCTGATTAAAATAATGTCATATCTAAGCATGTTTCTGCTCCTGAACGGTTACAAGCTGCCATTTTCCACTTCATGCTGATTGCACAGCTCCTTACGCGGACCTCAAATTGCCCTAAAATTACAAAAGCAGCTTTCCATCGATCGCACCCTTTAGATGAAGATAAACTGTCGGTGTGATTGGTCCGCTGACAGCCAGCGCTTTGATCAGGGAAACCAAACTCATCTTAGTTCAGGGTCCACATTCACCGGACCAGTAAAACCACAGCAGAACAGCCTACAAAACCACAAGTCCTAATGGTTCCTCCGGTTCAGTGCAAAGACATTCACATTTAAGGAATTATCTTTTTACAAAACGTGATCAACAATCTGAAATTTCTGAAGAAAAAGAAATTCAGTTTCAGCAACGTTCAGCCTCAGTTTATCATTTCCACATTACTAATCCGAGTAATCTCTAGCGCTGGCCTGAATAGTGGTTTCTGGCCTCTGAATATTCGGGCCCTATTAAAGACGAATATCCGAATAATCGTTTGCCCCGTAACGTCCGACGGGGGGACGGCGGCGGCTTGTGGCGGAGACGGTCCGAATATTCGATCCATTCGTCTGGTCTCCCAGGTCTAAATTTTGCCTTCGTTTTGTCTTCAGTTAAACTTAAAAATTCCTAAACAGCGGAGGTCTTCAGCATCTTGTCTTGTGTTTATGCAACGAAGTGAAGCGTGACGTCAGAGTCAGCAGCAACCCGGACATTCGGTGGTGGTAAGAAACATGAATGGAGGAGCCGAGATGAGCCGAACACGACGGGATGAGCCAAAATGGGCGAAGGTGAAGGGAAGAGACGAGCTCCGAATATTTACATCTGGGGGGAGGAAGGGGTGATCACATAGACATATGTGTATATGTTTATGTGATCACATGACGGGATGAACCAAAATGGGCTGAAGGCGCAGGGAAGAGATGAGCTCCGAATATTTTTGTCTGGGGGGAGGGGGTGATCACATATAAATATGTGTATATGTTATAGACATATGTGTATATGTTGCGGCGAATATTCAGATACCAAAATTAATATCCAGATACCGCCGTAGCGAACGAATATTCGGATATTCGGGATATTCGGGTCCAGCCCTAGTGATCTCTAATCATTTTACACATATTTAGGGTGATTTTTGACACATTTTGATGACATTTAGAGAACACACTTATTTTATGAGGTCAGATTTGAGTCATTTTGGACGTGTTTTTATGGTTTTAGTCACTTTTGGAACCCTTCTAAGCCATCCTAGACCACTAACTCATTTTGGACAGACTGTGAACAGGAAAAGAGGATTTTTTGAGCAAGTTCTGGACAAATTTCTAATGATTTTGGACAAATGTGGAGATTTGTGAAAGATTTCTGTATCATTGCGAGAACAAGGAACAAAAAAAACTGATTAAATTGTGGGGGTGTTTCTGAGTCCCATCAGTTCCTGCTGCCCGCTACATATTTAGGTCACGTGATCCGGTATCTGTACATAACATACACATGCAGAACACACACCTGTGCTCAGAGCAAGGTCATTTTTTTTAAAGATTTCATCCGTCGGGACTCATACAAGGAGGACAGCTGTGCTTTCTGGGTGCTTTTCTTGTTCTAATTGTGACTGAAGCAGCTCTGAGCTACAGGGAGCAGAAATAGATCAGTTCTTCTCACTCTTTTTAAAATAAAACTGTTTGTATTTTTAATCATTTCACCTGTCAGCTGTTCCAGAAGAGGGTTGGCAGTAAATCTGCTAATTTTAAACCAGTGACCTCGTTGAATGCGCTGCAGAAAACTTTTCTATAATTGGTAGTGAATGCTGTGACTAAACAATCAGCGGTGACATCGTTCAGACTCCTAGCAGACAGGAACTCCATGTGCTACTCTGCAGAGAAATAATTGCCACCCTTCAAAGAAGCAATCTGACCGGAAAATGTAATTTGAACGTCTTTGCTGCGTCACCTAATAAGTGACGGCGTTTAAACTGTCTGCTCATGACTCATATCACACAAATAATCTGCTTTCTGCTGCATTACTGACTGTTCTGCATCTGATGAACACCGGAAAATGAGAAAAAAAGAGAATTATTGGACCAGCTTAACTGAATTAATTCAATTTGTAGCAAGAAATTTAATTAAGTTCATCCAAATTAAGTGAACAAGGTTTAATCATGCCACAGTTTTTTCATTCCTCTGAAATCAGCAGCTCTGCAGTGTATTTTTTAGGACTATTCAAATATTGTGCAGTATTATGTTTTATTTTATTATTTTAAATCGCCATCTTGCACCACATTCTTTGCACTGTTCTTGAACTTCATATTTTATTATTTTTGCTTTTTCAGTAAAGATATTTTCACTGAAGTTTCCAATTTTTCCAACTTAACCCTCGTGTCGTCCTGGGGGTCAAAACTGACCCGTTTTAAAATTTGAAAATGTGGAAAATAAAAATATTTTCACAGTGAAACTTCTGATGTCCACATTTTCAACATTTTTGGGAAATCTTGGAGCATTTTTTGGTGGAAAAAAAGAAATGTTAAAAATTAACATTCGCAAAAAATCAACCATTATCCAGCAAATTTTGGTTGATTTTTTAAAAATGTTCTTAAATAAAATATTAAAAGTTTTACTGATATACATGGAATCACTTTAGATTTTTTTTTTTTTAGATTTTTTTGAGAAGCTTTTTACTCATTTTTTGAAAATAATAAGAATTTTCTTGCCAAATTCCTGAGATTTTTTTGAAATAAACTTTTGGGGGATTTTTTTTTTTTTTTGCTGAATTTTTTTTCATACAAGGAAACAATATTTTTTGGTGCCTGTAAATGAAGACAACAGGAGGGTTAAAAGTTCGATTTATCCCAACGTAAAACAGCATTTTGTCCTCAGAAAGGCAATAATGTTTGTCTTTCTTTTTGGATTTTTGCTAAAAAAAATGGAAGTTGAGTTGCAGCAAAGAGCTTTGAAGAAAAGTAGATGTCAGACGCTCTTAGTTAAAACAGTAAACCCAATTAGAATCCCATTTTAAAGGAACAAAATGGAATTTCAAAGTAAACTGCCAAAAAAAAGAAAGATAAATGACAAGCGAAAATGTCGCCTTTTTTTTATTCCCAATGAGACAAACCTTCTCACAAAGAGAGTCTTTAAGAGCTAAGAGGAATCACAGTCAGGCCCATTTAATGTAATTTGAGGTAATTTACTTAATTAAAACTCCTTTTATGTGAAAATACTGTCTGGGATGATCTAACTGAGGCTGAGGTGTAATTATCTTTGTAAATGCCTGACCATTTCCCTTTAATTTACAAAATAAAAGCTCATCTCACCGGCTGCCGGCTCATTGGAGGGAAACAGTTTGTTGTCCAGAGTCATGCTGATGTCACAGAAGACTTCCTCCTCGTCTCGGTCGGCGTCCAGCTGAAGAAAGGACAAAAACACATCTTTAAACAAGAGTTTTGCAGCACATTTCTGTTATTTTGAGCTAGTTTGAAGCTTGACAGACGACCAAAAGTGGCGACCTGAAAAATGACATCAGCCTTTAATCTGCTGTGACTCAAGGATGAGTCGCGTTACATGAAGAAATATGTTGAGTTTACTGGGAAGAAAAACAGACGAGCTGGTTGGTTTGGTGGTTATATATGAGAAGCTGCTGCTAGTGAAGGATAAAATGAACACAACAACAAACCTGGAGGTTAATCTGGACATTAATGGATGAGAAAAACGTCAATCTTCTCCTTTTCTTGCTCTCAGCAAAAGAGAAAAATGTGAAACTATTTCTTTAGAGTGGGAAATGTTTAATCATGATATGTGTTCATGTGTAAAAAATGAGGGATGATTAGATGTTAAACTCTCAATTATGCTAATTAGAGACGTAAACTACGTAATTACAGAATAAATGAAAAACAAACTGCACATGAAGCATTTCTCTCTCTTCTTTTGAGTTTACTAGAACATGTTTCATTAAAGAGGAAACCAGAGATGTTTCGCCTCCTCTGTCGCCAACCCTGCTTCACCGGTTGCCATGCCAACCCGGTGGTAACCAGGGAGCTGGCAGGTGATGTTTTTGGTTTTGTGGTGGAAATGAAAAGGGTTCTGTGAGTGTGGGTATGCTGGTGCAGAACGTTTCATCACAACTCCAAATGCTGCTTCCACTGAATTTTGTGTGAGCAGAAGAAAAGCCACAAACGGACACAGCTCAACAACTTTACGCTTTTGTCATTTAAAAACCAACTTGTTTAATTACTCCGCCAAGGAACGCGGAGGAGTTATGTGATGATCAACGTATGTCTATTTCTGTTTCTGTTTTTGAGTAGTGTCAGGAACATTACTCAAAAACTAACAACTTTGAATCCATTTTTAGTCATTTTTAACCCATCCTGGACCATTAACTCATTTTAGACAGGTTCTGAACAGTTCAGGAGGTTTTATCGAGCAAGTTCTGACTAATTTGAGCAATTTCTAGACATTTGCACATATTTTGGGTCATTTTGACAAATTTTGACAACATACTTATTTTACGAGTTTAAATTTGAGTCATTTGGACGTGTTTTTATTGTTTTAGTCATTTTTGAACCCTTCTAAGCCGTCCTAGATCTTTAATTCATTTTGGACAGATCGTGACAGGAAAAGAGGAGGTTTTTTTAACAAGTTCTGGACTAATTTCTAATCATTTTGGACAAATGTGGTGATGTGTATCATTGCAGATAGCAGCACAGCATCACTGTAACCATGACAACAAGCGAACACTACATGATCCCATGATTGTGATCCTGGCTACAAATCCACCGCTGAGGACCACAAATGTTTATAAAACTGTAACTGTGAATAATTCCTACTATTTAAGAATAATTTAATGGTTTGAAGACATTTTAAAGTCATTTTGGACCCATTTTAGTATTTTTTCAACCCTTCTCAGCCGTCCTAGACCATTAACTCACGTTGGACAGGGGTTTGAACAGTTCAGGGAGGATTTTTGAGCAAGTTCTGGACAAATTTGAGTGATTTCCAGTCATTTTGCACATATTTTCAAGTCATTTTTGACATATTTTGACAGCATTTGAGAACATACTTATTATATGAAGTCAAATTGGAGTAACTTTAGACGTGTTTCTATTGTTTTTAGTCATTTTCGGACCCTTCAAAGCCATCCTAGATGTTTAACTCATTTTGGACAGGATTGTGAACAGGAAAAGAGGATTTTTGAGTACATTTCTAGTCATTTTGCACATATTTTGGGTGATTTTGGACAAATTTTGAAAAACATTTGGGAACATACTTTATTTTATGACATGACGTTGGAGTAATTCTGCACACGAACCTTTTCTCTCTCTTCTATTGAATTTACTAGAACACGTTCCAGTAAAGAGGAAAACTAGAGATGGGGTTTCAAACACTGACGTTTTTTCCTTCAGCTCCTTTTGAAGCTCGACAGACGCCCGAAAGTCTCGACCTGAACCTGAACCGTGACCCCCCCATCCCCGGTTCAGCCTTTAATCCGCTGCGACATCAACATTGAGGTCGGACGTTAGAAATGACTCCTGATGCTGGGAGCTGCACGCTGCTTAAACAACTCCAGATCAATCATCTTTTCCTCCCGTGTCAGCAGGCCTCTCTGCAGATCGTAGACTTCCTGTCCACCTCCAGAACTGGATCGTGAAGAATGATGATTGGGTTCGTGAGCGAACTGGACGCTGATTGAAGCCGACTGCTCCTCTTCCTCCCTAATCTGCTCTCTGGCTCCTCTCTGCTCTCATCAGCACCGATGACAGGCAGCTGAAAGGCAGAATGAAGGCCGACCTCGAGCCGACAGACGAGTCTAAACACGGCGGACCCGCAACAGCTTCCAGTTCAAGCCTTCAGGTTGGAACCAGGCTCAGCTCAGTCCGGACTAAATAAAGAAATAAGTGAATGTCAGCGGTGGGAGGGGAGGTCAGGAAAGACGAGGACAGACCACCACACCAGCTTCCTCCTGAGGTTACCATGGTAACAACCTTAAAAAAGCTCTGTGTGGGAGGGTCCCTGAGAGTGCGTCCACCTGCAGAAAACCAGAACTCCCCGGACAGAGTGGGATCCAAAAAGCCGTCTTAAAGCTCAGACCTCCAGGAAAGAGTGTCTGCTGTCACACCGAGGAGCCTTCACCACCAGCACAGAGGCTCCGTATAATCCAGCTACACTCCCAACAAGCTCCTCAGGGAAAGCGTCATTTTTCAAGGACAGATTACTGCCTTCATCTTTTTGGGGGTGAAAACTGTCATTTCCAGTGATTCAGTGTCAGAACAGTGATGTCTGTGGGTTCTCAAACTGCCCGGCTGTCGTCGTGTTGGACTGAAACTACAGGAAAATCTCAAACTGCTGCGTCCGCACAACCATTTTTAGACTGAACATCTATTTTTCTTTTATTCTTCATCAGATAGCAAAGCAAACATGGAAACATGCTAATACCGTCAGCTGTGGTACGTCATTGACTATCCTGACGTTCAGAAAGCTGTTCTCTGAATCGGACACAAACGCCCACGTTTTGAAACAAAACCAAAAAGAGTGCTGATTGACAAATTGTTGTATTTATATAGTTACTGTATCTTTACTGTATTTTTACTTTATTTTACAATTTTTACTGTATTGTTACTATATTTTTACTGCATTTTACCATATTTTCTAGTGTTTTTACAATATTTTTATTATGTTTTTACTGTATTTTACTTTGTTTTACAATTTTTCTGTATTGTTTCTATATTTTACTGCATTTTTACCATATTTCTAGTGTTTTACAATATTTTTATTATGTTTTTACTGTATTTTACTTTGTTTTACAATTTTCTGTATTGTTTCTATATTTTTACTGCATTTTTACCATATTTCTAGTGTTTTTATAATATTTTATTATATTTTTACTGTATTTTACTTTATTTGCTGTATTGTTACTATATTTTTACTGCACTTTTACCATATTTCTATTGTGTTTTTATAATATTTTTATTATATTTTACTGTAGTTTACTTTATTTTTACAATTTTTCTGCTGTGTTGTTACTATATTTTACTGCATTTTTACCATCTTCCTATTGTTTTTACAATATTTTTATTATATTTTTATTATATTTACTATATTTTTTTTACTGTACAATATACTTTTTAAATATTTTATTATATTTTTACTGTATTTTTACTATAGTTTTTACTGTATTTTTACTGTGTTTTTAATGTATTGTTTCTATACTTTTACTGCAATTTTATAGATTTTATTGTACATTATTACAAAACGGTCCAAAAAGTAGAGTCACTTAGAAATGTCCTTATTTTTGAAAGAAAGGCATTTTTTTTTCAATGAAGACAACATTAAATGAATGATAGATCCAGTACAGACATGGACAGGTAGAGACAGGTAGAGGGCATTCAGTCAGTTAATCGACAGTTAAAGTGTTGATTTCTTTTTTTTTTTGATTGCTTGAACAGTTGGTGACCACGTCTGAGCAGGTTTCTCTCTTAGTTTTTTAGTTTTAAGCAGCAAATCAATCCACAGTCAGCCTTTGAAATGCTGCAAAACAGAGACGAAAAAGTCCCTTCATGTCTATGGTTGAGTTCTAATTTTAGAACCCATATTTGTGTCTGTAAAATTAATCCACATGAAAACAAACCTCAGTACTAAAATAAATCTTTTGAACCGGATGCGTCTGTCAGAAATGTCCTCAAGGACAGTTTTACTGTCGTGTACTGAACATACAGGAAGTCTAAAAGATGCATCTTTTGATAAAGTTGAGATGAAGCGAAGTAAAAAGCCCTCATCAGTTACCTCAGAAATCTGAGGCGAAGGAGAACATTAAAGGACACGGATGAATCAGAGTCTTAAAGCTTTGAAATGGACTCTGCACCTCTTATTGTAGCTTCACAGCAAACCACCCAACAAAACCACGCTGAGGTCTTCAAGAGTTGGTGCTGAAAAGACTCTCAGGTTTCTTGAAAGCTACTTAAAGCTCAGTGACAGAAGAGATATTTAATGAATACAGACAAACACCAAATAATGGAAGAATATACGCTACTGTTCAAGGGTTTGGGGTCGGTTGTTGCTAGAGGTACAGACCCGTACCCATAGCCTGTGGACTACGGATACGGCCCTTTCCATTTGCCAATCAGATACGCGAGATCTGGTCACGTGACTCCCGGTAGACGCTAGCGGTACGGACCCGTAGCATCGGTACTACAGGTACGGACCCTAACCTGACCCTAACACTAACCCTAACCTTAACCTTTGCTTACCTTTCAACAGTTTGCAGTGGTTAGCAGTTTCTTGACTGGCGAGACTCGCGTACGGGTCCGTATCTGTCTGGCAAATGGAAAGTGCCGTATCCATAGCCCACTGGCTACGGGTATGGGTCTGTATCTGTAGACACTACCTTTGGGGTCATCCAGACAGTTCCATGTTTTCCATGAAAACTCCCATTTTTATCCATGTGCTAAGATAACTGCATAAGGGCTTTCTAACCATCAATGAGCCTTTCAGCACCATTAGCTAACACAATGTAGCATTAGAACACAGGAGTGATGGTTGCTGGAAATGTTCCTCTGTACCCCTATGGAGATATTCCATTAAAAATGTCCACCTAGAATAATCATTTACCACATTAACAATGTCTGCACTGGATTTATCATTCATTTCATGTTATCTTCATTGGAAAAAAACTGATTTTCTTTCAAAAATAAGGACATCTCTAAGAATCTTTTGGACAGCAGTGTACATAAAGAGTGAATCGAGTCTCATCTACTGTGTGAAAAATATCTTAAAATTCAGGCAAGTTCCAGCTTTTTTCCCTGGTTTTATTTCCAGAATGATGAAAGAAAACCACAGAACTTCCCTGGAGAGATTGGTGAGACGGATGGAGGTGTGTTCGGTTTGTTTTTATCAGCGAGGCATCTAGCAGCATGTGGGAAAGAAGCCGGAGACGAACTCACTCAGGGAATGCTTAATTAGATCGGTCCGTTTTCCTAGAACAACAGGACGGCTTTAATCAGGCCAACAATTATCTTCCCCTCGCTGCAATTTCCGGTTCTGGGCTTCAACGTTGGAGGTGTTTGTGTTTAATCAGCTGACTCATTCGACACCAACAAAAACAGACATTTATTCACCAAAATCTAAATGTCATGCTCCAAGACGGAAATTTGTCTGCAGCGAAATGACATCGTCTCAAATGTAGAAAAATCTGATCAAGTGTTCGTCAGAGGCGACAAAAGTTCCCCACAGTGACAGAATTAGGATGAGGTGATTCAGTAAAACATGGAGGACTAATAGACTGGCAGACAAGCTTATTGACAATCCGGTCGATCCAATTCAGCATTGACCGTGTGGAATCATGACTCACTGCGATTGTTATTTTGCAGAGTTATGGTTTCCTACATTGGGGCTGACATTTGAAATGAAAAGATCAGTTCCACACAAAAAGGCTTTTGCTGAGACAAAGCAATTAAACCTCAGAGGTTATTGCAGTCATCAGTCAAGAAAAAAATGGAGTCCTTCACCTGTGATAATTACCTGAAGAGCAGGATGAACGTATCCAATCAGAACGCCATCTGAGTGTGAAACTGAAAGTCATCTCACAAACATCTGCTGTGTTTAGTTCACTGAGGACAGACAGTTGGTGTTTAGACAGAGTGACATAAAGTTGGTACAGTTCATGATTTATTTATACATCCAGCAGTTACAAATCAACATTAAACTTCATTTTGAATCATGTTTGTGTTTTCCTAGTGGGTGTAAGTCTATTATTTACTCTCTTTTTGCTCTGTTTTGGTCTCCACCAGCTGCTGATAGTTGTAGTTCTTCACCAGTTCGTCCAGCTACATCCATCTGCTATTGTGATCATGTACAACGGATTTTTAGGGCTTTCTGTCTGAAAAATCTCTTTTGTTTCTCGCTTTGTGTTTCCTTTTTGTCTCATTTTTCTCATTTTGTGTTTTGCTTTAGTTTTGTGTTTTGTTTCTGTCATTTCGTTTCACGCTTGTGTCTATTTTAGGAGGCTTCATCCATAACTAAAGCAGTTATTAGCTGCAGCTCTGCCTACATGCACCCGAATAACTGAGAAGTCTTAGCAATGACTTACATGAGAACCGTATGATTTTGACAGCTAGATTTCTTCTGTGTATGACCATAAATTAAAGACTTCTCGTGTTAATAATCTGATCTGAACTCAGACTGAAGCCGACAATAACCGTCTTTATTCCGGACAAGTTAATTATGAGTTAGCTTCAGACACATTTGCACTATAAAGGAATCTTGCAGATCTTGTCCTCTGCTGCACTCCGCACTGAAGCAGCCGAATGCATGGGAACAGCTTTGATTTCCTGCTTAACCCAGTTTCTCTCAGCTTTCTCGTTTGCTCGTGCTCTTTCAGCTCAACTGGAAGCAGAATCTCACGGTAGATTCTACAGACTGATTACTAAAAGTCACCAACTCTGAAAGTAGATCAACACAAAAAGGGCAAAATCTGATGCCAAAACTCGCTCTACTTAAGGTGGTATACGACTGATAAGTCCATACGACTCATTCAGTCAGTCCTTTATAACTGAACACGTAGTCTGTTCCAAAACTCGTATCAAATGTCAAAGGGCATAAATCATTGATGAACTGACATAATGAACCTCATCAGCAGCAATGACTTTAACCTTTAATGAACAACACTGTTAATTTGTTCTTTGTGCAAGACCTCTTTGTCCTAATTTCAGCGATCAAAATCCTGAACGCTGGTCAGCTGAGGACTATTAAAAACCTGACCTTTGCGGTTTCATGTGGACAAACACCCATTTCTGTAGTCAGCTAATGAACTCCAAGGCACTGAAAAGGATAAGCTCTGCAATCTCGTTATACACTGTATTGTATAATGACAATAAAGAGTGTTCTGTTCTATTCTATTCTGTTCTATTCTATTCTATTCTAGACCAGCTTCAAAAAGTCCCTTTCCAACTGTCCTTGCTGAACAAGTCCCATTTCTCCACAGTGTTCACTCATTTTTAAGGTCCCTGGAGGTGTGAGGACGATTCTTGACAGGAACAGATGAGTGACGGTCATCTGGTGGTAGAAAGACGTTTCCTGACCAGCTAGCAGTTTGGTAGAACCATGTTGGGCTTCTTTTTTCTTGCTGTAATGAACGGCTGTCTTGGAGATCTTCAATTTTTTCACTACCTGTCTCTCTCTCATGCCAATTTCCAGCAGTGCCAGTTTTAGGAGTTATGTGAGAGCTGACAACTTCTGAGTTGTGCTACGGCTTGAATGTCAGCAGGAAACCACTCTAGACCTTACATGTGCTGCTGATGACATAAATGTCCTCTTATATATCCTGGAATACAATGAAGCTGCAGCATGTCAAATAGGGCATAAAGTATGATGGAATCAGCCTCATTTGATGTTGAAACAGGTACCAGACATTAAAACCAGACATTAAAATGAACCAGGCATTAAACAAATAAGAAACTGAAGAAAACAAAGATGGTCTAATCCTTTTTAAAAACACAGGAGCCATCTCAGTGTTGCCATGAAGTACTTTTTCTTTTCTTGTCTTTAAGAGCACTTCAGACCCTGACAGCTCTTTATTTTCAAGGCATCGAACTTGTGTGATTACAGGGAGCATTTGATGAGATGGAGACACGCTGACAGCAATGCTGCTCATCTGTCGACGCCACAAAGGAAGCGGCAACAGCAATTCACAGGAGGAACAAAGCATCAATAAGCTCACAAAATGTTCAAATCACTTGGGCAGGAACTGCAGACTCCTTCCATTCACAGGTATGGGCAGTGGAAATTGGTTCCACCCGAGGTGTTTTTACAGAAACACAGCATGTCAGATTGCATAAGGACGATGAAGCTGTGGGGAGCCGGGTTGGTTTGGGAGCTCTAAGTGTTTAAATGACAGAAGTCTTTATACACTTTCAAACCTGTATTTGAGCTGCTGAAGTAAGTTCTAGTGACGTTAGTTTACTTTAGTGGATTCTATGAAATTAAAATTACACTTTGTTCATTTAAATTCAGCAAAAGTGCAAAAAATACATTCACTGCTCCTCTAACACGGAGAAACGACCACATTTCTTCAGTTGTTTTTGTTGCTACTCTGTTTTTTTAAGAGACATACTAAGAGACATACTATGCTACTCTTTTTATTTTTATTTTATTTAGCCTTTATTTAAACAGGTAATCTTATTGAGACACTGAGTGTCATTATCAAGAGAGACCTGTCCTTAAATCACATTACAAGACAACACTGAGTCACCTGTCCACTGAGTCACTGAGTCACAAACAACACTAAGGGATCTATACCAGACAATATAACACTGAGTTCCAGACAAACAGGGTCATGACAAAACACAACATAGACATTAAAATGGATGTGCAAAGCGCCAAACAATGAAGTTAAAATGTAAAAACACTAAGAACAAGAACAAGTCCTAAAAGCTGATTTCTCCATAGTGTTTAAAAGACATTTGAGGTTCTCCTCCAGGGGAATCAAGTGGGACAGCTTCAGACTCTACTGAAGTGAGTTCTCTGGGCTGCTGCTCTCCTCCTCTGGTGTTTTCTGGATTCTTCTCAGCTTCATGCCTTCGTCCACCTGGCCTCTGTTGACTCGTCCCGCCTGCCGTCTCTGGAGCTGAAGCTGGACTGGATCAGACCAAAGTACCGTCCAATCACGATGCCAGCTGCCTCTCAAAAGGCTCATTCATCTGGCAGCACTTCTTCTGAGGGGAAGCTGAGCTTCAGCAGAACTTTGGAGATGTGTTCCAGTGGTTGGTGGATGTGTGGGGAGATAGACAGGGACCTTTGAACTGTTCAGAAAGGAAAACAGGAACCCATTGGTAGTTTTAGTTTAGGGTGCTACTGTGGTGTGTTTTTGGGTTTTAAGAGGTGAACAGGAAGAGGTTTTTTTTCTTATTGATGATCTTTTACTTTGTTCCTGGTTGGAATGTCCATCAATGTCAACGTGAAGTTCACTTTTAGTTCTGTTGATTTGTTTTTATTTTACTAACATTCATTTGCTTCTAACCCCCTCACATGTTGTGTTGTTGTAAACTTACTCTTTCAAATAAATACTCGTCTGACCCTCTGGAAACCAGCGTTTGGACTGTTTTTGTGTTGCTGCTCACCTACTTCAGACAGCCGGGACAGAACAACGTTTTTAGAGCGACCTGCTATACTATGGACGTTTTCTGGACCAAAGGACATACTCTGACGTTTGTTGGGCGACACGTTGTATTATAGGCTTTTCTAATTGATATATTTCGATGATGTTTTTTTTGTTTTAGTTTTTTGTTTTGTTTTTTTAGCAACATATAAGAATATGAACAGCTTTAAAAAATACTCTACTTTTACTTGTGCAATGAACTATTATTCTATGGCATTTTTTAGACCACATATTAAACTCTGATGTTTTCTTAAATAACATACTATTTTGACAATAAACTGACTACGACATTTTTGAACCACATATCATACGTTAGAATTTAAGGCAACATCCTACCATTTTGTGCTTTTTGACCCACATAATAATCTATGGTTTATGGTCTATCATTGGTGTCTATGGAGTGTATGGGGACTGTCTGCAAAGCGAAGCTACAAAACTCAGCTAATCTGCGTCAGTAGCACTATAAGGACCATTGTTTTATCAGAACCCTGAAACTGCCATCACATGCACAGACAAAAACAAGTACAGAAAAATGACTTCCAAGCAAAATAATGGACAATTAAATGGTAATAAACACGCTCCGCTTAAAACATCCCCCTGCCTTATATATAGTGCCTCTAAGTGCAAGAAATAATAATATATACTGGATGATACACCTACAAAATGATACATCTTCACTACAATAAAAACAATCAGGTCAAGGTCGTACACCAAAAAAGGCAGATCTACATTATGCACAGGTGGTGTGGGTGCAATATGCATGAAATACTTCAGGTAGTTTCTGACATATGCTCCAGAAACAGAATCAAGAAATATTGGAAGTGCCTCACAATGACCTTGAAAATCAGATCAAGGTCATACACCCCAAAAGGCACATCTATACTATATAGAGATGGCCTGGGTGCAATATGAATGAAATTCCTCAACTAGTTTCTGAGATATGCTCCGGAAACAAAATGTGGACGTACGTACGGACATGCGTATGGATGGACATACGGACGGACGGACGTGCCCACGCCAATATTCCCCTCTGTGCCTACGGCCGGCGGGGGATAAAAAATTCTGTGAGAAAGTCTATCTTTCAGCTGTTTTAGGCTGACGGCATAAAAACGATGATTAGTTTTAGGAAAACATGTTGAATGTTATATTTAATGTTATATTAATGTTATGCTGTTTATCTCCTTGTTCCCTGGCGGCTTGTGGTGGAGACGGCCCAAATATTCAGATCCCTTCGTCTGGTCTCCCGGGTCCAAATTTTGTTTTGTCTTCAGTTAAACTGAAGAATTCCCAAACAGCGGAGGTCTTCAGCATCTTGTCTTGTGTTTATGCAACGAAGTGAAGCGTGACGTCAGAGTCGGCAGCAACCCGGACATTCGGGTGGTGGTAAGAAACAGGAATGGAGGAGCCGAGATGAGCCGAACACGACGGGATGAGGCGATGTGTGCCGAAGACTCAGGGAAGAGATGAGCTCCGAATATTTTTAATATGGAACTTCATTGTGCCAAGTGTAAATATGAATATAATTAATATCCGGATACCGCCGTAGCGAACGAATATTTGGATATTCGGGATATTTGGGTCCAGCCCTAATAAATACCAGTGAAATTAATCTGAACAAATAGGACAACACTGCCTAAAATATTAAGTTAATGACAATTAAAATAATTTACTACAAACCTGTGACACCTTAGTAGCAGTCAGCACTCTAACACTAAACTTAAGCCTAAAAGTCAGAGAAAATCTGTGGAAATCCAAACTAAAATCTCCCAAAACATCACCAACTAACTTCAGTTTGTAGTGGAAAGAATGTATTCTGCACACGATGCAGCCGTCGTCAGTTTTTACTGAGGCTGCACCTGAACAACACACTGCACACAGGAGACCGCCAGAAGCCATTTCAGTATTCATAAACACCAGAACCTGCTCCACTTTTCCACCTGGAATCCAGACAAATGCAGGTTAGATGAGAAACTGGAGGCGTGAAACTGACAAACAGCCTCTTTGCATTCTGAATGAGCAGAGACTGGAAATTACTGGACGGAAGAACGAGTGTACAGCAGGAAACATGGCAGATCAAAATGAGATTCAAGAACCGTGAAGAAAGACAGAGGAGGGGAAGAAACTGAGCTCCACTGACACGAAGACAACCAGCAGAATGTGAAAAATAATGTAAAGAAATGGAGAAGAAAAACAGTCAGAGAGAGCAGTCCTCCTCCAAGGCTGCTCAGTCATTGGATCATTTCCGATGGATGAAATCTTTAATAAAATATGACCTTGTTCTGTGCACAGGCGTGTGTTCTGCATGTGTACGTTATGTACGGATACCGAATCACACGACCTAAATATGTAGCAGACGGCGGGAATTGATGGGATTCAGAAACACCCCACAATTTAATCATATGTTCTTTGCATGACTTCCAACTGATAAGTCCTCAGCGGTGGATTTGTAGTGGGACCACAATCAGCTGATGTAGTGTTGTCATGGTTACAGTGACACCGTGCTGCTATCTGGCAATGCCACAGAAATCTTTAACAAATCTCCACATTTGTCCAAAATCATTAGAAATTTGTCCAGAACTTGCTCAAAAAATATTTTTTTCCTGTTCACAATCTGTCCACAATGAGTTAAACATCTAGGATGGCTTAGAAGGGTTCCAAAAAAGATTAAAAACAATAAAAACACGTCCAAAATTACTCCAATTTAAACTTGTAAAATAAGTGTGTTCTCTAAATGTCGTCAAATTTTTTTCAAAAATCACCCTAAATATGTGCAAAATGACTGGAAATTACTCAAATTTGTCCAGAACTGGCACAAAAAAATCCTCCTTAACTGTTCAAACCCTGTCCAAAATGAGTTAATGGTCTAGAATGGCTGAGAAGGGTTAAAAAAAAAAAAGGGTCCAAAATTACTCTAAGATGTCTTAAAACTATTATAATGATCTTTAAAAAGAAGGAATTATTCACAGTTACAGGTTCATAAACACTGGTGGTCCTCAGAGGTGGATTTGTCGTAGGATCACAATCAGCTGATGTAGTGTTCACTTGTTGTCATGGTTACAGTGACCCCATGCCGCTATCTGGAAACGATACAGAAATCTTTAACAAATCCTTGGATCCAGACTATAAGCCGCATCACTGCCAAAATCTAATCACTTGGTCCTTGTGTCATTTCTGACCTTCCCTGAAAATTTAAGCCAAATCCATGAGTCTGTTTTTGAGTAATGTTGCTGACAGACAGACAGACAGACAGACAGATGTATGCCAATCGTCACAGAACTCCGCCGTTCCTTGGCAGAGCAATAAAAGGAGACTAAAGTATCACCTCCAGCCTCCCAGACTTATTAAATGCTGTTCACTTGTGTTTTCTTTGCTGCTCTTAAAGCTTCAGCGGAAGAGAAGTTGATGCATCGACTCCTGATTCAGTCTCCATTTTGTACCGTTGATGTGACTTTAAGCAGCCCCGAGACAGCAATCTAAACCCATGCAAACAAGGTCTTCTTCCCACAGCAATCAGAGTTTTCCAGTATTCCCTCTGCTGGGAGGACGGCGCTGCGCTGAGGCCCAGATAAGACTCCCACCAGAAGAGTGGGCTGCCGACGTCTCTATTAGCACCCGACTCGCACACAACCGGAGGCTCCTCAGCACCAAACCACAGCATCTAATGAAGATCCCAGAGGCCTCCAGTCGACACCGAGTTGTGCGCTCCAACAGCAGCAGCCTGCATTTCACCCCCGAAGCGTCGGGAGACAAACATATACTTGTGGACTGTGTCTGCTGCCTCTGCTGTGCTGTGTGTGTTTGGAATGATAATGAGTCTCTTAACATGATTACGGTCAACACAACCATCAGGATGCAGGAACTCTGATGGTCAGACAGGAGGAGAACACTCACCTGTTATCCCGTTAAATCCGATTTTAGCCTTTGATTCAGATTTAAATCCTGCAACTCTGCAACTGTCCGATGGGTGCCTAAGTTCAGCAGACGTTCGTGGTCTACAGAGGATCAATCCTAGGACTCTGGTGATACTTTGATGCCAACGTTTTACTCAGATTCTCACATGGATTGCCATGAAATTTGGTCCAAAAATTCCCCTTAAGGTTGTCAAGAAAGTTAATTGACTTTTTCCTCACGCGATTATAAGGTTTAAATTTGAATTTGCTCATTTCTTCAGGAGGAGGACTGAGCAGCCTTGGTGGAGGACTGAGCAGCCTTGGAGGAGGATTGAGCAGCCTTGGTGGAGGACTGAGCAGCCTTGGAGGAGGATTGAGCAGCCTTGGTGGAGGACTGAGCAGCCTTGGAGGAGGATCGAGCAGCCTTGGAGGAGGACCGAGCAGTCTTGGAGGAGGACCGAGCAGTCTTGGAGGAGGACCGAGCAGCCTTGGAGGAGGACTGAGCAGCCTTGGAGGAGGTCCGAGCAGCCTTGGAGGAGGACTGAGCAGCCTTGGAGGAGGACTGCGCTCTCTGAGGGCTTTTTCTTGTTGTTGATCTGTGACTCAATATAAATCTTCTGTCTGGAAGCAGTGCATACCTGTCCACCACCCTGAGCTCCACATCATTGCTTTCAACTACATAAACTCATCGAAAAATGGAGCATAATCACTTTTCTTTCTTATTTTTTCATCCATAAACAGATTTTTCCAGGGACCTTACCGTCACAATGAGCCCCCTCTCCTGGAAGTATTTGACCAGAGGGATGGTGTTCTGTTTGAAGTTGGTGAGCCGGCGGTCGATGGCCTTGGGGTTGTCGTCCGGTCGTCCCTGCTGCTCGGCTCGCTTCTGCAGCCTCTCCTTCAAACGGTGGTTAGTGCAGGCCAGGAACACCACCAGGTCAGGAGAGCAGATCTGCAGGAGAAGAAAGCAGCATTACAGAACATTCTGCACCGCTACGACAAACCTCCATTCGTACGAGAGCCGGAGGCGCTGGGGTCAATCTCATGATAAATCCTGTCCATTCAACGACAATTCTCGCAAATAGAAAGACTTAATCTCTGTGGAAACTTTGAATAAATGGAGACTGTTAACCAGGGGTGTCCAACATGCGGCCCGCGGGCCAAAAGTGGTCCTCCAGAGGGTCCAGTCCGGCCCTCAAAGTGTAAAAATTACAGAGAAGACATTAACTGCAGATTGTAAATTAGTAAAACTATAAATTTAAAATCATTTCTAGATCATGACAAGTTGTTTTGATCATAAAGTAAAATACTAGATTGTTCTTTGTTCTTTTGTCATTGGAATATTTTGTGCTGTTTTTTTTGTCTGACTTTTGTCGTTTTGTTTCTGGTTGTTGTTTTGTGTTTCCTTTTTGTTCTGCTTGTGTTTTTCATCATATTTTTGTCATTTTATGTGTTGCCTGTTTTTTGTATTGTTTTTTGCATTTTGTGTTTTTTGTCTCAGTTGTGTTGTTTGTCGCTTTGTTTCTCGCTTTTGTCATTTTTTGTCCTGTTCATGTCGTTTGTGCAATTTTTTTGTCTCATTTTTGTCGTTTAACTTTTTTTTTTTTTGCTTTGTAACTTTTTTGTCAAACTTGTCTCTTTTTTGTTTTGTTTTGTTTGTCTAATTTTTTGGTCATTTTATGTCTCATTTTTTTTGCTTTATTTGTTCTTTTGTGCATATTTTCTGTCGTTCTGTGTTTTTTGTCTTGTTTCTGTCATTTGCCCATTTTTTGTCGCTTTGTAACTTTTTACTAACGTTTTGTCTCTTTTTTGTTTTGTTTCGAGTCATTTGTCCCGTTTTTGTCATTTTTTTCTCGTTCTTGTTTTTTTTGTCACATTTCTGTAATATTTTGTTTTTGGTGTTTTTGTTGTTTTGATCATAAGATAAAATACTATATTGTTCAGTTCCAGATACCTGTGATTGTAATTCGTAGTTGTGGTTATTTATAGATTATTCTGTTGTCATTTAACTGGTCCGGTCCATGTGAGATCAAATTATACTGAATATAAATGTATAAATGTCACCCACAGTCCTGAGTTTCCCTGGATTGAATCCTAAAGATTGAAGCCTTGAAAATAGCTGCAAGTTGGGTCCAGCAAAGATGCAATTTTAACACAGGAGGGAATTAAATGAGTGAGACAGGAGAGACTGTCCAATCCCCAATGGAGATGAGAACATAACCTGCCACACAGACGGACTGTCTTTCTATTATTACTTTCATTTGGTGAACAGAAGAGAATGAAACTGCAGATAGTTCCAGAAAAGTACACGAGCATCACTTGTTTTCTTGGTTGAAATTAGAAGCAGCAGATGAAGCTATAGGTGTGATCACACTTTGCAGAAGCTTTTAGACACATTTAGAGTTGAAAACAAACAGAGGCGGCAGATATAAAGTGTAATACAACAGCTCATGTACGAACAACACTCTCATTACTGTGTTTTTGTTGTTGGCAGTTACCTGTTGTTTGCACACTTTTCTTTCTTTTTCCTTTTTTTTTTTGTATGTTTGTTTGAGAACCAACTTTTTCTTTTAGATTCTGAGACCAGCAGCTGATAAACACCACCTGTCCAAAAAAAAAGTCTCCACCTGGATTTAACTCAGCTAATAGTTAAGATCCTTCCACTGGATCTTAACTATTAGCCACCGTCTTGCTTCTGAATTCAGGGTGCTTCCATCTAGATGTAGGACAGGCAGATTTAAAAAATCATGGGTCCCATTGGCCTTCTTAATAATGAACGTTTTTTAACACCTTTATAATTCACTCTGCTTTGTGGTCATTTTAGCTTCCCTTGGGTTTTTTCTTTATCTTTGTATCTTATTGCATTTTAATTGATTACTGTTATTGTTGTTGTTTCTGTTGTGTATTTTACTGTTGCGTATCATTGTGTTTGTTGTTTTTGCTGCTGGCTGCACCAAAAATTGCCCCGTGGGGACAATAAAGATTTCTTGACTTGACTGGACTTAGATAATTACTGCAGTGATGGAACAACTTCTTTAACCCTGGCTGATGCAGTGAGGAGCTTCTCATTTCTTAAATGTTGGAAGACAAATCCTGTGGTCACGGAAAGGATGTTAATCTGTCTCAGAAGGGTCAAATTATCGGCCTGCATCAAGCGAAGACAACAACTTAGGAGATGAAACGACTAAAATCAGGATTAGAACCGTCCAACATGTCATTAAAACCTGAAGGATAGTGGAGAACATCATCTTCAGGAACAAACTCTGAGATGATCGTAGGAACCCAACAGTAGAACTCACGGTTATGTTTAATAGTGAAAGTAAAAGGGAACTCAAAGAATTGGGCCTAAACAGCTGTAGCTCTAAGAAAACCTCTGATCAGTGAGGATGATCAGGAAAAAAAGCTTCAGTTTGCTGTGGAGCATTAAGATTGGACTCTGGATCAATGGAAGGTCATGAGGTCTGATGGGCCTCATGTTGGACACCCCTGTATTCGAGCGTGACTTTTTTTTTATCTGTTCTTTTATTTTAGATTCTCTGAAGCTACAAGTTTGAGTGTTTTTCACTATTGTGCACCTCTGATCAGATAAACAGCTGTTTTATCCAGAAACGGCTGATAAATCGCACAGCAAACTGCTCCTGACGTCGTGTGTGGATCCTTGGATTCATCATCAGTAACCACAGCGGACAGAAAACCCACGCCAGTGTTTACACCTCCTCCTCTCCGTGGTAATTGTTCTTTCTTTCCCTCTCTCTGGGAACAGTCTGGCTGTAATGAGAGCTCATATTGTGGTCGCTGTCGTCTCTCGGTCCACTCTGTCTGATTCCACTCACGGCCTGAGAGCTTCCCACGGACGCAAAACGAGAAAAAGCGAGAGGATGTGTGGCGGAGAGACGGATCTCTAACCAGACAATAGCCACAGAATCACACACTCCCCTGTGTTTGGTAACTGAGCTATTACTGAGGTTATTATCAGCAGCTCCAGCCGTTTGGAACACCGAGATGTGATTAAACTCAGATTCTCTCAGCGTCTGCACAGCAGCTCAGGGTGGAAACGAGGAAAACAAACAGACAGTCGGCGGCAAAATGAACTCATATTTCCACATTCACCAAGCTGGGAAGCCTCGTAATTAAAAAGTTGCCCCATTTCTCGTTTTATAATTTGATAGCAGATAATCTCAGAAATCGAATTCAGCCGAATGGACTTTCTTTATCGTCGCGATCTGATTTGAGTTATTTCGTAAAAGGGTTGACGGCGGTCCGTAAATGGACCCGGGGGTCGGATGAGGATCAGAGGAAGTTCACGGCAGATGACATCTCACAGATAACACAAGCATGAGGCGGTGTTTACGACCGTGTCCCGGCAACCGCTCAGAAACAGCTCAGGAGGTGGCCGGTGATTGGACGGGAGACGACCACACAGATCAGCAGCTCTGGGATTTACAATCGAATAAAGTGACAGCTGGTTATTAAAGGACACAACTCCGCTGTGCTCCGACAAACCCAGAGACCAGGCGCTGCCCAGACGAGACGACCTGAGAGTTCACAAAAACTCAAAAACTCGCTTCAAGAGGATTTCACATCAGAGTTTGGCTCCGTGATGAACTTATCTTTACTTATCTGAGCATAAAGCGCACGTCGACTGCACTGTGAAACGACTTTTAGCAGATTTCAAAATTCTTTAAGAAAAGAATTTACAGGTTTTTGGGACAGAAACCTTTTTTATGAGTTTTAAATTTTTTTTTAAATTTACATCTTTTTACAGATTCATTCTACTTTGTTAAAATATAAACATCTAATAAAACCAAAAATGCAAAATCTGTGCATACTCTCTACAGCGGAAGTTAGTATTTTTCCAAATCCTGACTGTTTTACAGCCATAAAATGACACTGTTTAATTATTATTTAATTTTTATTTAAATGAACAATTTTTATATCATATTTTACTGCACTGTAAAACATTTAAAACATTTTTAAAATTCTTTTTAAAAATACTGATTTTTTACAGAAACATTTTTAACAGTTTTAAACATTTTTAATTTTTTTTGTTTTTTTACAAATTCCTTCTACTTTGCTAAAATATCAACATCTACTAAAATCAAAATGCAGAAACTGCACATAATGTCTACAGCAGAAGTGAGTATTTTCCCAAATCCTAACCAAGTGTTTCATGATGTGTGAGCATAAAATTACAGTTTAACTACTGATTTGTTTAATTACACAGTTTTATTATTTTTTATTTTGCAGCACTGTAATTTTAAAAAACACATCTTAACATTTTTTAAAAATAATTTACAGTTTTGCTTTTGCAAATTCCATCAAATTTGTTATAATACAGATAAAATCATAATAAAATCATAAATAAAAATAATAAACTCATGAATAAAGTGTTAATTTACATATTTCCTGTTTTTTTTTTTAAAGGCAAAAACTGCTCATAATCTCGACAGCAGAAGTTTGTATTTTTTCTCAATTTTAAGTGTTTTATAGCTATAAAATGGGGAAATGTTTCAACAGTTTTTGATGAAAACATTTTTTAAAAATGTTTCTTTAAGAAAACACTGATATATATAATCACTTTAAATATTTTTAGTATTTTTCTGAAGATTTTTACTCATGTTTTGAAAAGCATTACAAGAATTTTCTTTCCAAATTTGGGGGATTTTTTTTTAAATAAAACTTTTCGGGGAAACTTTTAAGGAATTATTGGAATTTTCTTCCTGAGAGTTTTGCAAATTTTCTGAAATTTGAGGAATTTTTTTTGCTGAATTTTTGATTTTTTCCAGACAACGAAACAATATTTTGATGCCCATAAATGAGGACAACAGGAGGGTTAAATCTTGTACTTAGGTGTGAGCTTGACTTTTGGACAGACTCTGGCTAGCAGTTTCCCTCCACTTCCAGTCTTTATGCTAAGCTACGCTAATGACCTCCTAACTCCAGCCTCATCTGCCGACATGAGAATGTCTCACAATCATAATTTAATCATCTGACTGCTTCAAGAAAGCAACTAAACAGACGTCCTTCTGCGTAAGTCACAAACTGCAACCATCTGAACTCTGTTTTCATGTTTGGTTCTGGCAGAGCTGTGAGAACTCTGCCATTTTATTACTGGATTTTTTTCTTCACACTGACAGAAACGAAGAACAAAGCTTCTCTTCACATCCTCCCAAGAGAGAATTTCTGTAGTTCCTAGTTGCTAAGAAACATTTTGTGTGTCCTTTCAGCATCCAGTGTCACGTCAGACGCTGGAGTCGGCCTTATTTAACAGCTCCACGTCCAATCAGCTGTCAGATCAGAGCTAAATTAAATCTCATGCAAATCCACGTCTCCTCCAGCCGGAAATGTCAGACCAACAACCAAATGTTTAGAATGATGAAACGGAGTACAGAGATGTGTTTAAATAATCACTGCATGGATGTTTACTGCTGTCCTGTCATTCCACACATAGATAAAGAGGCTTCATTTTTTAAATAAAATATCTATATTTAACATTAAATTGAGGCATTTCTACTTAAAAGAATCAGTTTTTTTATAATTTTGCATAGAGATAAGAAGGTTTACCACAGAGAAACTAGAAGTGAACGTACAGAAAAGGAGATAGTTTGAATAATTATATATTGAATATTCTTTATTTTAGTTTTATACATAGTTGTTGCTGCAACCAATGTTTCCTTAATCTGGTCAGAACTTTATCGTTCATTTAATGAATGATTTAGGGCAAAAATGTCAAAATAGTAGTGAAATAAAACACGTACTGGAATTGCTTGTTTTTAAAACTTAAAGATTTTCATCATTCTCATCATCTAATTCAAACTACTGCAGGAAATCTTCACATTTCAGATGCTGGAACCAGAACTTTTTGATGCATTTCTGCCTTAAAGACGAGTTCAAACCATTTTATTGCCAGCTTGGGCTGGACCCAAATATCCTGAGTATCCGAATATTCGTTCGCTACAGCGGTATACGGATATTAATTTTGGTATCCGAATATTCAATCTTTAATAGGGCCTGAGTATCCGGAGACCAGAAACCACTATTCGGGCCAGCCCTATTGCCAGCTGACAAATAAGTCCACTTTACACCACAATTAAATGTGTTTTCCCCTCAGCCAGCTCTGCAACAACCACACGAATCTAACTGCTACTGCGTTAGTACTGCATTGGAGCTTTCTTCTGGCTGTCAACAAACACGTGGAACAGCTGGAACTGTAGGCTACTGCTGTCTCAGTGCTGTATGACTGGATATCCAAACATCTCTGACCTTAATCATGCATAACTTTAAGTCTGAATACAAAAGGGATAGTTAGGTTCTATAAAAACTCACCCTGTACAGCTGGCATGAATGGAACATGAGCTACAGATATCCAAAACCATTTTCATACGAGGCTGTAATCACGTTTATTTCAGCTGTAAAGTTGAACATTTTAAAATGGATCTCTATGGGGACCGACTCGCTTTTGGAGTCAGCCTCTAGTGGACATTTTTAGGAACTGCAGCTCCATGTTGGTGTCATTTTTTATCCTCACAGGTTGTTGCTTGATTGTTCCTCGTTGACCATTTCCCGTGCTTAGTGTCACAGATTGTTGACTTGTTGGAGTATTGAACATTTGCTTGTCTCTATAGCCTCTATGGCGGCTGAATTCCCATAATCCTTCACTCAGAGAGCCAGAAAGAACATCACTGAACCATAAATCTGCCTTTAATTGGCTTTGCAGAGCACTGAGTTGATGGATTTTTTTGTTCCCTGGAACTTTAATGGTGAATAATGTGCAAAAACAGTCAGTATGTTTTATAGCACAGTCTTTCTGAACAGATGTGTAAAACCTTAAGGCTCTTTTAGTTTGCTGTGTTCTCCTGCAGGTTGTATTTATTCATCAGTATGTGACTATATAATGTATTTGGACATGATATAAAACAACTATAACATAACTAACAGCTCATTTTCTGTGAAGCTAACTGTTTATTGCCCATAGTGTGCATGTTTATTGTCTCCTGTAGGACCCTAATGATCTGTTACAGGTCATATTTACAGCAGTTCTTTCCTGCCACAGACAGTCTAATCTAATCTCACGGTTAGTCAGAATTTCATTCATTCTTACAGTCAGTTTCCTGTAATAATTCTTTCAAATTCCTCTCTCTTTTTTTTTTTAACCTTCGTGTCGTCCTGCAGGTCAAAATTAACTCATTTTAAAGTTTGGAAATGTAGAAATATATAAATTTTTTCACATTTTCAACATTTTTGGGAAATCCTTGAACATTTTTTGGTGGAAAAAAGAAATGTTTAAAATGTTTCTTAAGAACATTCACATAAAAATCATCCAAAATCCAGGTTGGTTGATTTTTTATGTGAATGTTCTGAAAGAAAAAAGCTTTACTGATATTTATGTAATCATTTTAGATATTTTTAGGATTTTTTTTGGGAAGATTTCTTGAAAAATTTTCTTGCCAAATTTGAAGATTTTTTTTTAAAAAATATATATTTTTAAGGGAAATTTTTAGGGAATTATTGTAATTTTCTTTCTGAAGGTTCTGCAAATTTTCAGAAATTTGGGGAATTTCTTTGCTGATCTTTTGGATTTTTTTCAGACAAGGAAACAACATTTTTTGGTGCCTAAAGTGATTATATATTTATAAGAAAAACTTCTCACATTATTTTTCAGAACATTCACATAAAAATCAACCAAAATCCAGCAAATTTCGCTGGATTTTGATTGATTTTTGTTAACGTTCTTAAGAAACATTTCTTTTTTTCCACCAAAAAAATGTTAAGAAATTTTCCAAACATGTAGAAAATGTGACATCAGAAGTTTCACTGTGAAAATATATTTTTTTCCATATTTTCAAACTTCAAAACGGGTCAATTTTGACCCACAGGACGACACGAGGGTTAAATAAAGGTAAATAAATAAATATTAAATAAATGTCTGCACAGGCCGTTTATGAAGGCTTAAACCAGCCACATCAAACCGAATTAACACGACAATTCTGGAGAAACCTGCATTTGTGTTTTGAGTCTCTTTGTATGAAAGTTCAACAAAATCTAACTGAGCAAATGACTTCTTGTAAAGAGCTTTGGTCCACTAAACAAGCTGAATGCAGAGACCTTTAAAGGGCTAAACCGAGTCCTCGCTGCTTTACGCGTCGTATCATTCGTGTTCTGAAAGGTTCAGTGCTTTATTTCTGATCCCGTATTCCCCGGCGGCGTGTGAGCTCAGAGACGACTGAGTGATCCTCTGAGGACCTGCAGCATCCATTTTCATCGCTCACCCCATGCTGCTGCTTTGCCCTTTCCAGCATCACAGCAGCCATTCATGAGCTGCCCCTGTGGGCCGCCACCGCCGTCCTGCTGCCTTTATGCAGACCGTCCAGCCCTTCATCCTCCTTTCAAGCCTTTTCACAAACACTTCTGTTGACTGTGGAAGTGTCAGGTCGTCTCTTCATCCCTGTCAGTCTGCCTGTGGGGGAGCCGAAATCGACAAAACGCATCTATCTGTCAGTGTCGCTAATTGAATAGTCGCACAATGTTGTTGTTTTTTATGCAGGAAAAAATGTGCCCTGTCATAAAACAAGCAGTTTTCAAAATCAAACTGCGACTGATTTTGAAAACGATCCTGAGGTTGTGGCTGGTCATTGGTCAGTGGATCTGCCACCTCGTTTTCTAAATACAAACTCATTATTTTATAAAGAAAAATGAGCAGCAGCTACTTGGCTGCACGACGATGATTTCAATGTGGAGGTCGAGGAAGAAAATAGCACATCTTTGGCTACAGACACCTTCTAGTGTCCTTCATTCCATTTTCCAAAGTTCTTATCCATCTATCCAAAGTTGTTTAAATCAATCCACTGGACTTTCAGAAAGTTCCTTGAAGATGTTTCACCTCTCATCCAAGAGGCTTCTTCAGTTCTGGTGGTGGTTGGTGTTGCCTCAGCTTTTAAACCTCTGTGAGGTGTGTCCAGGGCTATTATTCCAACAACCGATATCAAAACTCATCTGACTACTCAACAATGGTCGTTGTGAGTATCGGTGGGGGTCAATGAAATGCGTCACTGAGCCCTCGTGTGCTAATGGTGGTCATTAGCCTGAGACTGCTGAGTAGTTCTTTTGGGGAGTTTTGAAAGGACCTGATTGTAGATTGGCGAAAGATGATGTCGCAGACCACCTCGTTCAGAGATGGCTTCTATACTTTGACATGGATGGCTTCTTTCACTCCTCTCTCAAACCATCTGTCCTCCCTGTCCAAAATTTGAACATTGGTGTCCTGAAACGAGTGTTCTTCTTCCTTAAGGTGAAGGATGACTGCCGAATCCTGTCCTGAGGAACTGGCTCTTCTGTGTTGAGCCATGCGCTTGTTAAGTCGCTGTTTGGTTTCCTCTATGTAGAAATCTGAGCATTCCTCGCTGCATTTAACTGCATACACCAGGTTGCTCTTCTGGCTGTGTGGTGTGGGGTCTTTTGGGTGGACCAGTCTTTGCCTGAGGGTGTTATTTGGCTTAAAAAAGACAGGGATCTGGTGTTTGCTGGACCACCACCAGAACTGAAGAAACGTCTTGGATGAGAGGTGAAACGTCTTCAAGGAACTTTCTTAAAGTACAGTGGATTGATTTAACCTACTTTGGATATCCATGACCTGGATGAATGAGAACCTACACATCTGTCTATCTATCTATCTATCTATCTATCTATCTATCGTTTTGAGGTTGTTTTCTTTTCCTCCTCTGGATGAACGTGTCCAATAATCACGTCCGGTCCGATCTGATCAGAGCAGCATCTTCCGTTCTTTTGTAAATAAGCTGAAAATAATCTTTAAAAAAACACAACCAGGACTTTCAAAAGTTCCGATTCGCTTTGCATTTCTCTGACAAAACCACTTGGAGGAAATCAGAACTAAAAGGAGGAGAGTTCAGTCGTTCTGTCCGTTTACAGGTTTCACATTTAAACATTTCATGAATTTATCAGCCTTCTCTGTCACTGATTAGCAACCAAATTAACCACTATTCTCCCTCATATTTACATACGGTCTCCTTCTTTACTCTCTGACTATCCCTATTAAATGTGGACTTTCCAAATGTTCTGGATCTTCTTCCCTTCACAGATTCATGCTCTGTGTTGGTAAGAATACCAGTAAACACCCCACTACAGCAAACTTTGAAAAACTAAGAGGGAAACTTCTTCAACGGTGTCATAACTCTGCTGCACATCAGCGACAAATTCAGCATTACGCTCTGAGAAGAATGAATTACTTCCACCTGCTTCAGGGGAAGTTGCAAAAACAGTAGCGTTGCGTAATTGTTCTTTTAGCAAGCTAGCAAAGCTCTCCAGCTCAGCGTTCTGTGAAGTTCCGTGTGGATCCGTGTCCACCAGGAGCATGCCAGTGAAGTGGGAGGGTGACATTAACGGGATCGGTTAAAGACGGAGGTTTGTTCTTCTGTTGGCGTCAGACAATGCCTCGTTTCTCTGGGCACGTTGGAACAAAATTTCAATTTGTTGGACAAAACGAGACATTTCCAAACATCTCATCCTGTATTGTCAGCATTTAATGAAATAATCAAGAAAATAACTGCAAGATAATTAATAATGACAATAAATCTGCAACAGCTTTTATCTTAAAAACCTGTTTTCAAGTATTTTTCAAAGCAAAAATGCCAAATGCAATTATGCAGCTTTTCTTTGCTAAAGGAAAGAATTGGGTTGAAAGTAAGACTGAAATGGGAGCATACTAGTCTGATGTGAATAACTGGGTCAGCATCTACAACACCTAGAAAAACTATCAAAAAACATGTGAATACTTTAACCCTCCTGTTGTCCTCATTTACGGGCACCAAAAAATAATGTTTCCTGGTCTGAAAAAAATCCAAAAATTCTGCAAAAAAATTCCTCAAATGTCTAGCCTAGCTGCGCTAGACCCAGGTCTGAAGACACAAGGGTCTAGGAACTCTCGACAGGGAGGGAGGCGGGCTAAAAGGTTGTCTTTCAAATCACTCTGCAGCAATTGGGTAGGTATACAACCAATCAGAGCAACGAATAGGCTGATGTAGTTCCAAGAGTGCCGGAAATCAGAGTATGCGGGAGTTCGATGAAGCCTTATTTATCTTTCTTATCCTTTGTTTATCTTTCAAGTTGAATTTTAGCTTCAAATCTTTAAGGGCTGTGGCCAAAGCCGAGTCGAAAGATAACTGTTTATTGTGTGCAGCCATCTTCTTGTCTATCCTTGTTTCTATGGTTGTTTCCGGTTGTTTCTGTCAGAATCGTCACGCCTTTGTCGTCACTGCCCGCCTTCTGACTCTACACTTCATGGTGATTGGTCGGCCAGTTTTAGGAGCATCCAACCTCGAGGCTGACCGAGGGTAACTAGACCCACCCTGGCAGAGAATTAAATTCGTTGCTGTGGGTTGTCTAGCGCGGCTAGGCTATCAAATTTCTGAAAATTTGCAAAACCTTCAGGAAGAAAATTTCAAGAATTCCTTAAAAGTTTCCCTTATAAGTTTTTTTTTTTAAATCCCCCAAATGTGGCAAGAAAATTCTTGTAAATATTTTCAAAAAATGAGTAAAAATCTTCAAAAAAATCCTAAAAATACCTAATGTGATTCCATATATATCAGTAAAACTTCTAATATTTTATTGAAGAACATTCACATAAAAATCAACCAAAATCCAGGGAAATTTGCTGGATTTTGGTTGATTTTTTTCTGAATGTTCTTAAGAAACATTTTTAATATTTTTTTTCCACCAAAAATGTTCAAAAATTTCCCAAAAATGTTGAAAATGTGGACATCAGAAGTTTCACTGTGAAAATATATTTTTTTCCACATTTTCAAACTTTAAAACGGGTCAGTTTTGACCTGCAGGACGACACGAGGGTTAAGAAAAGTTGATGTTTCATAGTCTAGAGATGGTTAACTCCTATTTGTTGTGTCTGAAGTCAGAATAACGCCACTGAAAGCTCCTTCAGATGTCTAAGATTAGAAATCGGCGTCTTTCCATGAGAACCGCGGGATGCCGGATGGAGAGGAAACGACTCCCGAACGCTGAGGTTTATGTTGACAGATGGAGATGTCTGATAGTCTGCAGCTACAAATGAAATGAAGCGAGGACAAACACAGCTCTGGACTGATGCCTTTTTTCAGCTGTTTCTATGTTCACTGCAGCTTTAACTGGTACCGATGCTGCAGAAGGTCCATTTGTTGCTTTAGAACAACCTGACAAAAGGATTCAGGAACATAAAACCTGCTGAACATCGTAAACCTGACAGCTTCAGGATCAACCACCGTCAGGAAAGATTCCCTCTGCAGCTCAACAGAAGCTGCTGGATTTAGCCGAACATCCCTAAAAGGGTCTTAGCTGTGGCATACGACGCAGCGCTCAGGTCAACATCTGCCATCTTCTTCACCTTATTGGAGGAAGTCCATCACGTGCTCGCCGGCCTTTAAGCCACAGAGATAGCATCACTGCTGGCAATAAAACACTCTAGCAAGCACACAGAGGGTGACAAATTACAGGAAAAATCAACGTGGGGAGGTGTTTGGACAGTGATGGGTCTCCATGTGCAGCCAGGACAGTTTTAGTGCTTCTTGGAGTTGATTGTCCAAGTCTCTGGAACGTCATTGGAACATCATTCTTCCAAATGTTTGTTAGGAAAATGATCGTATTTTATGATTAAATGTTCTTATTCGCTGTTATACTACATGACTGTGTGGTGTGTAATACATATGAAGCTGTGCTCAGTAATTTTCCATTGGTGGACCAAAGGATTGGATCTAGGGTTAGAGTTAGGGTTAGAGTTAGGGTTAGGGTTAGTCTGGTCAAAATGTGGTCAAGGACAGATTCAACTACTGTACGGGTTATTTCTTGTCTCAAATAGTTTCAAAAATATTTTTCCGTGAAGTGATTTTGAAAGTAAAGAACAAAACAGAGAAACAAAATGACAAAAGCATGAGAGGAAAGACAAAAATCAGACAAAAAACAACAAAAACTAGAGAAAATATTATAACAATGTGACAAAAGTTTGACACAAAATGACAAAAAATGAGACAAATACAAAAGAAAACAAAAAAGAGTCAAAAAATTGGACGCAAAAGTTACATAGCGACAAAAACGAGACAGAAAACTACACAAATTACACAAAGGAGACCAAAAATGACAAAAGCAAGAAACAAAACAACAAAAAAGTAGACTAACAACACAAGCAACACAAAAAAACACATAACGAGACAAATGATACACAAAACAACGAATAAAGCAAAACACAAAATGACAAAAACAAGACAAAAACACAAGCGAGAGAAAAAGAAAACACAAAACGACAAAAACCAGAAACAAAGCTACAAAAACAAGACAAAATATTACAAACACGAGGCACAAGACGACAAAAGCGAAAAACAAAACGACAAAAACATGAGACAAACAAAAATCGGACAAAAAAAACAAAAACAAGACAAAATATCACAAAAATGAAACACAAAACGACAAAAATGAGAAACACAAGAACAAAAACGTGAGACAAATGACAAAAATCAGACAACAAAATCAAGACAAAATGTCACAAAGTTTGAGACACAAATTGACAAAAGAACAATCTATTATTTCACTTTATGGTCAAAACAACTTGTCATGGTCTAGAAATTATTTCAACTTTATAGTTTTACTAATTTACAATCTGCAGTTAATGTCTTCTCTCTAATTTTTAAACTCTGAGGGCCAGATTGGACCCTCTGGAGGACCACTTTTGGCCCACCGTCCTCATGTTGGACACCCCTGCTGTAGTGGATCCGTGTTTTTCCTTTAATTTGTCCCCTGTGTGTAGGTCTCATTATCCTCTGCTCTGATTTCTCAACACAAACCGCTCCAGTTTCCGAGTGTCGCTCCACATCGGCGACACAAACCACAGAAGGAAAACAAGCGCACATGTGTGGTCGCCATGGAAACTGAAACTTTGATTTTTCAAGACTGAAAACTGAGTGTGGTCGACATGCGCCTCAAAGAACAGCCCCGTCGGAGCTATTTTCAGCTCTGGCGACGCGCCGGGTTAAACGTGGACTCTGGAGTGTTCATCATGAGCATTTCATCGACAGGAACACAAACAGGAGGAAGCGTGAACAGTAATAAACCGACGCTTTTTATAGAAGATGGTGGAGATGAAGAGGACTCAACCTTTCCAGGAGCATAGAAACCAAGCGGCTTCCCTTCGCTGGAGCTTTGCATTAGTGAGATAACGGCGTCCTTCACTGGCCTTTAAATGCTCGACACACACGGCGCTTCTTAGCTACTCAGGAATGTCTTTGTGTCTTTTGTCTTTGTGCTGGACTTTGTGAAGCTCAAATTAAATGTGTATTACTCAGGCCTGAGTTGGTGCTGCTGCTGACTTTTTCTTCTTTTAACCCTCCTGTTGTTCTCATTCATGGGCACCAAAAAATATTATTTCCTTGTCTGAAAAAAATCCAAAAATTCATCAAAAAAAATTCCCAAATTTCTAAAAATTTGCAAAACCTTCAGGAAGAAAATTCCAATAATTCCTTAAAAGTTTTATTTAAAAAATTCCCCAAAATTTGGCAAGAAAATTCTTGTAAATATTTTCAAAAAATTAGTAAAAATCTTCCCAAAAAATCCTAAAAATATCTAAAGTGATTCCATATATATCAGTAAAACTTCTAATATTTTCTTTAAGAACATTCACAAAAAAATCAACCAAAATATAGCGACAAAAACAAGACAAAAGATGACAAAAGCATAAAACAAAATGACAAAGCCGCTACACAAAGCAAGGAATAAAGCAAAGCACAAAATGACGAAAATTCGATAAAAAACATAAGTGAGACAGAAAGGAAACACAAAACGACAGAAACGAGAAACAGAACGACCAAAGCGAGAAACAAAATGCGAAAAACAACACAAAATTAGACAAAAAAGAGTCAAAAAATGACAGAAAGTGACAAAAAAAATGACGAAAGCGAGAAACAAAACAACAAAAAAAATAGACAAGCAACACAAGCGAGACCAAAAAACCTCCACAAACTGACACACCAAAGAATGAATAAAGCAAAACACAAAATGACAAGAATAAGGCAAAAACACAATGGAGTGGAATGACAAAAAGTATAAAAAAACAACAAAAGCAAGATACAAAACAGCAAAAGCGAGAAACAAAATGAGACAAAATTAAACAAAAAGAGACAAAAAATGACAAAAGAACAATCTAGCATTTTACTTTATGATCCAAACAACTTGCCATGGTCTGGAAATGATTTTAAATTTATAGTTTTACTAATTTACAATCTGCACTTAATGTCTTCTGTTGACTTTTTACACTTTGAGGGCCGATTGGACCCTCTGGAGGACCACTTTTGGCCTGCAGGCCGCATGTTGGACACCCCTGATTTACAAAAATAAAATACAAAGTCATCTCACTGAACCCACTGCAGCAGATACAGAACCGTCCCATCGTGGCTGATATTTCCAGGCTACGTTTGCTGCATATCCACGTCTAGAATCCTCTCCTGAAGGGATCCTACTGTTCCTCTCTGCTGCTACAGTCTCTACTTGTCTGCTGATAACACATCAGAATCCGCTACTCTCTGTTCTCCAACACTTAAACCTGTAACAAATTATTTTCTGGTCACTTGGCAACAGAAGGAATCATCCGTGAATCACATTTTCCAACATGGTGCACAAAAAAGTGAGCAGGGCTGAAAAAGCTCCTGAAAAACAGCACTGTGGATAATGCTGAGTTATGAATCAACAGGTGAAGAAATACTGAGTGGTTTCTGACTGTTTCCTCACAGATTCATGATTATCTGACATTAATTTGTGTTTTCTGATCCCTGAATGAGGCATCATCATTCACAGCTAACCAGCAGTGGTTTCAGCTTCTTAATAACAATCCTCAAATAGCACAAAAACTGGAACTAATGAGGAAGATATTAGAAGAGAATTAGTCACTACTAGCGTATGTCAGTTTATCTCATCATATCTCATCTCATCTCATCTCACCGTATCTCATTTCATCTAATTGTATTCCATCTCATTGTATTGTATCTCATCTCATTGTATCTCATTTAATTGCATCATATCTCATCTCATCGCATCTCATCTCATCGTATTATATCATATCATATCTCATCTCATCGTATCTCATTTCATCGTATCTCATCTTATTGTAACATATCATCTCATGTCATCGAATCTCATCGCATTGTATCGTATCGTATTGTATCATATCTCATTTCATCTCACCTCATCGTATCTCATCTCATCGTATTGTATCTCATCACATCTCACCTCATCGTATCTCATCGTATTGTATCTTATCTCATCTCATATCATTGACATTGACACACTGACATGTTAGATTGTGTTTTTAAATTATAATTATGCTACCCAGTGAGTTGGTGGAACTCTAAAGTTAGCTTCACCTACATGATGTGGGAAAACATTGGGTTTAAATCTGCATTTTACCCTTGATGGGGTTTTTTAATTGCTCTTTTGCCATTTGTTTAATTGTTTTATGAGCCATGAGAAGTATGGCAGGTAGGTTTGGATAGATTTTTTTCCCTTAAAACATTAAATCATCATTTAAAAACTGCATTTTGTGTTTACTTTGTCTAATATTTAAGTCAGTTTGATGATCTTAAACATTTAATTGGGGGAAATAGTCAAAAAAAAAAAAAGAATTGCTGAAGGGGGCAAATACTTTTTCACAGCACTGTAAGTGAATGTGTTCACATTTCCATTTGTCTCAGTGTGTCTGTGCAGTAATTGGTGTGAAATCAGAGACAAACTGCCAGAGACATAAATTGCTTTTTGCTCCATTTGTTAACAGACTGAAGCAGACGGAGTCCATACAGCTCTAATTGGCTTCGGCTGTCTGTATTAACAAACCATTTCTATGCGCTCACTGAGCGATGATGGGATAAAGCAGCAAACCGCCGTTCAACAAACATCCAGAAGAGGCCCATTTGGCTTCCCCTGCAGCGCCCACAAACACCTATTTAATCAGTTTAACATTTACGTTCTTTAAGCGACACATCAACAGAAATGCGACTGACAGCAGAGATGGAACCGTCCTGGTGGAAGAGCTTCAGAGCTGCAGCTAAAAATGGAAGTGCAGGTCGAGTTGTGTCCAGAGGCTCCGACAGACTGACATGCACACATCAGATCACACACGGAAACCACTGATCTGCGGAGAAACTCACAATATGGTGACCGTGCAACCCTGGATCCCAGATGGTACGCTCTGAAGCCATGACACTGAAATCTCATTTTGGTGGAAACAAAGCTCTCTATACATGTATACACACTACTGCTGAAAACTTTGGATTCACACACAGTTCCATGTTTTCCATGAAAACTCCCACTTTTATCCATGTGCTAACATAACTGCACAGGGGTTTTCTAATCATCAATGAGTCTTTCAGCACCATTAGCTAACACAATGTAGCATTAGAACACAGGAGTGATGGTTGCTGGAAATGTTCCTCTGTACCCCTATGGAGATATTCCACTAAAAATCAGCCGTTGAAAATAGCCTGGGGCTCACGGGGTTAACAGTAAATACCTGCTTTCTGAGAAATGCCCTCATTTGTAGCTGACCACCTCCTGAAATATGGCAGCAGCTAAAATAAAATCTGGAACAAGGAGTTTAGCAGCTGTGGGAAAAGACCAACATTCACCCCCTCCTGGAACATGAATCCTTTCCAAATAGAACATCTTTCCATTTTGTTCCTCTGTAATGCAGCTAAAATTACCAGATTATAAGGTCGGACTTCTCCCGCTGTGACCCAGATAAATCCCCTGAACGTCACCATTTAAGAGCTAATAAACGTTAAGTGAGTTTAAATGCAATTAAAAGCGTCAATTCCTCTAAAAGGAATCGACCGTTTGGTGTCACAGTTGACCAATCAGCTGCAAAGCTCCTCTTTTCCATCACAGGCCTCCAGCTCAGACAAACACTCGTATCCAACAGAAACCAGCTTCTGCACTGAAGGAGGAACGTTTTCTCCTTTATCATCCTCATGCAGCTCATTTACGTTGACTTTTGTGACTCGTCTTTCCTGTATCTCAGTTTACGAAATAACATCATGCTACAATAACGAAGACTTGAAGCTAGAGTTTGAGACCATAAACTCATTAGGAAAATGTTTACAGAGGCATCTAATCAGCTGAGAAGTAGCATTATTTTCTCATAGACTTGTATTTGCAACCGGAGGAGTCGCCTCCTGGTGGCCATTAGAAATAATGCAGGTTTCCAGCTGGAGGCTACGTCCCTTTTATACACAGTCTACAGTCCTTTCATTCATGTAGATGTAGAACATCAATCTCGTCCTTCTATTGCCAGATAATGCACCCCGTCACTTTGCAAAAGCTGCTCAGGATTGTCTAGAGAACCTCGACAAAGAGCTCAACACGTTGACCTGGATCTGATCTGATCAAACATCTGAGCTGTAACAAGACTCCATCCCACAACCAGCAGGACCTAAAGGATCCAAACAGCACAGGACCACACCAGAGTTCACGACTTCATGTCCTCAATCCCTTTGGAAGCACAAAGGAAACAGCGGGTTGGTTCTGAGGCTGATTGCTGCAGATTTACCACAATAGATGACACGATCGACTGCCAGTTCTGTGAGATTTATCTGCACAAAGACAACCCTGCAGTCGTGAGTCATCCCATCAGTGAATGAAAACAGCTTCAGAGGTTCAGGAAGCCGGTTAGAGACTCACCTGGTCTTCAAAGGACAGGGCCTGTCCGACGTCACGAGGGAACCCATCGATGACGATACCGTTAGCATCTGGGATCTTCATAATCTTCTGTTTTATCTCAGTTATTGTGGTCTCCTGGAAAACATTGAGGGCATCATGAGTCATAATTATCTCCACTCGCTGCCTCAGTTTGTGTGTAAATGTCAAAAGAGCACGAGGCAAGATTTCTGCTGCCCCACAGCAAGCAGCTACAGATCTGTTGGGGCTTCTGTGGATGTTAGAACTATATAAAGAACTTAGCAGTCAGACAGCATTGGGCTTTCTGGCTTCCAAACACACATAATTTGTCACACAAACAATAGAAGCAGTTAAAACCCCCTGAAAATGATCAATGAGTGGCAGATCTGGAGAAATAAATAAGCTGGAAACCATGGCAGCACACTGAACATCTCTACGATAGAATTCATCTGTTTGTCCAATGATTGTTTCATATTTCTGAATGCGGCTGAATAACTCTGGAGCTCTGGAGGCCGCAGCATGCCGGCTCCTGTTAGCATCACTTCCTTCCTCATGGCTGGCGGTGGTCAACATGTTGGAGCGCATTTCTCCGGGCAGAATGCATCATGAGATACGGCAGAGATGCATGATCTAAAAATAACGCAGACGGTTTAATTTGCCTCTGACCACAGAATGAGCAGCGGCCCGGCAGAGAATAAACCTGATCTAGATTCCATCAAACAGATTAACGTATTTTGTGTCAGATAAAATGAGAAAAGCTAATCTAAGAAAAGCCCGATGATCCAGTGAATGACTCGCTGGTTATTCCTCTCAGGAACGCACCAAACCTCTATTCCTAACTGAAGTGCACAATCACACATTCATTATTAACCATCTAGCTAACAGACGCATGGTAGTTCTCTCTATGCCGAGCAATAAATTCAGATTTCACCCACTTCATAATAATAGTTTTGCGTCATCGCCAGCAGCTGCAGGGTTGTGTAATTATAATTTTCACATCCATCAAATGTGACACGCTGCATTAAGGTGGTATTATAACGTCCAGACACTGATTTATTTCTGTGGTTCGGGCTCAAGGTTGAAGGTTTGACGTCTGCTGAGGCCTTTATGCATTGGATGAATGAGAGTCGCGTTATGAAGATTTGGTACGCTCTAGCGACGCTGACAATCAATATATCAATAAATCAATTAGAGTTTATTTCTTTAGCCCTTGACAACAGTCCAAAGGGTGACCTAAGAGCTTCACAATAAAAAAAACAAAACAAGAAAATAACTTTAAAAAATACAGTAACTTAAAACAGGACAAACAATCACACTCACACCTACGGACAATTTAGAATAATCGATTAACTTCTGCGTGTTTTTGGACTGTCAGCACTAAAGTCAGTACAAATAAAATGTGCTATTCTTATAATTTATCATCGATATTATAAATTTTATACTGTGGCATTTTGCATCAGAGGTGATCTCTAATCTCAATGGGACTTCCTGGTTAAATAAAGGTAAACAAATAAATAATTGTATTGTACTCTGGCAAAGCTATTTCCTCTGGGATGAATAATGTTGATCTCATCATATTGTATTATATCTCATCTTATCTGATCTTATATAATGTTAGCTCATCCTATCTTATCTTATCTCAACGTATCATATCGTATCTCATCTCATATCTTATCTTATCTCATCATATCTCATCTCATATCTTATCTCATCTTACCGCATTTCATCTCAACATCTTGTATCCCATTTCATCTCATCATATCGTATCTCATCTCCTCATATCATATCTTATCTTATCATATCTCATCTCATCATATCGCATCATATCTTATCTTATCGTACCATATCTCATCTCATCTCATCTCATCGTATCTTATCTCATCTCATCATATCTTATCTCATCTTATCATATCGCATCGTATCATATCGTATCTCATCATATCTTATCTTATCGTACCGTATCTCATCTCATCGTATCTTATCTCATCTCATATCTTATCTCATCATATCACATTGTATCATATCATATCTCATCATATCTTATCTTATCACACCGTATCACATCTCATCTCATCATATCTTATCTCATCGTATCTGATCTTATCGTATCTTATCTCAACAGTCGTATCGCATCGTATTGTACTGTATCATATCTCATCTCATTTCAAAGTATCTTATCTCACCAATCGTATTGTATTGTACTGTGTTGTATTGTATCTCATCTCATCTCATCTTAGTAAAAGCAGCATGATATAAATTGCTATTTACATTGAGGAAAGCTTCCCAAAACGTATCCGAAAAATGGGAGGAAAGATCCCCTCTAAAGGATCAGACAGCGTGAGTGAGTCTAAAACAGCCCTGGATTCTGCTGAGCCTCTTTAGATAAAAGAAGTCTTTGCTATCTAAGATTAAACTGCTTTTAGTGTTTATTTCTACAGCAGACTGACGGACATCTAACAGCCTCTTCTGAGGCGACCTGTGGGCTTCCAGCAGGAATGAGCTGACCCTGCAGGGAGCTTCAGACAAACAGCATCTGGATGTCGGCTGATACCAGGAGCTTTCAGTGTTTTTAATCATCTATGGTCTACCAGAGGAAGTACACAAAGACCCCAGTTTAATCTGCTTTAAGAGAGAAATGCAGCTTCTAATGAAGACTCTGGCATTTTGGGGAATTTACTTGTTTGTCTTTATGGTAAAATTCAATAATGCTGAGTGTAAGCAGTCTGTAGCTTCAAATGTAACAAAGAAACAAGAGCAGGCTCATCTTCTCATCTAATTTTCAGTCTGAAAGCAAAGGCATGTATTCCCAAGACGCTACTTTATCTTTAATGCTTTATGAGCAACTCTCGAACAAACATTCTACCGTGGATCTTCTATTGACTTTTAAACGATCCAAATTACAGCAAATTTTTCATTTCATGTTATTCTCACACCAAATCAGCCATAAAGCAGCTGTTTAAATGGATAATTAATAAATCTGCCGTTGAACAAAAGTGCACAAAACCTCAGGCTCCACTAAAGAGCAGCTGGAATCAGTAATATTTACAAGAGCATCATCAGGGCTCCTCCAGCAGCATTCTGGCTCATCGTCTCATCATCGCTGCACAAACCAAACTCTAATCTGCTCCACTAAACTAATTTTAGAAGGAAATTAAACGCCAAACAGCCACGGGTCGCTTTATCATATCGAACATGTCCGCCTGGCTGTTTTTTAGTTAGACGTCTGGCTGAGCGACGGAACGCCGGCATGCAGGAGGGGATGATGAACGATGAGCCGAGCAGAGGATGAAGGACAAGAGTGGAGACGTACGAGTCATGAAGCAGACGAGGACGAGGACGAGGACACCACCGTCTCAGGTGTTTTTGTTCTGTAAATCCAGATAAATCCAGACAGGCACGATCACTCAGGCTGTGGAGTATACAGCAGCTATGAAAGCTTTCCTTTTTAGTTCATTCCGGCTTTAATTTAGCACCAAAAATTCATCAATAAAGTGAAAACACTTTCTTACAAAGTCATGTCAATTAACCCTTACAAGGCCATGTTTCTGGAGAAGTACATATACTAAAACATATACTAAAACCACCCAATCCATAAAAATATCGATCAAGTCTTGCGAGGTCGCATTGTCGTAGACGCTCGCCAAATTGAATTTCGGCCGGTACGTGGCCCCGATAAGAGCTTCGTAATTGCGGCTTCGTTATAACGGCTCATACGGCTTTATCGTTTGAAATAAGCAAATTCGGGGCCAATGTTTATATCGACTTAAACCTACGGGTGTGTGCATATTTAATGTTAATTAGCAATCATAAACAAGTCACACGTGTTGAGCCGAGAATGTTCGGTCTCGGCTGTTTGTACGAGTAAGCGGGAACTAGGATACTCGGTCGCAGCTTTTTATGGGGTTAACTAAAGATATAAACTGTAAAATAAGTCGCTACATTTAGACCGGGGGTGTCCAACATATGACCCACGAGCCAATACCAGCCGTCCTTTTAAAATGAAATATTAAGGTGCTTTAATCTGCTTTACGTACGTCATTCATCACATCAGATTCATGATCGGGATCCTTTTGTCTTCATTTCTGTCTCCCTCGCTGTGTGTAAACATCTAAAAAATCTCTGCTGATGGTGAATATGATGGACAAAAGGCCACGCTTTCCATCAACTTGTCAGGAAATTAAACCTGAAGCAGAACAAAGAGACTTTCTCAGCAGTTTCACGTCAACACGTTGTCTGGCATCATCAGGCAGCGATCCACTCGCTGTTTGTGGCTAAATATGCTAAACTAAAGGTTCATTTTCAAGCATTGTCCTGCACTTTTGACCGTATCTTAAGGCATTCTTCAGCAAATGAAGCTGGTCTGTTGAAATCAGTTCTTCACACCGCCGTGCTGCATCGCAGTAAATAAACACTAGACGGATAATCTCATCCAAATTTCTGCCTGTGGCGCTCTGCTTTCAATTAGCTCACTAAAAGAATCTACACCAAATTCTCACATTTTAAACATCTTTTATCCTGTAATGGGTGATTATAGATCCGTCCTTGAATTTAAATACCTCCGACTAAAGGATTTCAGTGGAAAAATTCAGTTTAATGAGCTACGAACTGAGCTCTGAAATGCTACGACGGTTGTGTTCTGTACAGCTGTGGGACTCTCTCAGGACAACAGAAGTTAACAATAAAGCTGCATTGTGTTTCATGAAGTCACATGATGACGGTGTTTGACTGTAGATGGAGATGAGGAACTTCTAATGCCACTAAACATGTTATTGAGCCAGGCGTACTTCCAAGCACTGCTATATTCTATTTTTTTGTTTTATTTTGTTATTCGTGATAAAAACCTGTTTAGAATTTACACACACACACACACCGAGATGAATCGTCCTGGAAAGTTAACCTTTTTTTTAAAAAAAAAAAAAATTAAAAACGAAACATTTGTAGCTTACTTTTTTTCCCACTAAAGAATGTGAAGATGCTTTGAGCAGATGTTAAAGTGATACCCACCTCAGGCCCACTGGATTGCAGATGTTTTCTGCCTGACACATTTGTTAACACAAGATTATGAAAAGAAAACTCCTTTGTTGACATTGATGTTTTTCAAGGAGAATATTCCTGAACTTATGTCGTATGTTGTCCTTTAGCTTGAAGTAGTGAATGACTTTAGGTGGCTGAATTCGTAAGGCATCTCGTTTTACATATAAAAAATGCGTTGATTGGATGTTTTCAAGTTCAAAAATATGTCATGCATTTTGTAGTAACCACACAAGTCATGGGAAAATGCCAGTTTGTCACGTGTAGATGCCCTCTTCACTGACCTGACATGAGACCTTTTGAAAATGACGCTTGGTTGCATTTTAATCTAACAGACACGTTCTGGTGCCGGCTCAGAGACCTCAAGGGTCCAAATTCCTTGAAAATACATAATAAATAGCCGATTGTGAGTCATAGATGAGCAGAACGGGAAACTATGGCAGCGCGTTGAACAATTTCATAATAAAAATTCATGTGCGTCTGAACAAGCGGAGCTGGGAACTGTGAGAACATGGCATGCATTTTCTATATGACGCTTGAAAGAGTGGAGCACAAACAACCACAGGGGGTCTGAGCTGATGTTCCTCCCAGGCGGAGTCATTATGTTGCCGAGATCGATGCTAACAGGACGGATAATCATCACTGTCTGCAGCAGCGTGTGAGCTGGATGCTGCTAATTAGCCCCTGGTTACATGAACGCTGTGATAATAACGACCTCCCTGCCCCTCCATCCACCCCCAGCTCCTCTTCTGCAGTGGAAAAAATTAAGAAACAAGAAAAAAAATTATTTCAAGGAACTTTTACCTTGAAATAAGTGAAAAAAAATCTGCCAATAGAACAAGTGAAAAATGGCTTGGTAAGATTTTTGAAATAAGAAAATTACCTGGAAAACTCTTTTTAAGCTCTATTTTACCAGGATTGTCAAGCTTAGGTCTCCTAAAATAAGCTAGACATGCTAAAAAATAATAGTTTTTCATTTAAAAATAGAGTTTTGCTTTCATGTAACCTCCTAATTTGAGATGTTTAACCCTCCTGTTGTCCTCATTTATGGGCACCAAAGAATATTGCTTCCCTGTCTGAAAAAAATCCCCAAAAATCTTCAAAAAAATTCCCCAAACTTCTAAAAATTTCTAAAAACCTTCAGGAAAAAAAATTCAATAATTCCTTAAAGTTTTTCTTAAAAGTTTTATTTTAAAAATGCCCCAAATATGGTAAGAAAATTCTTGTTACTATTTTCAAAGTAAAAATCTTCTAATAAAGTATAGTAAGAATATCTAAAGTGATTCCATATATATCAGTAAAACTTCTAGTATTTTATTTAAGAACATTCACATAAAAATCAACCAAAATCCAGTGAAATTTTAATGGATTTTGGTTGATGTTTTTGTGAATGTTCTTAAGAAACATTTTTAACATTTCTTTTCTCCACCAAAAAATGATCAAAGATTTCCCAAAAACGTTGAAAATGTGGACATCAGAAGTTTCACTGTGAAAATATATTTTTTTTCCCACATTTTCAAACTTTAAAATGGGTCAGTTTGAACCACAGGACGACACGAGGGTTAAACTTATTTTTTATTTTTCTTGTAAAATTCAACTCAAAGCAAGATCATTTCAAGATTGTTTGACTTAACAAGATATTTAAGATGCGTTCTCTTCAAAAAAAGTCCTTCCATCTGCTGAAATGTCACTTGTTCAGTGAATTTATCTTAAATCAAGTGGGATGATACATTTAGACTACTGTAAATATAAGACAAATAGACTTGGTAAGATTTTGAGTTTTTGCAGCGTGTTTGCTCGGCTACCTGTGGCGCCAGCTCTCCGTTGGTGATGATTTTGGCGATCAGGCTCCACTTCCTGTTGCTGGTGGCGTTGTGGATCATCTTCTTCCTCAGCAGCTCACCCACCGACACGTACTGGAAGCCGTAGCGCTCGGCGATCTTCAGGCTCTGCGTTCCTTTGCCGCTGCCGGGGCCACCTGGACAGCAGAGGGAGAGGGGTGATGTTTGGGAGGGAATTTTGTTTAGTGCAAGTGTGAAACATGGTGGGTGTGTGTGTGTGTGTGTGTGTGTGTGTGCACGGTGGGGTGTTTGTGTCAGGGTTGTGTATCTGTCTTCGTGACTGCGTGTTTTACAGGTGGGTGATGAGACGAACAGATATGTGAGAACCTCCTACGTTTGCTAACAGATGGTCTGTTTTTCAACGGGAGAGGGATGTGCAGAGGATTGGAAGGATGTTGACGCATTTTAGCACGTTTGCGTGACACAGTTTTACGCACAAAATGCTCAGAGTTCAGCAAAAGCAGACAACATATATTGGAGAAATAGGAAGGGCTTTCTACGTGTGATAGCTTGTGATGACGTGTTGATGACGTGTCGTTTTTATCAGGTGAACGATCTGACAGATCATTCAAAATCTGTCAGGTCTGGCCACGCCCCCTATCGTCCTACGGTCTCAGGAGGATGGAGTCCAGGCGTTAGAAGGTGTAGCTCCTCGTCCTGCTTCATGGAATATATCATCACACATCATCAACATGTCATCACATGTCATCACATGTCATCACAGGTTCAACATGATCAACACATGATCACGTCATTATGCGTCAAATGCCATCAACACGTTATCAACATGTCATCACAGGTTATCACAAGTCATCACATGCCATCAACATGTTATCACGTCATCAACATGCCATCACAGGTTATCACAAGTCATCACATGCCATCAACATGTCCTCACGTCATCACAGGTCATCAACATATCATCACAGGTTATCGCAAGTCATCATAGGTCATCAACATGTCATCACAGGTCATCACAGGTTCAACATGATCAACATATGATTACATCATTATGCGTCATGTGCCATCAACACGTTATCAACATGTCATCACAGGTTATCACAAGTCATCACATGCCATCAACATGTCATCACGTCATCACAGGTCATCAACATGTCATCATGTAATCACAGGTCATGAACATGTCATCACGTCATCACAGGTCAGCAACATGTAATCACACATGATCACATGCCATCACGCATCATCAACCACCTTCAACACGTCATCACACACCATCAACATGTCATCACAGGTTATCACATGTCATCACAGGTCATCAAAACGTCATCAACATGTCATCACATGTCAACAGCACCTCATCATATGTCATCAACACGTCATCAGAGGTTATCACGTAATCAACATGTCATCACACGTCAGGTCATCAAAACGTCATCACACGTCATCAACATGTCATCACACGTCAGGTCATCAAAACGTCATCACACGTCATCAACATGTCATCACATGTCACTTCAGGCTATCACATATCATCAACACGTCATCACACGCCAGGTGATGCTCTGATCAACACTGCAGATGTAGTCAAAGCATGTCAGAAAGTAAAAAATCACCCTTACTGTCGAATAAAAAGAATTACTAATCAAATATGAGAAAAGGACAAAATGAACATAATCAGTCTCACATGTTCACATTTCTAGACTGACTTTAAATACCAGCTCTCAGTTCTAAAATGAGCCTGTAAAATCCACCTGAAAACCTGAATGCAGCTTTTCTGTGGGACGACTGTGGCTTCGTTGCGTGATTTCAGATTTGCCACCGTTACCATAGAAATGTCAACTGTTCCCAATTTGCTCCTGGTTGAAAGCCAGACAGAGTGAGATGAAATTAGTCAGAGATCAAGCTGCATTGCGTTCATAATTTATTCCATCACCAGTGTCACCTTTTTCTGAGGATGAGAAGAAGAGTGGGCACGAGGTTGAAGAACGTCTGCGATGGATAATATATGATGTGGTTGGATTCAGGAGAAACCAATTCTGAAGAAAAATTACGATACTGAAAGCCGCACACGGCGAGCTGACACGATTAGCTCCTTTAATTAGCTTTGAAACCCTAAAAATCTGTGTTTTCAAGACTGTCACTGTCACTCTGAAACTACCTCAGATGGTCACTGATCCACCCCCATGTTTTACTGTAGGGGCAGACAGTCTGGTCTGTAGCTTCTCCAGACTTCCTCCTGACCAGTATTTGGCTGGAGTGGACCTTTGAAACAGAGCTATGATATCAGTTTCCCTCTATTTACAGCCTCATATCATGTCGGCCTGAAAGTGGATCAATTTCAAATCAAAATGCAATCAGTGAGATGCAAATGCTGCGATTTAGAAAATACAAAGTGTGACTCTTCAATGATGCTGTAGTTAAAGGGAATAATTTGATGAGATTCAGGGATTGTTTACGTTGATCAGCGTGTACGATGTGGTTCAGGCATGAATGCCGTGCTTTGACTGCCTCATTTCAGATGCTTTTTCATGTGATAATGCTCCATCACCTTTTAAACTTTAATATATATCACAAATCAAATCACATTGTCTGTTCAGCAAAGTTTAAATTCAATACATTCTCCAAATTTTTGAGCCCTGTTCTCAGGTCAGAGAGCAAAGCGAGTGCATGTCCCAAAAATGTCTCCTATAAAATATTCACACATTCATTTCCTGCTTAACTTGGTTCAAAGCTGTGGTTTGACTTTTTTTCCATGCAGGTATACGATGGAAATGAAGAGAACACATTATTTCCCTGGCAGGTAGTTTGAATGTCACAGCAACAAAAGCACAAATGTCCCAGGACAAGTCCAACTGGAACACCCAAATAGCATTCAGTCGTTATTCACGATACCAAACGGACACGTCTTAGGATAAGATCACCCGTGTTTTTTTCAATTTCTTGTTCATTTTAACGCCTGGTACCACTAAAGGTGGAACAGGGCAAAGGCAATTGTGTGAAACGACAAAACCAAGGCAGAAAATGACAAAAACGAGACACAAAACAATAAAAAACGAGACACAAAAACACAAAAACAAGACACAAAATGACAAAAAAGGAGACAGAAGATGACAAAGTGAGACACAAAATGACAAAAACACATTTTCAACATTTTGGGGATTTTTTTTAACATGTTTTGGTGGAAAAAAAGAAATATTTAAGATGTTTGTTTAAGAACATTCACACAAAAAAATCAACCAAAATCCATTGAAATTCGCTGGATTTTGGTTGATTTTTTTTGTGAATGTTCTTTAAGAAAATATTAGAAGCTTTACTGATAAATACATGTAATCACTTCAGATATTTTTAGGATTTTTTTGGAAGATTTTTACTCATTTTTCAAGGAATTTGTGGAATTTTTCTACTTAAGGTTTTGGAAATTTAAAGTTTGAAAATGTGGAAAAATTATATATTTTCACAGTGAAACTTCTGACGTCCACATTTTCAACATTTTATCACATTTTGGTGGAAAAAAAGAAATATATATATCTTTAAGAATATTCACAAAAAAAATCAATGCTGTGTTTGTGAATGTTCTTAAAGAAAAGATCAGAAGTTTTACTGATATATATGCAATCACTTTAGATATTTTTAGGATTTTTTGGAGGATTTTTCCTCATTTTTTGAACATATTTACAAGAACTTTCTTGCCAAATTTTGGGGATTTTTAAAAATAAAACTTTTAAGTAATTATTGGAATTTTCTTCATGAAAGTTTTGCAAGTTGTCAGAAATTTGGGGAATTTTTTTGCTGAATTTTTGGATTTTTGTCCAGACAAGGAAACGATATTTTTTGATGACCATGAATGAGACAACGGGAGAGTTAAACTGTAAGATTAATGAATATATCTGACGGGTTAATGGAGGTCCATCAAGGAAATGAGATTAGGAGAGCGTGACCGTCGAGCACAGTGAGCGACATGCAACAAGATCTACCCGCTGACAGCAACCTACCAGGAAAAACACACGAACACACACCCAACTGGTAGATTCCCATCCAGACCGTGCATTTTTAGACCTCCAGCAAAGCAAATATGACCTTAGGACTATTGTGGAGTCTCTAACATGTTTGGAAACAGCTGACATCAGTGCTGCACAGGAAGCATCTCTGCTGCTGGTTATCTAACAAGAAGTCAGCAGGAAAACAGATGAAAGAACAGCAATGCTGCCTTTGAGGTTTTGCTGGTTAATGCTCACATCTAATCAGACAATCACATGCAGCTCCTAGACACGTAGGGTTAATCTGTAACTGAGGGACTTTTGAAGTCCATGGGATATATCTGTATGCATTTCTGTTAAAAGTAAAAAACTAATGTTGTTTATGTTCATTATGATCATGTCTTTACAAATTCCATAACTATTTATTATGGAAACAATCACTTATTAATAAAAAAATGACTGGGTATCACTAAAATGTCAACTACAACACAAAAAGTCCTGTAATTATATTCTGACCGGTCCAGAATAACTTGAAAATGATCCTTAATTACAGAAAATTAGTCCAGAATGACATTAAATTTGTCCTAAATGACTCAAAAATGATCCAACATGATGAGAAATGATCCAAATTGGCATAAAACTTGTTTAAAATGACAAGAAAATTGTCCAAAATTACAGAAATTTAGACCAGAATGACATGAAATTTGTCCTAAATCACTCAAAAACTAGGCTTACTGCAATATCTTTATAAATAGCTTCCACTTTTACCCAGTTGTCCAAATAATATTGAGAAGAATCTTTCTCTAAAATGCCATGTGGTGTTTGGTTACAGGCGGCCATGTTGGTTTTAGTCCACTAAAACGTCGACTATGATGCTAAAAGTCCTGCAGTTATGGAGCCGGCTCATGAAGCGGCTGCTGAGTGTGCTTGCTTGTGTGTGTTTATTGGTTTGTGTGTGTTTATTGGTTTGTGTGTGTTGCGTCGGTCCGTTACCGATGACGAGGATGACTTTGGGTCTCGGCCTGGACGGGTCGAACACCTCGTACTCCTCGATGAGCTCCGCCGTCTCCGACAGGTCCGAGTCGCTCTCGATGGAGAACTGGCTGATGGGAGGCAGGCGGTCGTAGCGTCTGTAGGGGAAGTTGGGGCTGTCGGGCAAAACTGTCGCACAAAAACACACAAAGTCAGAACCGAGCAGAACAGGGCGGCATTTTTACAGACTAATGAGCAGGGACCGTGAGACGGTTAAAAATCCAAACGAATGTGTGACGAGCAAGAAGATCCCCGGTTCAAATCCCGGGGTGAGATCTTTCTGCATGGAGTTTGCATGTTCTCCCTGTGCATGCGTGGGTTTTCTCCAGGTACTCCGGCTTCCTCCCACAGTCCAAAAATATGCTGAGGTTAATTGGTTACTCTAAATTGTCCGTAGGTGTGAATGTGAGTGTGATTGTGTGTCTGTATATGTAGCCCTGTGACAGACTGGTGACCTGTCCAGGGTGTCCCCTGCCTTCACCCGAGTCAGCTGGGATAGACTCCAGCACCCCCCATGACCCTAATGAGGATAAAGTGGTATATAGAGAATGGATGGATAAGAGAAAATATAAGTTACTTTTTAATAAACTCAATATGTATCTGTTTTTAAAAGCGTATTCATTGCATAGTTTGTGTTTTGTTACACCCTACCTCAGAAATGTGTTTTTTCTTAGTGGTGGGACGTGATTAAAATAATTAATCTAATTAATCACATGCTTTGTAATTGACCCTCCTGTTGTCCTCATTTCTGGACACCAAAAAATATTGTTTCCTTGTCTGAAAAAAATAAAAAAAATTCAACAAAAAAATTCCCCAAACTTTTGAAAATTTGCAAAAACCTTCAGGAAGAAAATTCCAATAATTCCTTAAAAGTTTTATTTTAAAAAAATCACCCAAATTTGGCAATAAAATTAATAAAAATATTTTTAAAAATGAGTAAAAATCTTCCAAAAACCCTAAAAATATCTAAAGTGTTTACATACATATCAGTAAAACTTCTAGTATTTTCTTTAAGAACATGCACATAAAAATCAACCAAAATCCAGCGAATTTTGGTTGATTTTTTTTGTGAATGTTCTTAAGAAACATTTTTGACATTTTCTTATTTCACCAAAAAATGTTCAAGGATTTCCCAAAAATGTTCAAAATGTGGACATCAAAGGTTTCACTGTGAAATTATACTTTCTTCCCCATTTTTTCGAACTTTAAAAGGGTCCATTTTGACCAGCAGAACGACATGAGGGTTAATTAATCACGATTAATCACACTTTTGCCAAAAAGCAATATTTGCTACAATAAGTAAAGATTGTCAATTCAAATCACTTTTGGTTGACGGTTTCATAGACAGATACAGGTTGATCATTTTACATTTAAATGACTAAAATTAATATAATTTTAAAATGAGAGCGATATTGATGATTTAAAAGTCTAGATTTCGTTGTTTTTTCCACTGTATGGCTACAACATAACAGCATAATTTCTCCTGAAGCTGAAGCTCATCACTGGGTGAAATCATTCCTGTTTTCAGATTTTGCTGTCGACCTCTTCACGGGTCGCTGTCACATCAACTCCCACTGCAGCTCCCGTTTCAGCACGTAAAAAACAACAAAAAGTCACGTCTGTTTCAACAATAAAACAGCAAATTGGAGGTGAAGCCGTCGGAGCGCTGAATTCTGAGCAGCTTCACTCGTTTTGGTGATTCTGCTGCCGTCTCTGAAAGCATCGATTCTGCAGCTTTACCCACAATGACAGACACCAAAGATAGAAATCCTCACTCTGAGCCACTCCACGGGAAATGAAAGCTGCTAAAATTCACATGTATGGTTGGCATTATCTCTGTACTCCATGTTTTCTCTCTGAGGCAGCAAAAACACACAGACGACTCTTTTTAAGATGAAAACGATTCAACAAAACACACAGAAGATTACAAATCACTACGAATGCAGTCTCCAGACGTATTTTTGCCTCCGCTGACGTTAATCAAATCGAGAACAGGACGTCTTTTGTGTGTTTTTTAAAAACACGGCGGATTTGAGCTCTCAGCTTTCGGTAGGAGCAGAAATCAGGACGGATTCTCACAGCAGAAGATTACAAAAGGAGAAGAAAAGTCTGCAGCTGTGAAAGCAGGAATCCGTCCTAAAAGCTTCTTAACCCTCCCAACCTCAAAACCCAGCGCTGAGTTTCAAAGAAAAGGAAAAATGACAGCATTTAGCAGAGCTGTAGCGACTTAGAGACAGAGAATGACTGGATTTCCAGCTTTCCTGCCCTTCTTCTGAGCCTGTGCACGGTGCAAACGACCAATGCGGTCGTATGAATTGGAGGACTTGTTGCTTCTTCTACCTCCTCAGACCCGAGCTTTGGTTGGGCTGCATTTTAGATTTCTGCTTGTGGATGCTGAGGAGTTAAACTCATCTTAGTTCAGGTTCCACATTCAGCTCAATTTGATCTGAAGTGACCAGTAAAATCACAGCACAATAACCTAACCACAACTCCAAATGGTTCCTTGATTTTAGTGCAAAAATGTTCTCATTTAAGGAATTATCTTTTTACAAAACATCCTGAACAACCTGAAATTTCTTTAGAAAGAGACAAAAAAATGACAAAAAGCGAGAAACAAAATGACAAAAAATTAGACAAATGGCACAAAACAAAACAAAAAAGAAACAAAAAATAGACAAAAAAGACACAACACAACAGAAACGAGACAAAAAAGACAAAAGCGAGAGAAAACGACAAAAACGACACGAAACAAAACGAATAAGAGACAAAAAATAGACAAAAACAACAAAAAAATGAGACAAAAATGACAAAAGCGAGAGAAAACAACAAAAACAACACAAAACAACAAAAACAAACAAAAAGACAGTGGGAAACAAAATGACAAAAAAAGAGACAAACAACAAAACAAAACAAAATAGAGACAAAAAGACAACAAAAACAAGACAAAAAAGACAAAAGCGAGAGAAAATGACAAAAACATGAAACAAATGACAAATGTCAGACAAAAAACAAGAACAAAACAATATAAAAATGAGACACAAAATGACAAAAGTAAAACAAAAAAACACAAGCGATACAAAAAGGAAACGCAAAATGACAAACACACGAGACAAAAGCCAAATGTCAGACAAAAACGAAAAAAATAGCACAAACAAGACAAAATATTACAAAAATGAGACACGAAATGGCAAAAGCGAGAATCAAAATGACAAAAAAAAATCGACAAACGACACAAAACAACAAAAACGAGACAAAAAATGACGAAAGCGAGAAACAAAGCGACAAAAATATGACAAAAGTCAGACAATAAACAACAAAAACAAAGCAAAATATTACAAAAATGAGACACAAAATGACAAAAGCATAATGAAAAATCCAGCATTTTACTTTCTGATCCAAACAACTTGTCATGGTCTAGAAATGATTTTAAATTTATAGTTTTACTAATTTACAATCTGCAGTTAATGTCTTCTGTGGAGTTTTTTAAATCTCTTCGGTGGTTCTGTGTTCTGCTGTAAAGGACCATAGAAGTAAACTTTGATTGATTTAGTCCGTTCTGCTGCACATAAAGGACGTTTCTGAGTAATTTCTACTTTTAGCTGTGATTGTAGGTTTTGAAAAATGAGCCCACAGTGAGTAAAAACCCAGAAACAGCTGGAGTTTAAAGGGTTAACTCATCCTCCATACGATCTCTGCTCGTCCGTGCAGCTTCACGGTCACACGCTGATCTTTATCTTCCAGTGGTCGGCCGCTGTGTGAACGCTGAATCCAACAAAGAGGAGAGTGTTGCTCAACTTTGTTTTGCAAATTCTAAGTAAAGTTTGCATCCTCGTGACTGTCGGTGGAATCAATAACTGATGAATGCTGAGGCCTTCGGTGTCTCTGCTCGGGTGAATAATTAACCAGACGTGTTCACGGTCGAACGGCTCAGTGAAGGCGACGCTCTGATCAGAATACTGGAGGCCGAGCTGCAGGTTTTTGCCTTGAAAATCTGTTTTTCAGCCGCGGTGTGTTTGTGGGAATCGGTCAAGTCAGACAAAGAGCAACGAAAACGAGACAAAGTATTACAAAAAATGAGACATGAAACAGCAAAAAATGAGACACAAAATGAAAAAAAATAGATAAATGACAAAAACTTTGACAAAAAAGCTACAAAAGCAACAAAAAATGGACAAAAACGAGGCAAAAAATGACAAAAGCAAGAAACAAAACAACAAAAATGTGAGAAAAACGACAAAAGTTAGACAAAATAAAAACCAAAACCAAGACAAAATATTACAAAAATGAGACACAAAATGACAAAAGCCAGAAACAAAATGACTAAAAAGAGACAACACGAAACAAAATAATAAGTGACAAAATGACAAAAAATGGACGAATAACAAAAGAGAAATAAAATATTACAAAAATGAGACAAAAAAGAAAAAAGCGAGAAACAAAATGACAAAAGTCAGACAAAAAAGACAAAAAAACAACAAAAACGAGACAAAATATTACAAAAATTAGACACAAAATGAAAAAAGCGAGAAACAAAATGACAAAAGTCAGACAAAAAAAGACAAAAAAGCAACAAAAATGAGACACAATATTACAAAAATTAGACACAAAATGAAAAAAGCGAGAAACAAAATGACAGAAAAAGACAAAAACAACAAAAATGAGATAAAATATTACAAAAATTAGACACATAATGACAAAATTAGACAAATGACAACAAACGAAACAAAATGGAGAGACGAAAACTTTGCCAAAAGTTACAAAAATGACAAAAAATGAACAAAAATGAGACCAAAAAATGACAAAAGCAAGAAACAAAACAACAAAAATGTGAGACAAATGACAAAAGTCAGTCAAAAAACAAAACCAAGACAAAATATTATAAAATGAGACACAAAACGACAAAAGCCAGAAACAAAATGACTAAAACAGAGAGAAACAACACAAAACAAAACAATAAAAGAGACAAAACGACAAAAAATTGGACAAATGACATAAAACAACAAAAACGAGACAAAATATTACATAAATGAGACAAAATGAAAAAATAAGACAAATGACAACAAACAAAACAAAACGGAGAGACAAAAACTTTGCCAAAAAGTGACAAAAATGACAAAAAATGAACAAAAACGAGACCAAAAAATGACAAAAGCAAGAAACAAAACAACAAAAATGTGGGACAAACAACAAAAATAAGACAAAACACAACAAAAACAAGACAAAATATTACAAAAATGAGACACAAAACAACACGTGTTTGTGGGACAGGCTGTCTGAGCTTCAGAGGAGGAAAGAATCTCAGCGCTCTCAGACGGTCTTCTCTACAGTTTGAACAAACAGCAGCTTCCTCCTCCTGTTCAAACGCTGCACACTGAGGAGGAGAGCTGCTGTCAGCTGTCGTATAAACAGGCCGAGTGCCAAAAATATTGATGCTGGCAGCGTTCTCTTTGCACCAAGAACACGAGCCAGAAATAAAATGAGCCGAACTCGGTGGAATTAGACGGGATTGAGAACTCGATAAAGTGTCAGAGCCCGCATGTTTGTGGTCTACATTCATCAAGCAGGAGACAGTTAAGGTGCAGGAAGCAGATACTTTGGCTTTAGCCTTTTATCGATCCAAAAAATCAATGAACCCCTCGATTCCCACAATGGTTGAGACCCAGAATGCATCTGTGATGTGTTCAGATTCAAACCCAGCAGGGCTCTGAGATCAAAGGACTCAGCTGGTCCAGGTCAGAGTCCGGACTAAACATGGAGAAGCAGCTTTTAGATGTTCTGCTGCAAACAAGTGGAACAAACTGACAGTGGAGATGAAACTTTCATCGAATGCAGACGCTTTTAAATCCAGGTTAACCCTCGTTGTGTCCTGCGGGTCAAAACTGACCCGTTTTAAAGTTTGAAAAAGTGGAAAAAAAACCAGTGAAACTTCTGATGTCCACATTTTCAACATTTGTCACATTTTGGTGGAAAAAAAGAAACGTATAAAAAAAGTTTTTTTAGGAATAGTCACAAAAAAATCAACCAAAATCCAGTGAAATTGATTTTTATGCGAATGTTCCCAAATAAAATATCAGAAGTTTTACTGATATATATGGAATCACTTTAGGGTTTTTTTTGGAAGATTTTTACTCATTTTTTGAAAACATTTACAAGAATTTTCTTGCCAAATTTGTGGGATTTAAAAAAAACTTTTCAGGGAAACGTTTCAGGAATTATTGGAATTTTCTTCCTGAAGGTTTTGCAAATTTTCATAAATTTGGGGAATTTTTTTGCAGAAGTTTTGGACTTTTCTCAGACAAGGAAACAATATTTTTTGGTGCCTTTAAATGAAGACAACAGGAGGGTTAAAAATGTTTCTTTTCTCGTGCGCCTATGCCTGAAATCTGCACGGTATCGTTTACCTGCACCTCACTCTATCGCTGTCATGTTTCTGTAAAGTCCTTTGAATTGTGTTGGACATGAAGGGTTCTACAGGGTCGGCTTCCATACAGAGCAAAATGTATAATTTATTATTACACCGCCAAGGAACGGACGAGTTATGTAACGATCAGCGTACGTTTGTCTGTGAATCTGTTTGTCAGTCCGTGTGAAACATTACTCAATGACAGAATAACAGATTTGGTTGAAATTTTCAGAGGAAGTCAGAAATGACACGAGGACCAGCTCATTAAATTTTCACAGTGATGCTGCTTATAGTCTGGATCCACGGATTTGTTAAAGATTTCCCATTTCCAGACACAGCTGCCGGCTCTGTAACCATGACAACAAGTGAACACTGTGTCAGTTTCCTGCTGACCATCACTGTGATCCTGCTACAAAATGATGGTGACTTATGAGTTTGGAAATCATACCAGGAACCAATGATTAAACTGTGGGCTGTTTCTGAGTCCTGCTACATGTTTAGGTCACGTATGAAGCAAACCCCAGCCAGACAACGGTGAAGCTCCTGATGTTTCACAAAGCCTTTATTTACGTTCAGCCTTCAGCCTTATTTTGAACACAAATTCACCTTTCTGTCCTTCACTGCTTTCTTCAGGAAACACCGTCAGAGCTTCCCTCCATTCCAGCTGCTTCTAAGTTTAAACACATCCTTTGCTCGACAGCAACAGATGGAACCGTTTCCTGTCATCTTTACCTGAATATTAGGACTTTTTGTCTTCGTCATGTCAAGAAACCGCTTCTTAGATAAACACTTCCGCTGGAATGGTGACAAAATAAAAGCCTGTACCACTAAAAATACGCCTTCAAAATAAAAGCATGGAGGGAACAGTTATTTTAACACTAGCAAAACAAAGGCTTGACAAAAGTGATGAACTGATCAACAGACCTTTATAAGAGTAATTTACACGTGATTTACACATAACATGCACACGCATGTCAGACGCCTGTGCTCAGCAGAAGGTCATTTTTTACATCAACTGAGCAGCCTTTGCCTCTCTGAGCGCTTTTCTAGTTTTTTTATGTTTCAGATACCCCAGAAGATGTGTTTGACGCTATCTGTGGGGGAACTTGAAGGCCGTGGTGTATCAGGTGAAGATGCCAGACATAAATCATCTCCAGGAGCGGATCACCAACACCATCACAAGCAGAACTTCAGCCGATTGTCATGTATTAACGTGTGTTTTCCAGACAATGGTAATCCTGCAGAGCACATTAAGTAAATAAAAACGGCCGTCCAACATAAAATCTCGTGTCCCACCCTGATAAAATGAACTTGCCTTGCCTAATCATCAGAGCTGTGATGTGTTCTGCTGCATCCTCACCGTTCCTGAAGAGGGACCGGCGGGACTGGCCTCCGTTCAGGGGGGGAGGGGCTTCTTCTCCTGGCCTACGAAGGTGTCCCACCGCACCTTGTCCGGCCCGCCCAGCTCCCTGGCTTTCTTCAGGCAGCCCTCCAGGTAGTCGATGGGGTCATCGGGCCGGTAGTACATCAGACCCGTCAGCAGGCTCTGTGGGGAACAGTCAGGAGGAGATGAGGAGATGTTTGCTGCGTGTTGTTGTTGTGATGAGCAGCAGCCTTAGTGAAGTGAGGACCTGGACTGGAGCTCCACCAGGAGAGCAGCTCATGAAGCACAGAAGACTGAACCCTCGTGTCGTCCTGCAGGTCAGAACTGACCCGTTTTAAAGTTTGAAAACGTGGGAAAAAATATATTTTCACAGTGAAACTTCTGATGTCCACATTTTCAACATTTTGGGAAATCTTTGAACATTTTTTGGCGGGAAAAAAGAAATGTTAAAAATGTTTCTTAAGAACATTCACATAAAAATCAACCAAATATTGCTGGACTTTGGTTGATTTTTATGTGAATGTTCTTAAAGAAAATATTAGAGGTTTTACTGACATATATGTGTTATCACTTTAGATATTTTTAGGATTTTTTTTTGGAAGATTTTTATTGATTTTTTGAAAATATTTACAATTGTTCCATTTTTTTTATTTCTTGTCAAATTTGGGGATTTATAAAAAAAACTTTATAGATTATAAACACTATAAAAAAATTTGAAAATTTTTGCTCATTTTTCAAGGAATTTTTGAAATTTTTCTACTTAAGGTTTTGCACATTTAAAGTTTGAAAATGTGGGGGAAAAATATATATTTATTTCCACTGTGAAATTTCTGATGTCCACATTTTCAACATTTGGTCACATTTTGGTGGGAAAAAAATGAAATATATGAAAAATGTTTCTTTAAGAACATTCACAAAAAATCAACCAAAATCCAGCGAAATTCGCTGGATTTTGGTTGATTTTTTTTGTGAATGTTCTTAAAGAAAATATTAGAGGTTTTACTCATATATTTGTAATGATTTTACACATTTTTAGGATTTTTTTTGAGAGATTTTAACTCATTTTTTAAGTACTTCCAGAATTTTCTTGCCAAATTTGGGGGATTTTTTAAAATAAAATTTTTAAGGTAAACTTTTCAGGAATTATTGGAATTTTCTTCCTGAAGTTTTTGCAAATTTTCAGAAATCTGGGAATTTTTTGCTGAATTTTTGGATTTTTTTTTCAGACAAGGAAACAATATTTTTTGTGCCTGTAAATGAGGACAACAGGAGGGTTAAAACAGCTGCCAATACCGAGCAGAAACAAGCTGCTCCACTGTGTGTTTCTGTGACATTTGTCTGGAATTTTTCAAAACAGCACCTTCCTGTTGGACTTCCTCCTTCACCTCCACCCTCCCCTCCAACGTCTCCCACCGCCTGCAGCCTGAAACACGTCGTAAAACCCCGTCTTTGTTGAGCGTCCTCATCCTCTCAGACTGAACACACTCGCGTACGAGCGGTGATAAATCAGAAGTGCAGCTCTGACGATGTGCCACTTCGCTGCAATTTGAAGCGACTGTAAATAAACAGTGATTGCTTGCATGCATTAGCTGAGACGCTCTGAGTCTAATTAAGAAGATGAGTCAGTTTACGCTCCCCTCAGGAAAACAAATATCACATCTGCTGATTAAACTCCTGGAAGATCTGATCTGTGTGCAGAAAGGGGCTGATGATGTTTTATTATTTGCATTTTGTGGCTTTTATTTACCCTCTCTGATCATCTGTGGATTCCATATTTACATTCCTGCAGAATCTTCCTTCACAGTTTATTTTCTCTGAGTTTCTGCGTCTGCAGCCAGTTTATCACCAACACGCTTCAGTTTAACCCTCCTGTTGTCTTCATTTACGGACACCAAAAAATATGGTTTCCTTGTCTGGAAATAATCCCCAAAAAAAATCAGCAAAAAAATTCCACAAATTTCTGAAAATTTGCAAAACATTTCAAGAAGAAAATTCCAACAATTCCTTAAATGTTTCCCGTAAAAGTTTTGTTTTAAAAAAAATTCCCCAAATTTGGCAAGAAAATTCTTGTATTTTCAAAAATGGGGAAAAATATTTTTAAAAAAATCTGAAGTGATTCCGTTTATATCAGTAAAATGTCTAATACACTCTTAAGAACGTTCACAAAAAATCAACCAAAATCCAGCAAAATTTGCTGGATTTTGGTTGATTTTTATGTGAAAGTTCTTAAGAAACATTTTTATTACATTTCTTTTCTTTTCCATCAAAATGTGACAAAGTGTTGATGTGGATGAAATGTGGACATCACAAGTTTCACTGTGAAAATACATTTTATTTTCCACATTTTTAAAATTCCCCAAACTTCTGAAAATTTGAAAAACCTTCAGGAAGAAAATTCCAATAATTCCTTAAAAGTTTTCCTTAAAAATTTTATTTAAAAAAATCCCCCAAATTTGGCAAAAAAATCTTGTAAATAATTTCAAAAATGATTAAAAACCTCCCAGAAAAATCCTAAAAATATCTAAAGTGATTAAATATATATGTCAGTAAAACTTCCATTTTCTTTAAGAACATTCACATTAAAAGCTTTTTAAAAAAAAAACAAAAAAAAAACATTTTTAACGTTTCTTTTTTCCATCAAAAAATGTTCAAGGATTTCCCAAAAATGTTGAAAATGTGGACATCAGAAGTTTCACTGTGAAAACGTTTCTTTTCCCCCACATTTTCAAACTTTAAAACGGGTCAGTTTTGTCCTACAGGACAACACAAGTGCATTAAAACTCTTTTTCATCACCTGATTTCATCCTGTACTCCACAGATTAGACCATGGAGAGGTGGGATTAGGCTCTGTTTGGTCTTATTTGGATTCAGCGCTGCTCTAAAAGCTCATTTTCAGGAAGCAGCTCCTGACACTGAGGTTCTTCTGAGCTTCTGTCTCCTCCGTCAAACGGCAGAAAGAGAAACGGATCTCCACCGCGGCTCTCTCACGCACCGTGCACGTAAAACCCCTCCGATATGAATCTCGGTGTAAATAAATGCAGATGCTTTCACATCTGCACATGAAGCGCGCCTCACCTCGAACAGCTGAGGGATCTCCCGCCGTGCCAGGTACTCCTTGGCATCGTTGGTGTTCATCTCCTCTTTTTTCAAATCACAACTTGTCCAGAGCGGTTTTATTTTTGTTTCCTTCTTCTTCTGGTCTTCAGATGTGTCAGCGCTGTGAGCTGATCTTTGGTTATCCGCCGAGCTTCTTCCCCCTTTCAGCGCATTTTTCCTCCGGTGTGGACTTGAGCGGATTCCTGCAGGCGATGCCACCACGATGCGATGCTCTCCCCTCCTACAGCGCTCTGCTTCCAGCGCCGTGTGTCTCTACGCTGTGTGTGTGCGTGTACGTGTGCGTGCGTGCGTGCGTGCGTGCGTGCGTGCGTGTGTGTGTGTGTGTTGACGTTGGCACAGAGGTTGCGCGCTCCGATGTGCCAAATTACGCACGAACCGCCTCTACGTGGCGCTTTTCTCACTCAGAGCTGAAACTTGTGGATGTGGGATTAACTGGGCGTAAAAACGGAGCAGGGATGGGAAGCAAATAGGCAAATGACTTTCAAATGAAGAGATTTCCATTTCAAAACATTTAATCATGTGGAACCGAGTGGTGTAGTATTTTTAATGTAACAAAACAACAAAAATGAGTCAAAATATTTCAAAAATGAGACACAAAACAGCAAAAATGAGACAAATGGCATGAAACAAAACAAAAAAGAGACAAAAAATTGGACAAATGACAAAAACAAGAGTGGAAAAAATACACAAACGATGCACAAAACAACAAATGAAGCACAACACAAAATGACAAAAGTAAAATGAAAACACAAACAAGACAAAAAGGAAACAAAAAACGAGAAACAAAACGACAAAAGCATGAGACAAACGACAAAAGTCAGTCAAAAAAGACAAAGAACGACAAAAACAAGACAAAATAGTACAAAAATGAGACACAAAATGACAAAAGCATGAGACAAGCGATAAAAGTCAGACAAAAATAGACAAAAAACGACACAAACAAGACAAAATATTACAAAAATGAGACACAAAATGACAAAAGCATGAGACAAACCATAAAAGTCAGACAAAAAAAGACACAAACAAGACAAAATATTACAAAATGAGACGCAAAATGACAAAAAAATGAGATAAAGAACATAAAACAAAACAAAAAAGAGACAATAAACTTGATTAAAAAGTTACAAAGTGACAAAAAAAATGGACAACAACAAGAAAAAAATGACTCAAATGACACAAACGAGGCAAAAAACGACCAATACAGCACAACACAAAATGACAAAAATAAGGCAAAAACACAAGTGAGATGAAAATAAAACACAAAATGAAAACACATCAGATAAATGACAAAAGTCAGCCAAAAAACAACAGCAAGACAAAATACTACAAAAAATGAGAAACAAAACAACAAAAATGAGAGACAAACGACAAGAGTCAGACAATAAAAGTTAAAAAAAACAACAAAAAAGGCAAAATATTACAAAATGAGACATAAAATGACAAGAAATGAGACAAACGACATGAAACAAAACAAAAAAGAGACAAAAAATTTGATTAAAATGTTACAAAGCGACAAAAATGGACGACAACAAGACAAAAAGAATCAAAACAGGCAAAAGCAAAACAAAAAAAACTAAAAATTGGACAAACAACAAAAACAAGACAAAAAAATGACACAAATGACAAAAAGAATGAATTTTTGGACGTTTTTCAGACAAGAAAACAATTTATTTATACATTTACGGCACCAAAAAATATTGTTGCCTTGTCTGAAAAAAATCCAACAATTCAGCAAAAAAATTCCCCAAATTTAAACAAAAAATTGCATCATCTTCATGAAGAAAACTCCTTAAAAGTTTCTCTTAAAAGTTTTTTTTAAAAAATCCCCAAATTTGACAAGAAATAAAAATGTAAACAATAAAAATATGCAACAATTGTAAATATTTTCAAAAAATCAATAAAAATCTGTATCCTAAAAATATCGAACATGATTCCATATTTATCAGTAAAGTTCTGATGTTTTCTTTAAGAACATTCGGGGGAAAAAATCAACCAAAATCCAGCGAAATTCGCTGGATTTTGGTTGATTTTCCCCCCGAATGTTCTTAAAGAAACATTTATTTTAAACATTTCTTTTTTTCCACCAAAAAATGTTCAAAAATTTCCCAAAAATGTTGAAAATGTGGACGTTTTCCCTGTGAATTATTATTTTCTTTCCACACTTTCAAACGTAAAACGGGTCAATTTGACCTGCAGGACGACACGGGGGCTAAAACGAGATTATTTCAAGATTGTTTTTATCTTAAATCAAGTGGGATGAGACATTTAGACTAAAAAATAAGACAAACAGACTTGGTAAGATTTAGAATTTTTCCTTTTTCTTCCTTTCTGTCCTCAAACGGCAGTTTTTTTGACTTCAGTCCCTTCAGCACAATAAAATCAGAGAATATTCCACTGACTGGATCCCACACCGGGAAATAAAAATGCAACTGAAGCCTGGAGAGCAGCTCGTCTTGCATAAGTAAGTATATTTTTATTTTGGAGAGGCTGGAAAAGTCCAGTTCAGCAGAAGGTGAGTTCGACTGGTCACACAATCGAGCTTTTTTTAGGCAAGAGGCCGCTCTGATCTGCGGGTTCGTCCTCCAGGATTTGATTCTTATAGACCGCTAATCCTCTGGACAACTGGACGACTGAGTGAGCCTCCTTGTTGGTTATATCACAGAACAGCAGCAGATTAGTGAATAACGTTTCATGTGTGGCCGTGGAGGACGACGCGGCCCAACGGTGAAATGCTAACGTACGGACAGTGAATGGAAAAATGATGAGATTAAAGCTGCAGAGAGGTGTTCAGCTGGTTTTATTTCATAACGGGATTCAGGTTGAACTTCTGATGCAGCAGAAACAGGAGGCGTCTGCTGGATTAAAGTGGTTTCCCAGCAGGGTGTCAGGACTGATCTGCTGCTGCTTCTCCACAGGACCTGAGTCCGTTTAGAACGTTTTCAGGACTAAAACCAGCATGGCCGCCTATAACCAAACACCACATGGTATTTTAGAGAAAGATTCTTCTAAATATTCTGTATACAACTGAGTAAAATTGAAATCGAAAATGATTTCCAAAGACATCGAGGTATTACCTCCGCCAAGGAGGTTATGCGATCGGTCCGTTTATTTATTTGTCTGTCTGTGTGCGTGTCTGTGGACAGGATTTCTCGGAAACTACTTGTCGGATCTTCATGAAATTTTCACCAGAGGTGGATCTTGGCCCAGGGAAGACTCCATTCAAATTTTGTGTTGATCCGGTTAAGGATCTGGATTCTGGATCCGGATTTAGATTTTCCAACTTCGTATCATCTTCCCTTGGCGGAGGTCAGAAATCTCGGATAGCTTTTGTTTTCAAGTCATTTAGGACAAATTTCATGTCATTTTGGACAACTTACGAGTCATTTTGGATAATTTTTGAGTCGTTTTCAATAAGTTTTATGTCTGCTTGAGTCTTTTTTCATCATTCTGGATCATTTATGTGTCTTTGGAAATGTTTTGAGTCATTTTGGAAAACTTTCTTGACATTTTCCACAAGTTTTATGTCAGCTTGGATCGTGATTGGATCATTTTTGTGTCTTCAGGATCATTTTCGAGTCATTTAGGACAAATTTGATGTCATTCTGGAGCAATTTTCTCTAATTATGGATCATTTTCCAGTCATGTAGGACAATTTTCTGTCATTTTCCACAAGTTTTATGTCAGCTTTGATCTTGTCTCGTCATTTTGGATCATTTTTGTGTCTTCAGGATCATTTTCGAGTCATTTAGGACAAATTTTATGTCATTCTGCACTAAATTCCTGTAATTTTGTACAATTTTCTTGTCATTTTTGGACAATTTATGAGTCATTTTCAACAAATTTTGTGTCATTTTAGGTGACTTTTAAATAATTAGGACATGTTTTATGTAATCTTGAATCTTCTCTCATCATTTTGGATCATTTCTGTGTCTTCAGGATCATTTTCGAGTCATTTAGGACAAATTTCATGTCATTCTGGACTAATTTTCTGTAATTATGGATCAATTTCAAGCCATTCTGAACAATTTTGAGTCATATTGGACAATTCTCTTGTCTTTTTCAACACGTTTTATGTCAGTTTGGATCTTGTCTCGTCATTTTGGATCATTTTTGTGTCTTCAGGATCATTTTCGAGTCATTTAGGACAAATTTTATGTCATTCTGGACTAATTTCCTGTAATTTTGTACAATTTTCTTGTCATTTTGGACAATTTTCAAGTCATTTTCAACAAATTTTGTGTAATTTTAGGTGATTTTTAAAAATATTTAGGACATGTTTTATGTCATCTTGAATCTTCTCTCATCATTTTGGATCATTTCTGTGTCTTGGGGATCATTTTCGAGTCATTTAGAGCAAATTTCATGTCATTCTGGACTAATTTTCTGTAATTATGGATCAATTTCAAGCCATTCTGAACAATTTTGAGTCATATTGGACAATTTTCTTGTCATTTTCAACACGTTTTATGTCATTTTGGATCATACTCCCTCATATATTATCATTTTTTATCGTCCCACCTGCTGCTTGCTGTGCTGCAGCGGTACGTTGGAAATGCACAGAGGATGCTGTTTTCCTTCGTGGCTCCTCCTCGCATCAGGCCTCTCAGATACTCGAGCAGAAGCAGAACAAGCGCTTTAACGTCAGTGAAATCCACGTCGCTCCTCATAACCGAGCTCCTCACCAATTAGCTGATTATGAAGCTGTCAGCATCGCTCGGCTTCCCTCCTCTCACCAGGGCAGCGCTGTATTCGGCTAAACGGTGATTTGCTGAATTCAGCATGCAGTCAGCTCTGCTCTGTGGCCCCTAAAGTGTCACATTTAAATTTTAATTTGCACATAATGTGAAGAAAACCACTCATAGAAGTAAAAGAAAAACTGTACAACAATGAACATAAAAGGAAAAATGCATTATGTGTCTATTTACCAGCTTTATTTAGTCTATTAATGAGTGTCAGTGGAGCTCATTTGTGAATTTACTGGCATTAGTTCTGATGTTGCTTCTCCTGATTTCAGCTTTAAAATCAATTTGCTCTCATCCGCATGGATTCTGTGTCTGTCCGTGTGACGATAAGCCACTCATAACCGAGCTGCATCATCTGATGACCACACTGAGCTGCTGCCAGGCTGCAAACGCTCAAATTAAAACTCACTCTCTCCATGAAACCTTTCCTGCATTTCCCTCAACAGAAAGCTCACATTTCAGGTCAAACACATGGAAAAGTTTTCCTTTCCGGTGAGTTTCCATGTAAATTTTTTAATTCTGTTCCTACAGGGACAATCAGAGCAGATAAATATGAATAATTCTCTCAAATATATGCGACTTGAAAATTATCCTAAAGACACAAAATGATCCAGAATGATGAGATTAGATCCAAGCTAACAAAAATTTGTTGAACATGACCAGAAATTTGTCCAAAATGACTCGAAAATGGTTCAGAATGACTTAAAAATGATCCACAATTACAGAAAAGGAGTCCAGAATGACATGATATTTGTCCCAAATGGCTTAAAAATGATCCACAATTACAGAAAAGGAGTCCAGAATGACATGATATTTGTCCCAAACGACTTGAAAATGATCCCAAAGACACAAAAATGATCCAGGATGATGAGAAAAGATCCAAGATGGCATAAAACTTGTCGAAAATGACAAGAAAATAGTCCAAAAAACACAACAAATATCCATAACTTAAATGAGAAAAGGGAAAAACGAAGCAGAGCCACTCATCTTTTAGATTTATTCACCGTTTATTGTCGGTTACAACCTGCTGGGTTGTTGTTGAACTGAAATTGTGTGTGATTGCAGGTGTTCGTTTGGAATCAAACCCGTTTAGTCTTTGCTTTCGGTGCAAAGCAGAAAGCTCATATTTCAGAAACACACACAGAAAAGTTACTCTTTCCAGCGAGCTTCCACATAGGTTTTTAATCCTGTTCATACAGGGACACTCAGAGCAGATAAATATGAATTATTCTCTAAAGCATTTGTTTCCATTTTTATCTGTTTGCTCATTTGTTTTGTTTTCAGCGTGTACGTGTGCGGATGAGGCTTTTCTCTTCAGAAGACGTTACATAAATCCACTGGAGAGGATTGAATAGGAATAGGAATAAGAATCATATAATTAAATATGATTACATGTATTTAACCTGTACATGCACACACACACACACACACACACACACACACACACACATGACTGCAACGCTTACACAATCCACGCTGCACCACAGCCTCTTTACTCCTCATTATTTATGACACGTTTTCCTTCTATTTTCAAGGATTTTTTTGTAGTTGTCATGCCTTGATGTTATTGCGCAGCCTTGCGGAAGAGTCGCTGCCACTTCTGTACGAGCACGATGCAAGTCCACGACAACGAACTGCAATTTTTACAGAAGATAACAGACATAAAAATGCAATATGTTAGCTCAGTCTTTGTGATTCATAGGGCACATATAAAACAATAGCTGCAGCCCTGGAGACAAGCTGCTTTTACAGTGGAGAAAAAGAACTGTGGATTCACCTGACAAGTGTAAAAATGAAGCTTAAAACCCCACAGTGTGATTTATTGTGTGCATTTAGTAATTTAGAGTGAGATCATTCTTGTGATTAAGACCCTGCAAGACCAGATAAAACACAAATGTCTCCGTCTAAATGAAATATTAATGTTTTAGAAGAATTAGGATTAGAATGGCTTTATTGTCGTCATACATGGCATGACGAAAATATAAATAGCTTCCGCTGGACGGTGCACAACGACAAGCAATAAGAAATAAAATATCAACATTAAATAATAAAATCAAATGTACATACGGTATATAACAAAACATTATTAAAAAAGACAACATCTGCAAAGAAGGCCAGATCTATAAAATATGGGAGGCAAATGAAATGAAATAATGGATTAAAATAGAATAAGATCCAGTAAAATTGAATAAATATGTCAGGAAATTGCATGAAAGCAGTAAGAAATGACATTGTGCATTCAGGTAGAAACGCACAAGGCTGTTTAGACCTTACAATGTCATTTGTTTTGGTAATTTCATCTGAGTGTGGTTAATTTTTATGCTTAAGATCCTACAAAAGTACATAAAATACAAATTTGGCTGACTAAATGAAATATTACGGTTAAGATGGGCCATTAACATGAATACAGCAAATCAAATCAAATCAGAATTATTCTACTTTCTCAGATAATTTTATGACATCATAAATAAATGAGCAATAGCCTCATGATCAGTAAGAGCAAATTACATCTGGAAATACGGACAATTAACCAGCTTGCAGCCATTAGTAATCTTCTCTGAGATAGAGATTTACTTATCTATCTATCTATCTATCTATCTATCTATCTATCTATCTATCTATCTATCTATCTATCTATCTATCTATCTATCTATCTATCTATCTATCTATCTCATTTTATTTATTTATTGCTTTCTTGATGCTCTTATTCTGAAATCTCTCCTTCCAGTAGCTTTTCCGGGGCGGAGCTACACCTGTTCACTTCCTAGATGCTAACTGCTAACGCTACTGCACCATGAAAACACACCTTTTATTCAACTTATTCGCTACATTCTTGCTCGCAGACGGCCTGAACATCGAGGTGAGTGTTTTTTATGTCTCCTCGCAGCTCCAGATTTCCCGCCGGTTTGTTTTTTAATTCTGAATTTTACCGGAACGTCGCTCCGCCGCTAGCCTCCTCAGCTGTCATGCTAACTGTTTTGGTGCTTAGTCTGGGAGCCTAAGTGAGATAAACACACAATTATTCACCCGTTTTCTTTCACGTATTTCTCAGGATAGCGCCGGGCAGTTCTTCAGCAGCGGTCATACCAATAACTGGGCTGTCCTGGTGAGTATTTATGAGGACTTTGCTGCTAGCTGCTGCAGCTAACTGATTCTCCATGTAAATGAATGGAGCAGCAGAACCTGACCTTCTTCTCCACCTGCCTTCATTAACAGGTGTGTACGTCCAGATTCTGGTTCAACTACAGACATGTGGCAAACACTCTGTCTGTGTACAGAAGTGTTAAGAGGCTGGGCATCCCTGACAGGTAATTACTACTCAGTTTATCAGACTTAGTGGCAGTTTTAGATGTGGGTTGTGGTGCATTTTTTACTGTCGCTACAACACACAGTGACTTGAAAATGATCCATAATTATAAAAAAAAACTCCAGAATGACATGAAATTTGTCCTGCATGACTCGAAAATTATCCTGAAGACACAAAAATGATACAAAATGATGAGACAACATCCAAGCTGACATAAAACTTGTGGAAAATCACAGAAAATTATCCTACTTGGCTCGAAAATGAGCCATAATTACAGAAAATTACTCCAGAATGACATCAAATTTGTCCTACATGACTCGAAAATGATCCTAAACACACAAAAATGATCCAAAATGACGAATCGCGATCCAAGCTGACACAAAATGACAAAAACGTGACACAAAATGACAAAAACATGACACAAAATGACAAAAGAGAGACACAAAATGACAAAAGAGAGACACAAAATGACAAAAACGAGACAAAATGAAAAAAGCGAGACGCAAAATGACAAAAATGTGACATGAAACAACAAAAGTGAGACAAAACGAGACACAAAATGACAAAAGGGAGACACAAAACGACAAAAACTATTTAGGGATCCTGTTGCACAAGCACGACACTGAAAAACTGCATCCTGTCTGAGCTGGTTTGGGAAAAACCTGCTTGATGTAATAATAATAATAAATGTGTATAATGAGGAAAAGGAAGCAACATGACATGGAACATCTGACTTAAAGACAGCTACATTAATCCATCCTCGTCTTCTTTCTCTCTTGCTTCTGTTCTAGCCACATCGTTCTGATGCTGGCTGACGACATGGCGTGCAACCACAGAAACCCCAAACCTGCCACAGTGTTCAGCCACAAGAACATGGAGCTGAACGTGTACGGTGACGACGTGGAGGTGGACTACAGAGGATACGAGGTCAGTTACAAGAGAATGGCCTTCCAGAAAGCCTGGCAGGTCAAATCTGTTTTTACTATAAAATGTAACCCTCATATTGTCTTCATTTACGGGCACCAACAAATATTGTTTCCTTGTCCAAAAAAAATCCAAAAATTCTGCCAAAAAATTCCTAGAATTTGTAAAATCTTCAGGAAGAATATTCCAAAAATTCCCTAAAAGTTTTATTTAAAAAAAATCCCCAAAATGTGCAAGAAATAAATATTTAAGAAATAAAAAAATAATAAAAATTGTAAATATTTTCAAAAAATTTATAAAGATCTTCCAAAACAACCCTAAAAATATCTAAAGTGATTACATATATATATATCAGTAAAACTTCTGATATTTTCTTTAAGAACATTCAGAAAAAAATCAACCAAAATCCAACGAATTTCGCTGGATTTTGGTAGATTTCTTTTCAGTACAACATAAAATAGTTTGTGGAGATAGTATTATACGCAGGTATCATATTACTTAAGTTATTCAGATCATTTTTGTCCTATTATTTCTCCATTTTAAAGGGCAGGATGGCTTTGAAAACAGTGAAAGTTAGAAACTTTTCATTTCCTCGGGGGCGCGAATATTCGGATATGAAATTAATATCCGGATAGTGCTGTAGCGAACGAATATTCGGATATTCGGGTCCAGCCCTAGTTATTTGACAGAACACACAAGACAACAAAAGCAAGACACAATGCGACAAAAGCGAGACACAATGAGACAAAAGCAAGACACAACACGACAAAAGCAAGACACAAAGCGAGAAAAGCGAGACGCAACGCGACAAAAGCGAGACGCAAAATGACAAAAGCGAGACGCAAAATGACAAAAGCGAGACGCAAAATGACAAAAGCGAGACGCCACGCGACAAAAGCGAGACGCGACGAGACAAAAGCGAGACGCGACGCGACAAAAGCGAGACGCAATGCGACAAAAGCGAGACGCAAAATGACAAAAGCGAGACGCGACGCGACAAAAGCGAGGCGAGACGCGACGCGACAAAAGCGAGACGCGACGCGACAAAAGCGAGACGCGACGCGACAAAAGCGAGACGCCAAATGACAAAAGCGAGACGCGACGCGACAAAAGCGAGACGCAAAATGACAAAAGCGAGACGCGACGCGACAAAAGCGAGACGCGACGCGACAAAAGCGAGACGCCAAATGACAAAAGCGAGACGCGACGCGACAAAAGCGAGGCGAGACGCGACGCGACAAAAGCGAGACGCGACGCGACAAAAGCGAGACGCGACGCGACAAAAGCGAGACGCCAAATGACAAAAGCGAGACGCGACGCGACAAAAGCGAGACGCGACGCGACAAAAGCGAGACGCAATGCGACAAAAGCGAGACGCAAAATGACAAAAGCGAGACGCGACGCGACAAAAGCGAGGCGAGACGCGACGCGACAAAAGCGAGACGCGACGCGACAAAAGCGAGACGCGACGCGACAAAAGCGAGACGCCAAATGACAAAAGCGAGACGCGACGCGACAAAAGCGAGACGCGACGCGACAAAAGCGAGACGCAATGCGACAAAAGCGAGACGCAAAATGACAAAAGCGAGACGCGACGCGACAAAAGCGAGGCGAGACGCGACGCGACAAAAGCGAGACGCGACGCGACAAAAGCGAGACGCGACGCGACAAAAGCGAGACGCCAAATGACAAAAGCGAGACGCGACGCGACAAAAGCGAGACGCGACGCGACAAAAGCGAGACGCCAAATGACAAAAGCGAGACGCCAAATGACAAAAGCGAGACGCCAAATGACAAAAGCGAGACGCCAAATGACAAAAGCGAGACGCCAAATGACAAAAGCGAGACGCAAAATGACAAAAGCGAGACGCCAAATGACAAAAGCGAGACGCCAAATGACAAAAGCGAGACGCCAAATGACAAAAGCGAGACGCGACGCGACAAAAGCGAGACGCAAAATGACAGAAGCGAGACGCAAAATGACAAAAGCGAGACGCAAAATGACAAAAGCGAGACGCGACGCGACAAAAGCGAGACGCAAAATGACAGAAGCGAGACGCAAAATGACAGAAGCGAGACGCAAAATGACAGAAGCGAGACGCAAAATGACAAAAGCGAGACGCAAAATGACAAAAGCGAGACGCAGCGCGACAAAAGTGAGACACAAAGTGACAAAAATGTTTTGTTTTGAGTCATTTGTCAAATTTTTTTGTCCTTTTGCGTCTCATTTTTGTCATGTTTTTGTCTAAGTTTTGTCGTTTCGATCATACAGTAAAATCCTGTGTGGTTCAGTTCCAGATACCTTTATAATTAGTAACAATAATAATAATACATTTTATTTGTAAGGGCCTTTCTCGATGGGAGTGAATCTAATAAATACATCTATATATTTATCTATATATTTAGTGACTCTAATAGATCCATTTGCTGATAGACATGGAGATCGTTCTGTAAACTATTTACATCTTTGCAGAACCAGTAAACAGCTATAAATGTAGACGTGCAGCGTACAATCACTGATTCTCCAGCGTTTATTCTCTGTGTTGACCCAGAAATGACGAGCTCTAGTTGTGTTTTGGACGACGTCAGAGCTCCACAGGCTTTGCTGCCCTTTATCACGGTTCATTTTAATCCTTTACGCCGGTTATTTACATATAAGTAAACACTGTACAGCCAGTAAATGTTTGCTGATGACGACAGAGTGGGGGAAAAAAGAAGAAGATACACAATGACTAATCGGTTCTTGCAGTTTCATTAAAAGATAAGTAGGCAAGGCCAGATTTTTGTTATTTAAATTGAAAAGGCAAATTATTCCAATTCCAAACATGTTTTATTTACAGCACCAAAGACTATGTTGTCGTTCCAGTATCTTCATTTTTTTTACTGCAGAAGAACGATAATGATGATAATAAGAATATGTTTTATTTGTTTTATTACGGGTTGTGGTTATTTTGCTGTCTGGATCACTGAATGTGGAAGCTGAACTAAGATGAGTTTAACGCCCCTGAGCTAAACGATCGTCTCCAGTTTGAGTTGCAGACCGAAAGTGACCACAGCTTTGTGTTTCAGGTGACGGTGGAGAACTTCCTGCGAGTTCTGACGGGACGGCTTCCTCCCAGCACGCCGCGCTCCAAACGCCTCCTCTCTGACGACAGGAGCAACATCCTCATATACCTGACAGGTGAGCGTCATGCTGTCTTCTGTTGCTAATTCATTGCCTGCTGAATCTACTGTACGTGTTTAACAAGAGATCGTAGCCTGCAGAGAATCGTTCGGCCTCCAGTGGAAAAGCAGCGGCTGCATCTTGTCCTTTCATGGTTTCAGTTTGCAGAGGTCGTCCTCAGCAGCAGCCGGTCTCTGTGTGTGAAACGTCACCTTTGCTCTTTTGGCTTTAAGGTTAATGTTCTATTTAATTAAAGTTAATTAACTTTAACGATGGTGGCAGACGTGGTCTTCTGCAGGAATCCCTACTCCTTCTGCTGGAGGAAACGTGACTGTTGAATGGTTTTGCTCAGACAGAACTCCGTTAACTCGTCTCTATAGTAGGGGTTACATTCCAGAAGAAAATCCACGAGGTAGCGACCATGTTTATGTATTATTTCTGTGTATTTTAAGGCTTTATAAACCCTCCCCACACACCCACAACACTATGCAGCGATCAGACGTCTGTGTGAAATGAAGGCCAGATGCTGATGCTACGGCTCTCAGCCAATCAGAGCCCAGAGCTGGACGCTACGCATTTTAGATTAAATGTTCTTTTAACATGCTTTAATTGTTATTTTTTGTGTATTTTTTATATTATTGTCAATGTTTTTTAGGCTAGAATATGCTTATTACTTCTGCCGCGTTCCTTGGCGGAGTAATTTTTTTTTTTTTTTTAATTTGACGATCGGTGTACGTATGTACGTCTGTCCGTCTGTCCGTCTGTCTGTGTGCAACATTACTCAAAAACGGACTAACAGGTTTGGATTAAATTTTCAGAGGTGGTCAGAAATGACACAAGGACCAAGTGATGAGATTTTGGCAGTGATGCGGCTCATAGTCTGGATCCATGGATTTGTTAAAGATTCGCCATTGGTAGCTATAGCAGCCGGCACGTCACTGTAACCATGACAACAAGTGAATGCTGCGTCAGCAGCCTGAAAACTACGGACTTATCTGTCACAAATGATACAAGAAACGATTAAATTGTGGGGGTGTTTCCTGAATTTTCTGAGTTTTCCGCAGCGTCTTCTTCGTGTTAAGAAACAGCTTCTTAGATAAACACTTCCTGTGAAATGTTGCCAAAAAGAAAAACCTGATTTAAAAAAAAAATAGGCCTTCAAAATAAAAGCATGAAGAGAACGGCTATTTTAACAGTAGCAAAACAAAGCCTGGCAAAAAGCGATGAACTGATCAACAGACCTTTTTAAGAGTAATTTACACGTATGTAGGTCACGTGATTCGGTATCCATACACATGCATGACATCTGGATTAAATAGACACATTCTGTAGTGCTGTAATAATAATAATAATAAAATGCTGCATTTCTGATAATACCATATGGAGGAATGAACAGCTTTAGAGGAGTACTGCGCTCTCTGAGTGCTTTTCTTGTGGAAATAATGTAGCGATGTCAGAGCTGATCTGTCACTGAACTGTTGTGCTGCAATGCACCATGGGAGTTCAGGTTGTTGGGGTTTTAAATGTCATTATTGTGGATTATGTTAGTGTTCCAGTGCTACTAGTGTTTGTGTTTCATTGTGTTTCTGTGGTTTAATCCACCTATTTAGCTTGGTTAAATGTTATGTCAGTGTGAAGCATGTTTGATCACTTCCTGACACATTTTCAGTGTGCTGCTTCCTGTGTGCATCAAAATAAAAGCATCTGCCAGTTGCAGAGGGCGTAAAAGGAAGATATTGTATTTTGCATTTCAGGGTATTTGGAATTGATAAAGTATTTTGTTGCTTGTAGCTGCATTTGTAACGTAGCGTCTTGTTTATTGGGTTCATTAAGAAACAGACAGTAAGATAATGTTTTAAGATGAAGCATTTGTTTGATCACAGCTTAAAAAAAAAACTAGCTTGCTTTCTCGTGTAGCTTTAGCTTGAACCAGGAGTGTTCAGTTACCATCCTGCAGTAGATGTTGACTAAACAGAGGCTACTGTCCACCAAATATGCACACTAAGCATATAAAATCCAGCTCTTTCTTCATTTGCTCTGTCTCCATCTGTCTCCTTTCCCTTTTGTTGTGTTTTGTGCCCTATTTTTTGCATCATGAATCGGAGAGGAGTGAATTATTAACAGTGTGTGCTCGTTTAACAGGCCACGGCGGGAACGGCTTTCTGAAGTTCCAGGACTCGGAGGAGATCAGCAACGTGGAGCTGGCGGACGCTTTTGAGCAGATGTGGCAGAAAAGAAGGTAAATAAAGCGGGCCGACTCATAAAACACAAACGGTGACGTCAGATAGTGTCGCTGTCCTACTTCAAGTCCTCTGAGCATCAATTAGCCGTGCAGCAGGTCGACAAACGTTTAATGACAGGAAGCTGAACGGAGGGTCTTTAACGGGACGCGCTCATCACAGGTTGAACTTTTATCCACTGTTTTGTTGAAATGATGCCGATGTGAGGCTGTGTTAAACGCTCAGATGGGCTTACTTTTGCTGCTTTGTCTCGTTTTTGTAAAATTTTGTCTTGTTTTTGTTTTGTTTGTCTGACTTTTGTCTCATGTTTTTGTTATTTTGTTTCTCGTTTTGTGTTTCCTTTTTGTCTCGCTTGTGTTTTTTGTCGTATTTTTGTCATTTTGTGTTTTGCTTCATTCGTTGTTTTGTGCATTCTGTGTCGTTTTGTGGGATTTTTGTCTCGCTTGTGTTGTTTGTGTATTTTATCGTTTTGTTTTACGCTTTTGTCATTTTTTGTTTTTGTTGCTTTGTAACTTTTTTGTCTTTTATCTTCTCATTTTGTAATATTTTGTCATGTTTTAGTTGTTTTTGTCTTTTTTTGTCACTTTGTTACTTTTTTGTCTAAGTTTTTGTATCTTTTTTGTTTTGTTCTGTGTTGGTTTTTGGTGTTTTTTTAGTCACATTTTTGTAATATTTTGTCTTTGTGTTTTAAGTCTTTTCTTTGTCCTACTTTTGTCATGTGTCTTGTGTTTTTTTGTGTTTTGCTTGTCTTTGTCCATTTTTTGTTATGTTGTGTCTCATTTTTGTAATATTTTGTCTTTTTTGACAGACTTTTGTTGTTTCTCATGTTTTTATTTTCTTTCTTGTTTGTGTCGTTTTGTTTTTTGTCTCGCTTGTGTTGTTTGTCTACTTTATTGTTGTTTTGTTTTACACTTTTGTCGTTTTTTGTCTAGTTTTTGTTACTTTGTAACTTTTTGTCAAATTTTTGTCTATTTGTTATTTTTTTGTGTCATTTGTCTCATTTTTTGTCATTTTGTGTCTCATTTTTGTCATATTTTGTCTTATTTTTGTCTTTCTTTTGTCTGACTTTTGTCGTTTGTCTCATTTTTTGTTATTTTGTTTCTCGTTTGTTTCGTTTTGTGTTTTTTTGTGTCTCGCGTGTGTTTTTGTCTATTTTATCGTTGTTTTGTTTTATGCTTTTGTCATTTTTTTGTTTTGTTTTTGTTGCTTTGTAACTTTTTGTCTAATTTTTTGTCTATTTTTATTTTGTTTCGTGTCATTTGTCTTATTTTTTTTTGTCATTTTGTGTCTCATTTTTGTCATATTTTGTCTTGTTTTTTGTCTTTCTTTTGTCTGACTTTTGTGATGTTGATCATACAGTAAAATCCTCTCTGGTTCAGTTCCAGGTGACTAAATGTTGTGTTCCTTTGTAGACACTCTGTTATCTGGAACTTGTAATGTGGAAACGATAAACTGAGGCTGAATGTTGATGAACTTGCGATGCAGGATGTTTTGTAAAAAGATAATTCCTTAAATGTGAACATTTTTGCACTAAAACAAAGGAACCATTAGGAGTTGTGGTTATTTATAGGTTTTTATGCTGTGGTTTTACTGGTTACTGGAGACCAAACTGGGCTGAATGTGGAACCTGAACCGTGTTGAGTTCGACACGCCTGCTTTAGTGTGTTCATCCGAGCACGGAGACGGAGTTGTTGTGGAGGAAGAATGGGAGGATGGAGGGGGAGGCTGTGTGCGTGGGAGTGTCAGCCGGACTGAATGGAGCTGTTGGTTTTCCTTGGTTGCCGTGACAACTGCAGCATGAAAGATGGTCGGGTTTGTGCGATGCCGGTTTATCGGAGCAAATGGACGAGGGCGACGCCAGCTGTGCGTTCTCCCAACAGGTTTGTTTGAGGACGTGTGTTCTCCCGTGTTTGTCTGCAGGTACAACGAGCTGCTCTTCATCATCGACACCTGTCAGGGCGCCTCCATGTACGAGAGGTTCTACTCCCCCAACCTCATGGCTCTGGCCAGCAGCCAGGTCGGAGAGGACTCCCTGTCGGTGAGTTGTCCTCATATGCAGGAGAGATATTTACCCTCGTGTCGTCCTGCGGGTCAAATCGAACCGTTTTAAAGTTTGAAAATGTGGAAAAAATCTGTATGTTCACAGTGAAACTTCTCATGTCCTCATTTTCAACAAAAAAATGAAATGTTAATGTTTCTTTAAGAACATTCACATAAAAATCAACCAAAATCCAGCGAAATTTGCTGGATTTTGGTTGATTTTTATGTGAATGCTCTTCCAGAAAATATTAGAAGTTTTACTAAAATATATGTAATCACTTTAGATATTTTTAGGATTTTTTGGAAGGTTTTTAAGCATTTAAAAAAAAAATATTAGTAAGAAATTTCTTGCCACATTTGGGGGATTTTTTTAAAATAAAACTTTTAAGGGAAACTTTTAAGGAATTATTGGAATTTTCTTCCTGAAGGTTTTGCAATTTTTCATAAATGTAGGGATTTTTTTTTTGCTGAATTTTTGGATTTTTTTTAGACAAAGAAGCAATGTTTTTTAGTACCCATAATTGAGGACGAAAGGATGATTAAAAACCATCCATCAGCATGTCGGGCTTCATAATGAGCCGTGTGGTTTGGTAGAACAGTGACGGCCCTCTGAAGACCTGATGTTGGTACAGGGTCGCCTCATGCAGCTCAGATTCTGCTAACAGGGTTCAGTTAATCCTCATCTTAAAACCTTTATCTCCTGTAGCATTAAAATGAATGGTGAGATGTGATTAAAAAGTTAATCTAATTAATTAGAGGCTTTGTAATTGATTAATCGCGATTAATCCACTGAATGGATGAACTTAAACAACTAAAATGTTTCTTTCGTTTCTATTTATCTTCATCTTTCATCAGATGAAGTGACATTACAGCGACGATTATACTCGGCATTTTAAGGCTTTTTATAAACTCAAGCACTTTCACTGTCTTCTAAAGTGGTCCATTATGGGATGGCTACACCGTTAGCCGGTACCAGGACTGTAGTAGCAGCAGAGGACCGACGCGTAAAGAAACTTTCATTGAACGTCTACGCCAGCTGTGGTTGGACAGAATCAGCAGATTATTTCTCATCTCGCATGCTTTCAGAAATACTTTTTGCTGAAGTGTTTTCATAATAAAAGAGGAAGTTTGAGCCACAGTGTTAGTCCGACGTTTCTGCACTGATTATTTGTGCGTAATGTGGATCTTCTTCACTCCTCCTAACAGACATTAGGTTCGTTAGCGCCACCTGCTGGGCTGGAGTGCTCATCATAGTTACCAGTGGGGCAGAAATTAGGGAACTGACAAAGGTGTGATTAAATGCGTCATTTTGTTTAGCGCGTTATTTTTTCTGTAATTAATTACGTCCCAGCCCTAATTAAAATTCAAACAGTGAATTGAGGAAAGTAGGAAAAGGTCCTGATAACACAACAGTTATATAACAGCTCTAATTGCGGTACAACATTATTAATGTCAGGACTAATTAGCTCTGAATGTTTTTCCTCTTAATTAATTTTTATGTCTCCAAAGGATGTCCCTATCAGGTAGTTTTAACTCCACATCCAATCTCAGTGATTTAGTGTTTAATATCTGCTGACACCATTTTACTAACTAAGAAAAGCGCTTCTCCTCCAAGTCTGCTCAGTCGTATCGTTTCCGGCTGATGAAGTCTTTAAAAAATAGGGTTGATAGACTTCCTGTTCCTGAAGGATCAGATGAAAGTCGCACAGGCGTTTGTGGACTTTTCAAACATTCAGATAATGAGCATAACCTGCTGAAAATCCTGCATTTTTAGGGCAAAGTTACGAAAGCTTTAAGGCAGTTTTTAAGTCAGGTTTGACAACTGATTCTATAATTGTAGCTTTTCTGTAAACTGTAGTTAGGACTCCTGATTCATTTAGACAGGGACTCTTTGACCTGAAAAACCTGCTTGGAGACGTTACCAAGGTGACTGCTGATGGATGAGACTCTCTTATATATGAGTTATATTAAAACACAGCTTCATAAACAGGACTTTTATGTATTTATGTTGTTTCCACCACATGCTGTCTGACCTTGGACATTCTCGTGAATAATTTACACATCCATGCTCACTGTAAATATTTCCATGTCTCTCATTTCTTTTTATAATTCTTCGGGTTTTCTACTTTTGCTGTTGATTTGTCTGTCTCTCTGCCGTCTCTCTTCATACGTGGAAACCTGCTGGACAAACAAAACTGATTCTGATTCTGCCACAGCTTTGTACATTCTCACCCCATAATTACTTTAATGTCTTCCTATCATGTCGTTTCAAATTTCTGCAAACTGGAATTCAGTTTTTTGCTTTTTTTTTACCTGCTCTTAAGTTTGCACTCAGCAGAAAGAGTTAATCCTACTTTAGCATGCTGGTTAGTCAGACAGTGTTGGACTGTAAAGAAACAGTCTGATCTTACAGTTTTGCTTGCCATGATAATAATACCTAATAATAATAATACTTGGGCTGGACCCGAATATCTCGAATATCCAAAAATTCGTTCGCTACCGCGGTATCCGGATATCAATTTTGGTATCCGAATATTCACCCATTCCCCCGGTCGGACGTTACCGGGCGGAAAGAATATGAGAATATGCGGAGTTACTGTCTTCCCTCTGTTCGTGTTTCTTACCACCACCTGAATGGCCGGGTTGCTGCTGACTCTGACGTCACGCTTCACTTTGTTGCACAAACACAAGACAAGATGTTGAAGACCTCCGCTGTTTGGGAATTCTTCAGGTTAACTGAAGACAAAATTTGGACCCGGGAGACCAGACGAACGGATCAGAATATTCGGGCGTCTCCGCCAAAGTCGGACGTTACGAGGCAGAACGAATATTCGGATATTCGTCTTTAATAGGGCCCAGATATTCAGAGGCCAGAAACCACTATTTGGGCCAGCCCTAACGTGGCCTCAGCAGCTCCTCAGTGCAGCACAAAAACAATGCTGCTTCGTTTTTTTCATTTCCCTGCCCCTTACATGATGCCCGATGCAGCTTTAGCCTCGATCTTTTAGTGTCACGTCACATATGTGGCCGTCAAATACTTTAAGACTGTTTGGAATCCGTTCCTCTGCTCCCATAGTATCGCTTCATGTACAGCAGCTGTTTCCAGTGAAAACAGCACATTTATAATCCTACATAATACTTCATGTGCGGCTCAGACGTGCCGACAGCGTTAGACTAGGTGGTAAACATATTGGATCATTAGGCGGCTAAAGAACCATATATTTCCCTCTGGAGTTGGTAGAAACCAGAGACAGTGAGTATTGGACTTGGATTTCCCAGGTCATGGGATTAACTCATGATGTCACAGATGGAATTGTTTGTGTATAATCAGTGCTGTTGAACTTCTCTCATCCTAGCACCAGCCTGACTTGGCCATCGGAGTCCACCTGATGGACCGGTACACCTTCTACCTGCTGGAGTTCCTGGAAGACATCCACCCGGCCAGCAAAGCCAACATGAACGATCTGGTGAGGATGTCTGTCTGGTTACAGCGTCTAGGTGCTCTGAAAGTCTGCAGAAAACCCACAGAAATTAGGATGACGTCTTTTTTTTGTTTTCTTTGCGTTAATCATGCAAACAAAAATACACAAATACAGGAGGTCCTCGGCTTACGTCAGAGTTCTGTTCCTACAGAGCGATGGGAGTCAGAATTGCAGTGAAAACATAAACAAAGTGGTTCCGTGAATCACGATATCAGTCAGTTCTTCTTCATAAAAGTCAATGTGTATTGTTCAGTTCCAGATTTGCCTAATGTCAGGGAACGTGCCATGTTTAGTTAGCTCGTCTCTGATTGGCTGAGAGTCAGCATCAGCCATTGAAACTGCAGTTAGGACTCCTTAGGGCTGGGCAATAAATCGAGTTAATTCGATTAATTCGCCTTTTTAAAACCTGACGATTTGAAAATTTGCCAAATCGTAAAATCGAGGCGAGCTTAAACATATAACAATACAGATTCTTCTTCTGCCTTTCACGACTTGTGCACTGGCGTTTGCTTCCGCCTCTCATCTCCTTCACCCAAAACACTCACACCCCCGTCATGGTGGACAGAACAGCAGACGAAGAGTCGGCTTTGACAAGACTGACACAGAGCAAACTACAGTCATGTGCAAGGTTTGCAAAAGTACTGTGAAAACGAAGAGTAGCAGCACAACTAACCTCTTTCAGCACCTCGGACAGAGGCATCCTAAAGAATGGGAAGAGTGCTGCAGCTACGGGAGTGCGGCATGGCTAGCACTAGCCATAGCAAACAGACCGCAAAGAAACAACAAAAATCGATTAAAATCGTAATCATCCAAGATGACTAAAAAAAATCAAGATTTTATTTTTTGGCCATATCGCCCAACCCTAGGATTCCTGACTCATTTACACAGGGACCCTTTGACCTGAAAAACCTGCCTGGAGACGTTACCAAGGTGACTGCTGATGGATGAGACTTGCTTATATATGAGTTACATTAAGACACAGATTTTGCACATCTCAGGCTGTTTCCACCACATACTGTCTGACCTTGGACATTCTCATGTGAATAATTTACACATCCATGCACATCCAGTTGTTAGTTTCAGCAGTAGACAGCCACAAGATGTATTTTAGTGGAGTATGGAGGAGCGACTGGATTCTTTTTGAAACTTTTGGGGTTGGTATCTCCAAAAACAGGACAGGATCTCCCCTTACTGCTCTTCATAGACTTCCTGTCCCTAAAGGATCAGATGAAAGTCTCTCCGGCCTCTTGGGTTCTTGAAACAGAATCATTGATGACTTGTTCTGGTTGTTGGCCTTTGACTCATGGTTCTGACTCAGCAGCTCGTCTCGTTTCATCTTCCTCTCCTGCAGAGATCTACCGGCCACAGGGACCACTCCTCATCCTCATCACACCGAGTTACAGTGAAAAACTGACAAACCATGACGGAAAATTTTACAAAATCTATAAATTCTAATCCAATTTATTTAACAGTGAATCACCGTAAATAAGTTCATCAGGAGGAAACTGTTTTTTATAATATTTTTCTACTCTTATACTGTTATTTAATGTGTGTCTAACATTCAGGACGGTAATTTTTGCTTTTATTTGTTGAAAAGATACAGTTTTTCACTGTTAAATGTACGTACTGTGGCGCTGATAATGGAAACATGCCGTAATATTTATAACATGAAGATTTTTGCTTTAATTTCATGTAAAAAATACAGTTTGCTGCAGTCAGACTGTAGTTTTCTGTTAACCCTGTAAGACCCAAATATAGGAAAAAAACAACAAATAAATGAAAAATAGAATAAACAAAGCAAAAATAATCTATATATATATATATATATATGAATAAAAATATATGTAAAAAATGCAAAAAAACAAGAAAAATAAAACTAAAACATTATGTATATATTTTTTGTAAAATGTTTACATAAAAAATTTTATATAATGTATATATATTTTGCTCATATTGTCTATATTTGGGTTTTAATATATATATATATATATATATGTGTGTGTGCGCGTGTGTGTGTGTTTTATTATGTATATATGTGTGTGTGTGTTTTATTATGTATATATGTGTGTGTGTATATAAAGTATCAAAAAACTGATGTATTTTTGCAACAGTGGGTTTTACAGTGTTAATAACAGACATATGGTTCAATATTTATGACGGCTATAACCAAAGTTTTTGCTAAACTACATATAGTAACTGTTAAATACACTAACTGTGTGCTGATGATGGAAAAATGCTGTGATATCGATCATACGTCATCAAACTGTACGTATTTTCATCTAAATTTTCACGTAAAACTACTTTTTTTCAGGGTAAATTTTTTTCTACACCTATTACTTTTATAACCATAAAATCAACACATTTCTTACCATAAATGAAGAACATGTTTTCCCAGGATTTTGCGGTAACGTTCTGGCGGCCACAGCTGCTGGAATTTTACCGTATTTTCTTTACAGTGTACACTCAGATCCCCTCTCTGGCTCCGACCAATTCTAATCATTCTTTCCAATTTTCCTGTTCCTGTGGATGCGCTCTTTGTTCATAGAATTAAGGATCAATACTATGGATTTCCTTGACGAGCTCACTGAGTTTTCTTTTTCTAATCCGGGCTGTAAATACTTGCCCTTCGATGAAACAGAAATTGCCTCCACCTCGTCCACAGAATCCTCTGGCGGTGGTGTGTGTCGGGTGTTTGGCTGATAGAGGCGACGTTCACCTCGGTTTAATGATTTTCCGTTTCTGTTAAAATGGAGAGCTCGGTCGGACAACACACCGATGATTCACACTCTTAAGAGGATTAACCCACCAGTGGCTACACACCGAGCACTGAGAGATTTGTACCTGACATTGGCGTGCACAAATTTCAGGCTGACTGTCACATATTTATCACCTCCCAGCGTAGATCCAGCCGTGTTCGATTCAGCTGGTATCTTAAAAAAAATAAATAATCTAAACTGTTTACTAGGGCTGGACCCGAATATCTGAATATCTGAATATTCGTTTGCTACGGCGGTATCCGAATATTCGCCTGAATATTCGCCCCCGGTCGATTTTGAGTCACTTTCAACAGATTTTATGTCAGCATGAATCTTTTCATGTAATTTTGGAGCATTTTTGTGTCTTTGGAATAATTTTTGAGTCATTTAGGACAAATTTCATGTATTTCTGGACTAATTTTCTGTAATTATGGCTCATCTTCAAGTCATTCTGGATGGGAGACACGCAAAATAACTACAAAATATTGCAAAATGACCACACAACACCTAAAATTTTGACAAATAGACTGAAAACAGTGGTCTAAAGCTGCAAATAAGTAGCAAAAACACTGAAATAGTCCTACTCAAGGAAAAGCACTCATTGTGAGGAACTGAAGTTTAAAAATAGCATGTGTTTGTTAAAAACATTAATGCCGCCCAATGTTCAACATCACCATTATACAGACCAGTCAGACCTGCCGTATCTGCAGTGGTCAGTGTGCAGACGACTGTTGAGGTTTTTCTCCACAGTTCACTCTAAGCTTTGAATCCTGATCTGAAATCTGTGGTTCCTCTGCTTCCTCAGTTCAAAGTGTGTCCCAAGAGTCAGTGTGTGTCCACTCCGGGCCACCGTACCGACCTGTTCCTGAGGGATCCGGGAAGCGTCCTCATCACCGACTTCTTCGGCAGCGTACGCAAAGTGGAGATCACCACGGAGGCCATCGACCTGACCGAGCCCATCAAGGAGGTGGAGGAGAGGTGCGTTTGATTTATTCACTTTCTGTCGTCACTGGAGGATAATCTGTCAGGTGAGACAATAACTAGAGATATAGTTCTAATACGAGAAAAGCCCTCAGAAACAACAGTCCTCCTCCAGGGCTGCTCGGTCCTCCTCCAGGGCTGCTCGGTCCTCCTCCAGGGCTGCTCGGTCCTCCTCCAGGGCTGCTCGGTCCTCCTCCAGGGCTGCTCGGTCCTCCTCGGTCCTCCTCCAAGGCTGCTTGGTCCTCCTCGGTCCTCCTTCAGGGCTGCCCCTCTTCCTCCTCCTCGTACCTCGTGAAAACCGTGTCTTTGTGCTGCTTTTTAGACCCACACCAGCTGAACGTAGTTGTTTGTATATTTAACCCTCCTGTTGTCTTCATTTATGGGCACCAAAAAATATTGTTTCCTTGTCTGAAAAAAATCCAAAAATTCAGCAAAAAAAATTCCCCAAATTTCTGAAAATTTGCAAAACCTTCAGGAAGAAAATTCCAATAATTTCTTTAAAGTTTCCCTTAAAAGTTTTATTTAAAAAAAAAATGGCAAGAAAATTCTTGTAAATATTTTCAAAAAATGAGGCAAAATCTTTCAAAAAAAAAAATCCTAAAAATATCTAAAGTGATTCCATATATATCAGTAAAAGTTCTAATATTTTCTTGAAGAACATTCACCAAAAAATCCACCAAAATCCAGCAAATTTTGCTGGATTTTGGTGGATTTTTTTGGTGAATGTGCTTCAACATTTTTTTTAACATTTCTTTTTTTTCTCCAAAAAATGTTCAAAAATTTTCCAAAAATGTGGACATCAGATGTTTCCCTGTGAAAATATATATTTTCTCCACATTTTCAAACTTTAAAACGAGCCAATTTTGACCCGTAGGATGACACCAGGGTTAAAATTGTTAATAAGTATTTAATAAATAATAACTTTCTGTGGATTTTGAAGGACATTGGGCGATATAAGTGCTTATCATCTCACTCTGTTCAGTCGCTGTTCTACATCTGAGAAAGAACATAACGTTAGAGTGAAACCAATAAAAGCTGGTTTTATTGCACTGCAAATGATAATAGTAATTCAGGGGAAAGTTTGTGTTGCTTTTAAACTTCTAACGAGCCCTGAAGTGCTTTTTAAGGTGGATTAGGGACAACCGGATAAAATAAAACCCTTCATTGAGGTCAGTCAGGCTCATTGGTTTTCTGTTTAGCTCCCACTACCCAGACTTTGATTTCAGTTTAGGACATCTCTCATCAGCTTTATTGATTCCTCTGCTAATGGAGTGCTGAGTGGCCGGTGTCCAGGAGGGTGAACCTCTCAGCGATTTAGGGTCTATCTGAGCAGCTCATTCAGGCCATATTTGCTGCTTTTTATGATCAAACATTCTTTCAGATCATAAGCAGACATTAACCATCATCAGGGGTGTCCAACATGAGGCCCGCGGGCCAAAAGTGGTCCTCCAGAGGGTCCAATCCGGTCCTCAAAGTGTAAAAATTACAGAGAAGACATTAACTGCAGGTTGTAAATTAGTAAAACTATAAATTTAAAATCATTTCTAGACCATGACAAGTTGTTTGGATCAGAAAGTGAAATACTAGATTGTTTTTTGTGTCTCATTTGTAATATTTTGTCTTGTTTTTTGTTGTTTTTAGTCTTTTTTTGGTTTGAATTTTATGGTTTGCGTCACCTTTTTGTCGTTTTGTTTCCTTTTTGTCTCGCTTTGTCCATTTTTTTGTCATTCCTTGTCTCGTTTTTGTAATATTTTGTCTTTTTTTGTCTGACATTTGTTGCTTGTCTCATTTTTGTTGTTGTTTTGTTTCCTTTTTGTCTCGCTTGTGTTTTTTGTCTCATTTTCGTCATTTTGTGTTTCGCTTTATTCATTGTTTTGTGTGTCGTTTTTGTCATTTTGTTTCACGGTTTTGTCATTTTTTGTCTCATTTGTTAATTTTTTGCCTTATTTTTTGTCTCTTTTGTTTTGTTTCATGTTGTTTGTCTCATTTTGTTTCTTGCTTTTGTTGTTTGTGTGTTATTTTTCTAATATTTTGGGTTTTTTGTCTGACATTTGTTGCTTGTCTCATTTTTTTTTGTCATTCCTTGTCTCATTTTTGTAATATTTTGTCTTTTTTTGTCTGACATTTGTTGCTTGTCTCATTTTTGTTGTTGTTTTGTTTCCTTTCTTTTCTCGCTTGTGTTTTTTGTCTCATTTTCGTCATTTTGCGTTTCGCTTTGTTCATTGTTTTGTGTGTCGTTTTTGTCATTTTGTTTCAGGGTTTTGTCGTTTTTTTGTCTCATTTGTTAATTTTTTGCCTTATTTTTTGTCTCTTGTTTTGTTTCATGTTGTTTGTCTCATTTTGTTTCTTGCTTTTGTTGTTTGTGTGTTATTTTTTCTAATATTTTGTTTTTTTTGTCTGACATTTGTTGCTTGTCTCATTTTTGTTGTTGTTTTGTTTCCTTTCTTTTCTCGCTTGTGTTTTTTGTCTCATTTTCGTCATTTTGCGTTTCGCTTTGTTCATTGTTTTGTGTGTCGTTTTTGTCATTTTGTTTCAGGGTTTTGTCGTTTTTTTGTCTCATTTGTTAATTTTTTGCCTTATTTTTTGTCTCTTGTTTCATGTTGTTTGTCTCATTTTGTTTCTTGCTTTTGTTGTTTGTGTGTGTATTTTTTCTAATATTTTGGGTTTTTTGTCTGACATGTGTTGCTTGTCTCATTTTTTTGTCGTTTTGTGTTTTACTTTTTGCCTCGCTTTGTCGTTTGTCCATTTTTTGGTCATTCTGTGTCTCGTTTTTGTAATATTTTGTCTTGTTTTTGTCTGACTTGTGTCATTTTGATCATAAAGTACAATCCTGTATAATTCAGTTCCAGATGACTAAAAATTTTGTGCTGCTGGAAGTTGTAATTTGGAAATGATAAACAGGGGCTGATGAAATTTAACTAACTTTTCTGAAAAAATTTCAGGTTGTTCATGATGTTTTATACCAAGATAATACCTTAGATGTGAACATTTTTGCACTAAAACAAAGGAACCATGAGGAGTTGTGGTTATTTCTAGTTTTTTTTTGCTCTGGTTTTACTGGTCCGGTACACTGGGGATCAAACTGGACTGAGATGAGTTTGACTCCTCTGCTTTAGATCCTCTGTGATGCTCCCCGGTGGTGAATCCAGATCAGTTCTCCCTCATGCTGCTGTGATTAATGGATTGAACCACTAGATGGCAGCAGAGACCCGTCAGGCGTTTCCTCTGACTGCTGACAAACCGTCTGCTTTCTCACAAACACGCTCTAATCCCATAATAAACACTGTCACAGCTAATGTGCTGAAACGCAAACAGTCCTGCATGCATCGACTCTCTGAGCTGCAGGTAAGACTGAACACCTGAAGAAGTGCTGGAAATAAAAACTTTACTCACGGTTAAGCTCCCCCTACTTCCATTAATTCCATTAAACTGGGTTTTAATTGAACCACTGAGAGGTATTAAAGAATCTAATAGGCTGGCTGCTAATTAGTAATTAGAGGCAATCGCCGTTTGTCCATTTTTTTTGTTGCTTTGTAACTTTTTTGTCAGATTTTTTGTTTGTTTCATGTCATTTCTCTAATTTTTTTTATCAATTTCTTTCTCACTTTTGTCATTTTTTGTCTCATTTGAATATTTTTTGTTACTTTTTTGTTTGTTTCATGTCATTTCTCTCATTTTTTGTCATTTTATTTCTTTTGTCATTTTGTGTCTCATTTTTGTAATACTTTGTCTTGTTTTTGTCTTCTTTTGTCTGGCACTTGTTGCTTGTGTCATTTTTTGTTGTATTTCTCATTTTTGTCATTTTGTTTCTCGCTTTTGTCATTTGTGTGTCGTTTTCGTAATATTTTGTCCTGTGTTTGTCTGACATTTGTTGCTTGTCTCATTTTTTGTCAATTTTTTTCAAATTTTTGTTTTTGTGTTTCCTTTTTGTCTTCCTTTGTTGGTTGCCCATTTTTTTTGTCATTTTGTTTCTCACTTTTGTCATTTTTTTGTCTTGTTTGCATATTTTGTTGTAACTTTTGTCTGTTTTTGTCATTTTTTTGGTTGATTTCATGTCGTTTGTCTCAATTTTTTGTCATTTTCTTTCTCACTTTTATTGTTTGTCTCATTTTTGTAATATTTTGTCTCGTTTTTGTTGTTTTTAGTCTTTTTTGTGTCTGGCTTGTCGTTTGTCTCGTGTGTTTTTGTTCTTTTGTTTCACGGTTTTGTCATTTGTGTCATTTTGGTAATATTTTGTCTTGTATTTGTCTGACATTGTTGCTTGTCTCATTTTTTTGTCTTTTTTTTGTGTTTCCTTTTTGTCTTGCTTTGTTGGTTGCCCATTTTTTTGTCATTTTGTTTCTCACTTTTGTCATTTTGTGTCTCGCTTTTGTAATATTTTGTCATTTTTTGTCTGTTTTTTGTTGTTTTGTTTCTCACTTTTGTCATTTTGTGTCTCACTTTTTTAATATTTTGTCATTTTTTGTCTGTTTTTTGTTGTTTTGTTTCTCACTTTTGTCATTTTTTGTCTCGTTTGTATATTTTGTTGTAACTTTTGTCCATGTTTGTCACTTTTTGGTTGATTTCATGTCGTTTGTCTCGTTTTTTGTAATATTTTGTCTCGTTTTTGTTGTTTTTAGTCTTTTTTTTGTCTGACTTGTTGTTTGTCTCGTGTGTTTTCGTTGTTTTGTTTCACGGTTTTGTCATTTTTTTGTCTTGTTTGTACATTTTTACTGCACTCCACCAGAAGAAGTGCTGGAAATAAAAACTTTACTCACGGTTAAGCTCCCCCTACTTCCATTAATTCCATTAAACTGGGTTTTAATTGAACCACTGGGAGGTATTAAAGAATCTAATAGGCTGGCTGCTAATTAGTAATTAGAGGCAATCGCCGTAGCGATTTTCGTCAGTGGCTGTTTTGGCCTGAGGCGAATTTGTCGTTGCACACAGCTTCCTCTCTTCCTTTATTATTGATCAGGGCAGCGCTGATCCTCCGTGCAGCACAGAAACACCACCACCAGTGTTACGGAGCTGGCTGTTGCCCTAATTCAGTCCTAGAGAGACGTTTTTTTCTCCATTTCTGATGCAAGTAATGGCAATCCCCTTGATTCATTTGATGTTTACTGATGCACCAAAGCTGTAGCAGCGTCGCTCTGCTTTTAAGGATGATAAAACCACCGTGGTGAAAGTTCTGAGGCGTGAGGGAGGGGAGCAGCGTTTTCTGTCGGTTCATATGTCACATCAGAGTGTTCCTTCAGCCTCCTTCAGACCTGAGAGGGTGTTTCTGAGCTGCTCTTACACCTCGACAGCGTTTCAGCCTCATAGAAAACTCTGCTGGAAAACCACGACCTCGTTACCGCAGCGCTTATCAAATCATTAGAATTTTTAATTTAAACTCTGTTTTTGCTTTGTTCCTCTTAATCGTCTGACTACATTTCAGATGACACTTTTTTTTTTAGTTTTTCCCACAAAGCCGTGGGGCCCCGCTGATTAAAATCAGCGACATAAAATGCAGCTCTACGCTGAGATTACCCTTTTAAAATGCAAAGTGCTTCTCTGTGCTTAAATCACGGGAAAGATGAGAAAGTGTGCCGAAAAGCAGAAGTTAATTGGGACTGTAATTATCGCTGCACTATGGGGGGGAAACACCAAACATGTGCCCTGGATGGGATTAAAGTTCCTCTGCAGTCATTTATTTAACCCCGAAAACTCCTCTCTGTGGGTATGGAGTCACAGGAGTGCCACATCAAAACATAAATAAATAAATGTGGAAATATAAAGAGAAATAAATAAATGTGGAAATATAAAGAGAAATATATAAATGAATAAATGTGGAAATATAAAGAGAAATAAATAAATAAATAAATGTGGAAATATAAAGAGAAATAAGTAAAAAGGAAAATTTGTCTTTTCTTTTACCTTTTCTGTTTTTTCCTTTTATTTATTTATTTCTCTTTATATTTCCACATTTATTTATTTACTTGTTTGTTTATTTATTTCTCTTTATATTTCCACATTTATTTATTTATTTATTTCACTTTATCTTTCCACATTTATTTATTTATTTATATTTTGACGTGGCACTCCTGTGACTCCATATGTGGGTAGCACTGCTGCTTCCTATAAATAACCACAACTCCTAATGATTCCTTTGTTTTAGTGCAAAAATATTCACAGTTAAGGAATTATCTCTGTACAAGACATTGAAGCCAACCTGAAATTTATGAAGAAAAGTTTAATTTGAACGACTTTCAGCCTCAGTTTATTATTTCCACATTACAACTTCCACAAAATTTTTAGTCATCTCGAAGTGAACGATACAGGATTTTACTTTGTGATGAAAATGACAGGAGTCAGACAAAAAAAACAACGAAAACAAAGCAAATATTACAAAAACGAGACACAGAATGACAGAAAAATAGACAAATGATGGAGTGAGGCAAAAAGGAAGCACGAAACGATTAAAATCAGAAACAAAACGACAAAAAAATGAGACAAGCAACCAATGTCAGACAAAAACAGGACAAAATACAACAAAGATGACACACAAAAACTTCAAACGTGAGAAACAAAATGACACAAAAATACCAAAAAACAACAAAAACGAGACACAATATAACAAAAATGACACACAAACCCCAAAATTGTAAAAACAAAATGACACAAACAGCACAAAAAAGACCACAAAACAACAAAAACAAGACAAAACATTACAAAAACAGACACAAAGCGACAAAAGTGAGAAACAAAACGACAAAAAATGAGACGAGCAACAAATTTCAGACAAAAACGAGGCAAAATATAACAAAAATAACACTCACGTTCACTTAAAAATCCAGCGAATTTCGCTGGATTTTGGTTGTTTTTCATGTAAATGTTCTTAAGAAATATTTTAACCATTTCTTTTTTTTCCACCAAAAAATGTTCAAAGATTTCCCAAAAATGTTGAAAATGTGGACATCAGAAATTTTACTGTGAATAAATATATATTTTCCCACATTTTCAAACTTTAAAACGAGCCATTTTGAGCCGCACTTCAGGTTTAATGTGTGTTAAGTTTCGTGCATAAATGGCATTTGCATGGAAACTATTTCTGAGTCTATATAAGAAAAGATCATCCTTTATTGCTCCTCACGCCAGGGGAAATTTCCATTGTTACAGCAGCAGCATCTTTCAAAGCCGCACTAAACATATTAAAGTAATAATTATCACAACAATACTATAAATACTGTACACCCCCTGTCAAAAGTTTTAGGACGCTTTCTCATTCATTTGAATGAGAAAGCGTCCTTAAACTTTTGACAGGGGGTGTACAAGAATGGGGGAAAAAAATGACAGCAACATAAAGATCAGTAATCAGTGATGGTTGTAGTGGGAACATCTGGTGTTTTTAATCAGTTAAACTGCAGATTTTTAACAGTAAAAGGTCTTTAATTTGAGCCCGACTGAACGTAATCATACCGCCTCCTAAAGAGTCAGAAATCTCACTTATTGGCTTTTGTCTGTAAAAATCAGGACGACTCTTTTTCTGGATTATCCCAAAAAGCAATCAGCGAGAGACGACAAAAAAAGCTGGATCTTTATGAGAGCTCTGTCCAGATGCTGCTGCTGAAGTTAAATAATAGCGTTTCATAAGATGTGAGAATGGGTTGTAGCGGAGCAACAAGCTGTTATTAAATATAGTGCTGCTGCTTTAATCCACTTCTGTCGGCTCGCTGGGCCACTCAGACCAGCGAAGGGCAAAAAAACACACACAAAATGAGAAAAACAATGCACAAAACAGCAAATAAAGCAAAATTTAAAATGACAAAAATGAGACAAATCACAAGCGAGACAAAAAGGAAACGCAACGGGACAAAAACGAGAAACAAAAATGAGACCAACAACAAACTCAAGACAAAATATTATAAAGATGAGGCAAAAAACCGACAAAAACATAACATAAAACAATAGTCAGAAACAAAATGACAAAAATGAGACAAACGACACAAAACAAAACAGAAAAGAAAAGTTGGAAAAAGAGCAAAAAAATTGAGAAACGACAAAAACAAGACAAGAAATTACACAAATGACACAAACAGTACAAATGCGAGAAACAAAAGGACAAAAACATGAGAAAAGTGAGACAAAAAGACCAAAAACAAGACAAAATATTACAAAAATGGAACACAAAATAACAAAAAACAATGAACAATCTTAAGATCAAAACAAGAGAAGTCAGACAAAAAACAACAAAAACAGGAGGAAAAATGAGACACAAAATGATGAAAAATGGACAAACGACCCAAGTGAAACAAAACAAAGACAGAGCGATGAAAATGAGACACAAATGTTAAGAGTGACAAACGAAATGACAAAGAAATAGACAACTCAAGCGAGACAAAGAGATGCATAAAAGGACAAAGACGTGAAACAAAACGGCAAAAATATCAGACAAAAACAATAAAAACGAGACAAATATTACAAAAATGAGACACAAAATGACAAATGAACAATCTAGTATTTTACTTTATGGTCCAAACAACTTGTCATGGTCTAGAAATGATTTTAAATTTGTAGTTTTACTAATTTACAATCTGCAGTTAATGTCTTCTCTGTAGTTTTTACACTTTGAGGGCCGGATTGGACTCTCTGGAGGACCGCTTTTGGCCCACGGGCCTCATGTTGGACACCCCTGGTTTACACTGCCTGCGTTCGTCCTCCAGCTCGCTTTGCCTTCCCTCTCGCTCTCTTTCCTCTTGCGCGTTTCCGAGCATCGTTTCAGCTCAGAGAAAGGCTCTTCCATTAAGTGAACAGCTCTTGATGTGGAGGACGTTTTAATGGACCCCCTCAGTCCTCCGTTATACGAAGGCTTCACGCCTGAACGACACGCTGCAGCTCATAGGTGGTTGTTGACCGGAACACGTCCTCCTGCGGCGACCGCTCCTCAGAATAATTACAACTATCAAATTACAGCCAAATTTATGTCCCATCGAGTCAGAAAGTAAACCTAATGTAATCTGGGACCTGCAGCGCCGGACCGAGTCCACAGAAACCTGCAGGGCTGCTGGTGGAGCAGATGTTAAAAGGAAATTTGTTTGACCTAAAGATGGCAGCTGGAGACGGCAGCGATACCAGGAGGAGGAGGAGGGGGAGGCGCTGCCGTTAGAATCAGCTAAGTGGATTGAAAAATCCTCTCCAAAAATCTCCTTTATGGAAAATAAAGTGGAAAGTGGTTTGAATTGAATTAGAGCTCATCTCTTGTACTAAGTAAAGAGGAGGAGGAGGAGGAGGAGGAGGAGGAGGAGGGGGGGAGAAGAGGAAGAAGAAGAGGAGGAAGAAGAAGAGGAGGAGGAGGAGGAAGAAGAGGATGAGGAAGAGGAGGAGGAGGAAGAGGAGGAAGAAGAGGAGGAGGAGGATGAAGAGGAGGATGAAGAGGAGGAGGAAGAAGAGGATGAAGAAGAGGAGGAGGAGGAGGAGGAGGAGGAGGAGGAAGAAGAGAAGGAGGAAGAGGAGGAGGAGGAGGAAGAGAAGGAAGAAGAGGAGGAGGAGGAGGAAGAAGAAGAAGAAGAAGAGGAGGAAGAAGAAGAGGAGGAGGAGGAAGAAGAGGAGGAGGAGGAAGAGAAGAGAAGGAGGAGGAAGAAGAGAGGAGAGGAAGAGATGAGGAGGAGGAGGAGGAGGAGGAAGAAGAAGAAGAGAAGGAGGAAGAAGAGGAGGAGGAAGAGGAGGAGGAGGAGGAAGAGGAGGAGGAGGAGGAAGAAGAAGAAGAAGAAGAGAAGGAGGAGGAGGAAGAAGAGGAGGAGGAGGAAGAGGAGGAGGAGGAGGAAGAGGAGGAGGAGGAGGAAGAGGAGGAGGAGGAGGAAGAAGAGAAGGAGGAGGAGGAAGAAGAGGAGGAGGAGGAAGAGGAAGAGGAGAAGGAGGAGCAGGAAAGAGCTGGAGCTGAGAGAAAAGAAAGCTCAGCGGGAGGTCGTTTCTCTGCTGGCTGTCAGAACTGACAGACCTGTCCAAGGAGAAACAGAGTCCAGTAGGAAGGAATGAAGAAGAGAGCAGACTCATTTAGATCATAGACACGACATCCCATAATCAAGTAGAAGCAAAAAGTAGCTGACATCAGAAGCTTCCGAGCTCTGAGAGGGAAACACTGGAAAAAATGCCCCTCTAAAAACAAGAAAAAAACTTATTTCAAGGAACTTTCACCTTGAAATAAATGGAAAAAATCTGCCAATAGAACAAGTGAAAAATGGCTTGGTGAGATTTCTTGAAATAAGATGTGACATTTAGAATCTTGACATCTTAAAATTAGCTGGGAAAACTTATTTTAAGGACCACCAATGTTTATAAAACTGGAACTGTGAATATTCCTACTTTTTAAAGAAGATTATAACAGTTTAAAGTCATTTTGGACCCATTTTTAGTCCTTTTTTTTTTAACCCTTCTCACCCATTCTAGACCATTAACTCATTTTGATCAGGTTCTGAACAGTTCATGAGGATTTTTTTTGACAAATTCTGGACAAATCTGAGTAATTTCTAGTCATTTTGCACATATTTAGGGTGATTTTTGACTAATTTTGTGGATATTTAGAGAACATACACGCCCTGTCAAAAGTTTTCAGACAGGTTCTAATTTATTTGAATGAGAAAGTGTCTCGAAACTTTTGACACTTTTTGTACTTGTTTTACAACTTTAAATGTGAGTAATTTTAGACGTGTTTTTATTGTTTTTAGCCATCTTTGGAACCCTTCTAAGCCGTCCTAGATGTTTCACTCATTCTGTACAGATTGTGAACAGGAAATTTTTATTTTTTTTTCGCAAGTTCTGGACAAATTTCGAATAATTTTTTATATATATGAACACTGTGTGATTGTATATGTGTGTGTAAACACTGTGTGATTTAAAAAAAAACCTTAATAATGTAGTTTTAATGGATAATTCAAGACGTAGTTAAAGCTGAATTCCAAAAAGATTCCTTAGAATGATCAAGTCAGAGCATAATCACTGAAGCATCGCACAGAAAATGAGTAAATAAGAGTTTTCATGGAGGTTCTTTATTACTCACAGGCAAATTTTACCCGTTTCAGTGGATTTCTGTGCTTTTATTTCGCTCTGTTAAAGTTAGCAAACCTCGCCTTCAAAGTTGCGTTTGGATTTCTTTTGTGTCTAAACCGGCAAAGAGCAACAGGAGCAGAGAGCACTGGTGGGTGTTTGCAAAATCTTAGCAAATGAGACGCCACGAGGATCTGATGTTTGGAGTGCAGCGTGGAACACAAACGTGAGCACCGGGGCCGACTCTGGAGCTCCTTCTGACTTCCATTGATTGCTGCTTTGATGTTCACTCGGGCTTTGGAGAAACTTTTTCAGAGCGCACCGTGGATCGTACTCAGGAGCTCTGAGCTCTTCTAAAACCTCCGAAAATCCTTCAGTAATAAAGGTGGTTAGTGGGAGAGCTTCTACATGACGCGTCACTCAACAAATTGTCTGGTTTTCACTTGGAGTTCAGCAGGGGATCCGTTCCGATCGCGTCCACTCTTATGAAAATGATTCTGACTCTGGTTGGTGTTTCAGGCTGATTTTTAGTCGCAAAAAAAAGGGTTTGCTTGTGTCAGATTGTGCTGCATGTCGTTGAGTTCAGTCCCACTCAAAACAAGAAAAACAAACTTATTTCAAGGAACTTTCACCTTGAAATAAGTGAAAAAATCTGCCAGTAGACCAAATGAAAAATGGCTTGAAATAAGATGTGATATTTAGAATATTCAAATCTCAAAATTAGCTGGAAAACTTATTTTAAGCTTTGTTTTACCAGGATTGTCAACCTTAAGTGTCTTAAAATAAGCCAGACATGCTAAAAAAAAAAAGGCAAGTTTTCACTCAAAAATAGATTTTTGCTTTCATGTAATCTAATTTGAGATGTATTAACCCTCCTGTGGTCTGCATTTACGGGCACCAAAAAATATTGTTTCCTTGTCTGAAAAAATAAAAAAAAATCAGCACAAAAATTCCATGAAAATTTGCAGAACTTTCAGGGAGGAAATTCCAATAGTTCCTTGAAAGTTTTATTTTTAAAAAATCCCCCAAATTCGGCACAAAAATTCATGTTAATATTTTCAAAAAATGAGCAAAAGTATTCAAAAAAATCCTAAAAATATCTAAAGTGATTCAGTAAAAGTTTTGATATTTTCTTTAAGAACATTCACATAAAAATCAACCAAAATCCAGCGAAATTCGCTGGATTTTGGTTGATTTTTATGTGAATGTTCTTAAGAAACATTTTTAACATTTCTGTTTTTCCACCAAAAAAATGTTCAAAGATTTCTCTAAAATGTTGAAAATGTGGACATCAGAAGTTTTTTTCCAATCTGACCCGCAGGACTACACGAGGGTTAAACTTATTTTGACTTTTCTTGTGAAGTTAAACTCAAAACAAGATCATTTAACAAGATATTTCTGATGTATTGTCTTAAAACAAGTCCCTCCATCTTGCTAAGTGAATTTATCTTAAATCGAGTGGGATGAGGCGTTGTGACTGAAAATAAGACAAACAGACTTGCTAAGATTCTGAGTTTTTCCAGCGCACCGAGCCGGTTTCTCTTCCTGGCAGCTTTTCTTCATCACTGAATAATTGCGTTTCGCCTCACAAAAGCATAATGTGTCCGTAGCGTAATTGGCTTTCTTGGGTAAATGCTAAAGCAGCGCTGTTCGGTGCTTGTTTTTGTCTTCCAGACCTGCTAATGGAGACGTCCATAAAGAGATGCACTCCTACGTGGACCAGCTGCCGGTTTCTGAAATCATCCATCAGGTAAGAGCTTCGTCCAGACTCCTCAGACGGCCGGGGTGCTGCATTATCAGAGCTGTGCCGGTGGATAATTATAGTGTGGATTTTATTTTTTTGATGGAGCTTTTGTCATCTTTCATGCTTTCGAGTAGGTAGCACTTTATCCTGGCTCCTGCGCTTCTTTTTTTTTGTGTGTGTGTGTGTGTCTCGTTGAAGTGTGTCCGTGCTCGTCCTTAATTTGGACCCAGAACGGAAAGTTGTGTGCAACATCCACCAACAGATGTCTTTGTGCCGTTTCCATGGCGACGGCTCCGAGTGTGAAATGCGGCCGCCTCCCGGTCTCGGCGTGGAGGGCCCACCGTGAAATCCGGCAGAATGGGTAGACGGGATCGTGCGTTCGCCTCATTCTCGAACGGATCGTGGCTTTCGGTCGGGTCGACCTTCAGAAATGAGCACCTCTTCCTCCCCGGTTCACCTTTGGAACGTAGCGCTCCGCATTCAGAGCAGCCCGTCTCCGCTCCCGTATCGCTCCAGTTGGATTTTCCATTATGAGCCTATTAAAAGCACAATTTCCAGACCTCAGCTTGTGCCTCAGAAAAGTAAAGAAGCCGTTTAGTTCTGTCCCACGGGCAGAGCAGACGTTATTAGTGCCTCCATTCGGGGTTCAGCCGTGTCAGAGCAGCTCGTGGTGTTATGAACATGCTAGTTTAACCCTTAGAGCCCCGTGGATTCACTTTGTGTGCAAACCCCCAACGCTTTCTTCTGCTCACCAGATATTTATTATTACAATGAATGAAGCTGCCAGCCTGACCTTTCCAGCGATGTTAGTTTTATGTTTGCGCAGCGAAGTGTTGCTGAGACAACGAATGTGTCGACTTTACATCAGACTTAATCATCGTACAGCCTGCATGGAGCTCTGCATCCATTGCTTTACTGTTTGCAGTGATCATAAACGCATCATTTCATAGGACTGTTAACATCGGCACCATCGCTCTAAAGTTTGGGGTCATCCAGATGCATCAGTGTTCTCCATGAAAACTCCCGCTTTTATCCATGTGCTGACATAACTGCACAGGGGTTTTCTAATCATCAATGAGCCTTTCAACAGCATTAGCTAACACAATGTAGCATTAGAACACAGGAGTGATGGTTGCTGGAAATGGAAAAAAAATATAGCAAAAGTAGAGTTTAAAAAATAATAAAAATACAGTAAAAATGTAGAAAAATTATTTTAAAAAAACTGTAGCAAAAATACAGTAAAAATATAGAAAAATTATTTTAAAAACTGTAGCAAAACTATAGAAAAAATATAGTAAAAACACAGTCAAATATATTTAAAATATAGTAAAAATACAGTTGAAATGTAGCACAAATGCACTAAAAATATAGTAAAAAATGTACTACAGTAAAACCATATTTAAAATACAATAAAAATATAGTAAACATGTAGTAAAAACACAGTAAAAATATATTTAAAATATATTAAAAATACAGTTGAAAAGTAGCACAAATACACTAAAAATATAGTAAAAAAAGTAGTTACACTACGGTAAAACTATATTTAAAATACAATAAAAATATAGTAAACATGCAGTAAAAATACAGTTGAAATGTAGCACAAATGCACTAAAAATATAGTAAAAAATGTACTACAGTAAAACCATATTTAAAATACAATAAAAAATATAGTAAACATGCAGTAAAAATATATTTAAAATATAGTAAAAATACAGTTGAAATGTAGCACAAATACACAAAATATAGTAAAAAATGTACTACAGTATAACTATATTTAAAAGACAATACAATGTAGATAAAATATAGTAAAAACACAGTAAAATATATTTAAAATATAGTAAAAAAACAGTTGGAAATGTAGCACAAATACACTAAAAATATAGTAAAAAAAGTAGTTACATTACAGTAAAACTGTATTTAAAGTACAATAAAAATATAGTAAATATGTAGTAAAAATGGACCCCTATGTAGATATTCCATTAAAAGTCAGCCGTTTCCAGCTAGAATAGTCATTTACCACACACACTGTGGTTTGCCTTAGATGCACGGACTTTGCCTCATAAAACATTAAATATCTGTTCGTCGATTGCATGTCAGTTCGTTTCTTTGTAGATGACACTCAGTTATTCTACCTGAACTCTCCCAAAAAGGTTTATAGAATAAAATGTGACTCAGTTAATGTTAGAAATCACAGTTCCAGGCTCAATTCATTATAAAAAAAAACATGTTTTCTTTCCAAAACGATTTTAATTCAAAATGCCAATGCCATCAATTTTATGTGATCAAGAGGATTCAAGTGTGCAGATTCTCCCGCTCCGACTCAAAACAGTAAGAAAAGACGTATTTTAAATGACACTGTGATGCAGCAGAGCGTTAGTCTGCACTGTTATCCATGAGATCAACTCATTTAGGACATGCCACTTTTTGTTCAGATGTAAATAAAAGCTGAGAAATATTATTTTCCACAGCCTGTTTACCTTTTGGGAAAAGCCTGCATCATTTCCAATAAAAAATTTTTAAAAAACAGGCTTGCTGGTTGAACAAACATGACTTTAAGTTAAAATTTGCAAATGGTAAGAATAATTTTTTGGCTATTTAATTTATTTGTTTAGTTGTTTGTTCTTGTCTTTTGGTCCTGAAAGTCTGTCGTCGACTATGTAGAGCCTATTTACTTTAAAAAAAATTTAAATACTGGAAATAAATTATTGAAAAAAGAACGCCCGTTTTGGACTCCAGAGCTGAGGCTACATTAGCGGCGCTCTGCTCCAGATTTTTGAGCGTATTCAAAGCTGAACTGGAGCCAGGTTGTCATTTTAATGAGCATCCAGAGCTCCGTCTCCCGTGCAGTGATGTCTAAACTTAATGGGACGTCATCTTCCGGTGTCTCTGAGGGATTAGGACTTCAAATTAAAACAAAGGCAGACTTTAATATCATTATTTTTTTTGCTGAATGTGACAGCTGAGGAGTTGTTTTTCCCACTTTCGCTGCTTAAATATGCATCAAGTCATTTCAGCTGTTCAACTAAAAGCCAAGTGTCGGCTCTGGTTTTATGATTTTAACGCCTGAACGGAGGATCAAAGCAGCCATGAACAGCAGTCACCACCTCCACCCCCACAGGTAGAAACACCTCTGCTCATTTTAATCACTAAGCAAACCCAGAGGCATCAAATTAACCCTCGTGTGGTCCTGTGGGTCAAAGTTGACCCATTTCAAAGTTTGAAAATGTGGAAAAATATATATTGTCACATTGAAACTTCTGATGTCCACATTTTCAACGTTTTTGGGAAATCTTTGAATTTTTTGGTGAAAAATAAAAATGTTAATAATGTTTCTTGAGAACACTCACAAAAAAATCAACCAAAATCCAGCAAAATTTGCTGGATTTTGGTTGATTTTTTGTGAATGTTCTTAAAGAAAATATTAGAAGTTTTACTGATATTTATGTAATCACTTTAGATATTTTTAGGATTTTTTTTGGAAGATTTTTAATCATTTTTTGAAAATATTAAGAATTTTCTTGCCAAATTTGGAGTATTTTTTTAAAAATAAAACTTTCAAGGGAAACTTTTTAGGAATTATTGAAATTTTCTTTCTGAAGGTTTTGCAAATTTAAAGTTTAAAAATGTGGAATATTTTTAGGATTTTTTTTTTGAAAATTTTTGCTCATTTTTCAAAAGAAATATTGACAAGAATTTTCTTGCCAAATTTGGAGTATTTTTAAAAAAAATAAACCTTTTAAGGGAAACTTTGAAGGAATTATTGAAATTTTCTTTCTGAAGGTTTTGCAAATTTAAAGTTTAAAAATGTGGAATATTTTTAGGATTTTTTTTGAAAATTTTTGCTCATTTTTCAAAAGAAATATTTACAAGAATTTTCTTGCCAAATTTTGGTATTTTTTAAAAATAAAACTTTTAAGGGAAACTTTTAAAGAATTACTGGAATTTTTTTTCCTGAAGGTTTTGCAAATTTTTAGAAATGTAGGGAATTTTTTTGCTGAATTTTTGTTTTTTTTTTCAGGCAAAGAAACATTTATTGGTGCCCGTACGTGAGGACAACAGGAGGGCTAAAAACAGTCATTTGTCGACAGTGGATTTGTTTAAAATGCTGCTGGCTCAGACTTCAGTTTGATCTGATGTTTTTCTCTACGATGCAGACACACACGGCTTATTGGTGTTGATATCAGAGGTCAGATCCAGCTGATTTAAAAAAAAAAAAACAATCTTTGGTCCTGCTGCTGAAAACATCGCCGGCTGGCATCGACTTTAGTGTGAACAAAAGAGTCCCGGTCAGCCGGTCTGAAGAGCTGAAGCTGACCAGAGGCCTGTCGACTTATTGAGGGTGGTGATGGGAAACAGGAGGGGTCTCCACACCCAGCGGCTCTCTGGAAAATTAGCCTCAGAAGCATGGTAAACACTGACCAGCTTCTGATCTGCTGCCTGCTGCTCACAGAAGAGTTCCCTGTGAGCTGTGTTTGCTTCTGAAAATTGCGATCACGCCATCGACAACGTGCGCAGTCGCTCGCACACTGTGGAGGCGCTGCTGAGGCTACTTGGCTTCATGTCTTGGCTCGTTTGTCTGTTTTGTCTCTCTGCAAGCTTTTTCTTTCGTCTTTGTTGTCTTTCTGCTCAGCCTCCGTTCCTTTAAATGCAGCCACATGTCGTCAGCCTGGCGACCCCTGGCAGAGACTTGGATTATGGGCTGGCCCTCCTGCTGGGTTGGAGATGGGAGTCCTGACAGACTGAGTCATGGCTTTCCTCCCCTTCATAGTGCGTTATTGTGACTCAGTCTGCCTGCTGAGGGCCAGCGATGGTCAGGCAGCTTTGTCACACACATCGTCAAAAATCAATTCTGGATCAAAAGTTGGAGTCTTCAAAAAGTTTTCAAGAAAGAGTCTTCAAGCAGCCTTCAGAGTCTGATGTGGAAAATGTTAATTTAATACAGAGGCTGTAAGAACAAACATGAGCAAAATCTGGAGATTTGAACTGACTGCACAAAGCGTTAGATCATCTTTCATACCTGTGCAAATTCCTTTCAACCCTCGTGTCGTCCTGCGGGTCAAAATTTTAAAAAAAAGTTTGAAAATCGAGGAAAAAATGTATGTTCACAGTGAAACTTCTAATGTCCACATTTTCAACATTTTTGGGAAATCCTTGAGCATTTTTTGGGTGGAAAAAAAGAAATGTTAAAAATGCTTCTTAACATTCACAAAAAAAAATTCGCTGATTTTGATTGATTTTTTTTTATGTGAATGTTCTTAGAGACAATTTTAGAAGTTTTACTGATATATATGTAATCACTTAAGATATTTTTAGAAATTTTAAGATTTTTTGGAAGATTTTTACTCATTTTTTGAAAATATTTACCAGAATTTTTTCGCCAAATTTGAGGTGTTTTTTTTTTTTGAATAAACCTTTCAAAGGAAACTTTTAAGGAATTACTGGAATTTTTTTCCTGAAGGTTTTGCAAATTTAAAGTTTGAAAATGTGGAATATTTTTAGGATTTTTTGGGAAGATTTTTATTCATTTTTTGAAAATATTTACCAGATTTTTCTTGCCAAATTTGGGCTATTTTTTATTTAATAAAACTTTCAAGGGAAACTTTGAAGGAATTGTTGGAATTTTATTCCTGAATGTTTTGCAAATTTAAAGTTTGAAAATGTGGAGTATTTTTAGGATTTTTTTGGAAGATTTTTGCTAATTTTTTTTTGAAAATATTTACAAGAATTTTCTCGGCAAATTTTGGTATTTCTTTAAATAAAACTTTCAAGGGAAACTTTTAAGGAATTCCTGGAATTTTTTTCCTGAAGATTTTGCAAATTCTCATAAATTTGGGGAATTTTCTGCAGAATTTCTGTATTTTTTCAGTCAAGGAAACAATATTTTTTGGTACCTATAAATGAGGACAACAGGAGGGTTAAATGCAGCGACTCGTCGTCAGCCCGTCCACCCCTGGCAGAGACTTGGATTATGGGCTGGCTCTCCTGCTGGGTTGGAGATGGGAGTCCTGACAGACTGAGTCATGGCTTTCCTCCCCTTCATAGCTCATCTGGACTGCAGCAGATTGACTGACGTCCATCAGGCCGATTGGCAGCTGTCCTCTGTCTGATTGGTCGTTGTATCGTCTGCGGCGCCATCTCAGATGTCTGTTTCTGTCTCCGTGTTGCCGTGGCGGCGATCTGTGCTGCTGCTGATCAGACTCACTCATCTGAGGAATTAGATGAGATTGAATCTCATGAGATTTGATGCCTAAAATGTTTTCGAGTGGTCTGTGGCGGATTCCAGTCAACAAAAACAAACCTTCATACTGAGTTTATCTTCTGAAAAAAGCCGTTTTTCCATTTGCTAGTAGACCAGGAAGAGGCTTGTACGTAGAGAAGTCATCAGAGTGATTGACGGAGGACGTATAGACGGAGATGCATGGCGGCTGTGGACAGACGTGGAGTTGATTAATGTCCTGTCACCGTTGGCAGCAGTGACAGGGTGAGTCCCCTCGTCCCGCCACCTTCTCCTTCCAACACATCCCATCACATTGCCAGGACCTAATCACAATATGTACCATTCTGGAAATGACTACAAGATGCTCTCTCTCTCTTTTATTTTCTGTGCTTTTCTTCCTCCCTCGCTGCTCAGAGTCCTGGTCCCTGGCGTCAAATTGTTATTTGTTCTTTTGCCAGCTTGACGCCACCCCATACGGCTCCAGAGAATTGAAAATGGAAACGGTGCAAATTAATGCTTCACCTCCCTCCCGTCCCCGGCCAAATCCCCCTGCCCTCATTCAGGCTGCGGCAGCGACGCTTTCTGAGGAGTGGATGTCGGGATTGAGCGGATCACAGGCCGAGCCCACGCCGGCAGTTTCTGTTTCATCATTTTTCAGTTGGAATTCACTTTGATGCTCAGTAATTATGAATAATGTCCTCTAGAAAAAGCAAAGCGCGCTTTATGACAGGATGATGCGGCCGCTGCTTTGACCGTCTCAGCGCTGACATGTCGCTTCGCTGCTTCTGTTCCTTCACCCGGCTCGGCTCAAACAACAGAAATTTAGCTGCAGTTTTGACCTTGGAGTGCAGGTGTGTTGCCGGGCATTTCACAGCCTCCCCGAACAACCATTAGCATCCTGCATGCTCATGTTAATTAGCTCCGATCGATCAGATGGGTGGTCGTTAATTGATTTTACTTGTGGATTGAATACGCAACACGGTGGTGGTTCTGGAGGTCCGTGTCCTTCCAGGTGAATGTTTTTGTCCTCCTTCATAACCGTCTTTCCTTTTTGTTGTGGTTTTTTTTTATTCCTGTGGGATGTAAAAACTCTGAGCAGAAATGTCTCGCTTTGAGGGCTCTATCAGTTTGTCATTTAAGCAATTAGTTGACTCGCGGAAAATTAATAATTTTAGATAAACTACTTCAGTGACTAATCTGTTATCACACATCTGTTGGTTCCAGCGTCTCCAGTTTGCGTTGAGGATTTGCGGCTTATCTCTCTCGCGTAGGAATGTAAAGTGAATTTCTGTGGGACTTGGACAAAACAAGCAAATTGATCTTGGTCCTTGGACAACGAAAACGTGTCGTGGGAACGTTTCGTAATGCTTTACGCTGTAGACAAGATCTATTGAAAGGGCAGGCTGTAATATCAGCGAAATTAGAGTTACTGCAGAAGTGTTTGGGCTCTTTGGAAGTTTGCTTTGAGCTAAAGGAGTTCTGGATTAATTAAGTAGTGGTATTTGTGTATATGTCAACTCAAAATTAACAAGAAATGTCAGTGCAGAAATGTCTAATGGCAGGAAAGAGGCAGCATTTGAGAGGAAACGGTGAAATAATCCACTCACAGGGTTATGTTTTAGGGCGGTTTGCTTTATGATCAATGGGGATCAAACATGACGTAGTATTCCCAAATGATCCGCGTAAATTTCTGACTCTTTCAGACAGACAGCTAAATGTTTACTGCTTAAGAAGTGCTCCTGTTTTCTCTGATAGGCTCATACACTGATCAGCCACAACATTAAAACCACCAACAGGTGAATAACAAGATCTCAGTGAACTGTCAGTTATTGATGCTGAAAATGTCCAGGATCAGGATCTGAACCACTATGGAAGGGACCGGATGGTGATGGCTGGATAACTGGGTCAGTGATCTGATGAGGTGTTCCTGATGGTCCCCAGTAAAAGGACGGACAACCAGTAAACCAGTAACAGGGTCGTGGATCAGGTCGTCACTGATTCCTGTGAGGTCCAGTCTCACTGAAGAGCTATGAAGGATGAAGAGGATGGCTCTGGTGGCTCCTCTCCACCACTTAAAGTATCTACAATGATCTCATGACTGTTAGAACTGGACATGGAAGAAGGTGGCCAGAATTAATTCGATTAATTCGCCTTTTTAAAACCTGACGATTTGAAAATTTGCTAAAATGTAAAATCGAGGTGAGCTTAAATATATAACAATACAGATTCTTCTTCTGCCTTTCACGACTTGTGCACTGGCGTTTGCTTCCGCCTCTCATCTCCTTCCCCCAAAACACTCACACTGCCGTCATGGCGGACAGAACAGCAGACGAAGAGTTGGTCGCGAGAAAAGGGCCTCATGTTACATCGATTATATTGGAAGTGGTTCGGCTTTGACAAGACTGACACAGAGCAAACTACAGTCATGTGCAAGGTTTGCAAAAGTACTGTGAAAACGAAGAGTAGCAGCACAACTAACCTCTTTCAGCACCTCGGACAGAGGCATCCTAAAGAATGGGAAGAGTGCTGCAGCTACGGGAGTGCGGCATGGCTAGCACTAGCCATAGCAAACAGACCGCAAAGAAACAACAAAGATCGATTAAAATCGTAATCATCCAAGATGACTAAAACAATCGAGATTTTATGTTTTGGCCATATCGCCCAGCCCCAGTTGGTACAAAAGAAAAATGGCATTTTAGGGGGAACTACAGACTTATTTGACATTTTAAAAATATTTTCAAACATTCTTTTCTCCTAGTTTTTTTTAGTTTGGTCTCAGGATAAGACTATTTACAGAACTACTGCATTTTCTGCATAGATTATTTGGAATAAGATGTAAAATGTCCTCCAGTTCTAGAATCACCCACATGTTTTTTTGTTTTTTTGGAAGTTAGATGGTGTGTTTTTGAACCGTTTGATGCGTTCATGTCTGATCAATGAAACTGATTTACAAAAAGTTCCTCGGCCTCTAAAATCACAAACAGTCCTTCATTGATTCAGTCCTCCATAGATTCAGTCCTCCATGGATGCAGTCCTTCATGGATGCAGTCCTTCATGGATGCAGCCCTTCATGGATGCAGTCCTTCATGGATGCAGCCCTTCATGGATGCAGTCCTTCATGGATGCAGCCCTCCATGGATGCAGCCCTCCATGGATGCAGCCCTTCATGGATGCAGCCCTCCATGGATGCAGCCTGCCATGGATGCAGCCTGCCATGGATGCAGTCCTCCATGGATGCAGCCCTCCATGGATGCAGTCCTTCATGGATGCAGTCCTTCATGGATGCAGTCCTTCATGGATGCAGTCCTTCATGGATGCAGCCCTCCATGGATGCAGCCCTCCATGGATGCAGCCCTTCATGGATGCAGCCCTCCATGGATGCAGCCCTCCATGGATGCAGCCTGCCATGGATGCAGCCTGCCATGGATGCAGTCCTTCATGGATGCAGCCCTCCATGGATGCAGCCCTCCATGGATGCAGCCCTCCATGGATGCAGCCCTCCATGGATGCAGTCCTTCATGGATGCAGTCTGAAATGGATGCAGTCCTTCATGGATGCAGTCCTTCATGGATGCAGTCCTTCATGGATGCAGCCCTCCATGGATGCAGCCCTCCATGGATGCAGCCTGCCATGGATGCAGCCCGCCATGGATGCAGTCTGAAATGGATGCAGCCTGAAATGGATGCAGTCCTTCATGGATGCAGCCCTTCATGGATGCAGCCCTCCATGGATGCAGCCCTCCATGGATGCAGCCCTCCATGGATGCAGCCCTCCATGGATGCAGCCTGCCATGGATGCAGCCCGCCATGGATGCAGCCCTCCATGGATGCAGCCCGCCATGGATGCAGTCCTTCATGGATGCAGCCCGCCATGGATGCAGCCCTCCATGGATGCAGCCCTCCATGGATGCAGCCCTCCATGGATGCAGCCCTCCATGGATGCAGCCCGCCATGGATGCAGCCCGCCATGGATGCAGCCCTCCATGGATGCAGCCCGCCATGGATGCAGTCCTTCATGGATGCAGCCTGCCATGGATGCAGCCCTCCATGGATGCAGCCCTCCATGGATGCAGCCCTCCATGGATGCAGCCCTCCATGGATGCAGCCCTCCATGGATGCAGCCTGCCATGGATGCAGTCCTTCATGGATGCAGCCTGCCATGGATGCAGCCCTCCATGGATGCAGCCCTCCATGGATGCAGCCCTCCATGGATGCAGCCCTTCATGGATGCAGCCCTTCATGGATGCAGCCCTCCATGGATGCAGCCCTCCATGGATGCAGCCCTCCATGGATGCAGTCCTCCCTGGATGCAGTCCTCCCTGCCACACAGCGGCCTGCTTCAGCTGCAAACAGGGTTCAGGAACGGTTTGGGGAACATGACAAATGGTTCTGCTGGAAAACCTCGGGTCCTAAAGACTCCTGCAAACTGTCTAACTTGGAAAAACACATTTGGGCGCTAGATCTTCATTCGGAGGCAGGGAACGTGATAAATCACTGGAACAGCATGAGGCTGACTGGATTTAAACTCTACAAACATCGGCTCCTCTGGGACTCAATGATGAATTGCTTCTGAGCTTTTTCCTCTCATTTCTTACATGGTATGTGTACATTTGGTCCACTTTGATCTGAATGTCACATTTGCTAGTGTTTGTCCAGTTCCAGACAGTCTGGAATAAGTGTGAATATGTCAGTAGTCACCAGTTTCTAACCTGTTTACTCTTATACTGTATGTACGCATTAATAACTCGTGGATTCTAGAGGCTTAGATGATGGCATGGACTCCAAATTCCCCTGATCTCGGTCTGGCTGAGTGTCTGTGGGATGAGCTGGAAGAAGAACTTTGATCCGTGGACTTAAAGGATATGCTGCTGATGTCCTGCTGCCTGAAACCACACCACACTTCCAGAGGTCTGTGGAGTCCAGAGCTTTGCCTCAGAGCTGGAAGAATCTACACAGCGTTAGACGGGTGGTTTACTGTCGTGTACAGGTGGGAATCTTTGGGCAGCTCATGATTCGGCCACGATTCAGGAGCTACAATTCGATTATAAAACGATCGTTAATGCATCTTTAACATATATTGATGCACTTTTTCGTGACAAACATTTCTTTTTGTCTCACTGAATAACCATTCATCATTTGCAATTTTTAAGAACAGTGCATTTGTAAAAAGAAACAAGAATTTAATTTATTTCCATCATATTTAATTAAACCAGTAGTTTGCTGTTTGTTGTGCTGCCAAAGTACAGGAAGTCCTCGGTTTACAACGCCATCGACCTGCGGCGTTTCATCGTTAGGTCTAAACTGGTTACGTAGAACTAGTTGACGAGTCGAGCGGATGAATACGTTGTCACGCGGCGCTATAACACGGCTTTGTTTCCATTCTCTGGTTGTGCTCCACCTTGGATTGTGCTACATTCACTAACTTTTTGCCCTCCATTATGGCTCCCAAGCGTAAATTGGACTCTTCTGATGGCAAAGATAATGGTGATGTTAAAACTGCAGTTGTCTAAATAGTAGGGCTACCAAAATTAATATCCGGATACCGCCGTTGCAAACGAATATTTGGATATTCGGGTCCAGCTCTACCAAATAGATAAACTCATGCTTGAAAAATGAATTGTGTCGAAGCAAACTTGACTTCTTTACTCCTGCTCTTGATACACATTAAATAAACAAAGTGAAAAATTCAACAAAAACAGAATTAAACAACATAAATCCATGTAAATAAGTCCTTTTAACATAACCAGCGGGTCCAAAAATGAAGGTAATAACAACACTGCCTCTGTCTGTCAATTAGAAAATGTCAAACATACGGCCCGCGGGACAAAAGCTGCCCGCCAGACAGTCAAATCCAGCCCATGGGACGGCTTTGTAAAGTGTAAAAATTACAGAGAAGACATTAACTGCAAATTGTGAATATGTAAAGCTGTAAATTTTAAACAATTTCTAGATCTTGACAAGTTGTTTTGATCATAAAGTGAAACCCTATGTGTGAATGTTGTGTTCCTCTGTAGACACTCTGTGATCTGGAGGCTGAATGTTGCTGAAATTGAGCATCTTTCTGTAGAGACTTCAGGTTGTTCATAATGTTTTGTAAAAATAGATTTTCAGATTGTACTATTTTGCACTGAAACAAAGGGTAACCATTGGGACTTGTGGTTATTTATTTATTATAGGTTGTTATGCTGTGATTTTACTGGTCTGGCCCACTTCAGATCCCTGAACTAAAATAAATTTGGCTCCCCGGCTATAAAACGTTCCTCTCAGTGCACACATTGGATCCAGTTCTTCATTATTGAGGGTGTCATTATCAAAACCATGCTTACATTAAGAAAAGTGTTGTCTCGTAGTTTGCTCAATCCTCTGGTGGAAAACCATCAGAATCTTCCTCTTTCCTCTGACTTAATGTCACCTATTTTCCTTCTAGCATCCCTCCGCCTTGGCTTCTCTCTTGACATATGCTCCTCTCTCTGCCGGCTGTGCTGACGTGGCGACTTGTCACAGTCCATCCATCACTTTCTGCTCGTCTTTACCCGAGAGGCTGCCTCTTCAACACACACACACACACACACACACACACACACACACACACACACACACACACACACACACACACACACACACACACACACACATGTACGTGCACGCCCATAAAGAGCCACAGTCGCGCACACCTCTGCCACCGCTGCCCCTGATGGCCACACTGTCCCAGTCAGAGCCGATGATCGTCCCCCGGCAGCGATCTGCTCCGTCCTCCAGGTGTTTAACCCTCAGCTCCTCTCCTCGTCTCCTGACCGGCCACTTTGTCGCCACTTCTGCAGCTGAAAACTCACATTTAGTTATGTAACACCGATCTGATGCCTGCAGTGATACGAGAACGGGAAAACACAGCACTCTGAAATGTGTTTTGGACTGAATCTGTGTGCTCTGAAATGGGCAGCGGTACGATCATGCGAGATTGCTTTAGTTGATTACAGCTGGGACCTGACCGATATGAACCTTTTGAAGCCGATTCCGATATTTGACAAAAAAAGAAATTGGCTGATTAATTTAAAAAAATACATAATGAATAAAATAACTTCTTTTTTTGGTCTCTTCACGCTTACATCAACAAAGATATGAATTACAGGCAGAACATTTTACTGTTTTGATACTTTGTCCTTTGCTATTTGTTGAACTTTACAACAGAGAAGAATTTTCAAGAACGTGCAGCAAAGCATTAAACCTCTGGGAAATTATAGAACCTTAAAAAGAGTAAATCTATAAATGAGCTATGAAATACATCTGATAGAGGTAGGTTATAGTGCAGGTGAAGTTACTGTAAAACTTCATTTCTGCAGCCCTCTGATGCCCTTTAGCGTTAAATCACGTTTTCTCAGGACTCATTCAGTTCAGATAGTTCAAGTTTATTCTCAAAGTGCAGAAGATGTCTGTTTCCTGTGTTTGTGACATGGTGTTGGAGGTGTGGCACCAAAATCAGTGTTCATCAGAGACAGCTGGTTTCACTGAATATATAAACACAGAACTAAAATCTGTTCCCACAATAAAAGGCAGTGTGCTCCAGCTCTCCTTTTTCATTCAGGATAGTGAATATATTTGTCCTGTTTTGACTCTGAACAGAGAGTTTCTAGTTTAAATTAGGATTCAGCCAGTATCGGAGCTACCGAGGTTTACTCTATATTTAGCTCGCTGTCTCCAGCTAAAGGAAAAACCATTTTAAAAGTGTAATTTTCTTGATCAATAAAGCTTTTTTTCGTATCAAGACAGTTAAACACAGGAGACAAACTATTTAAAAAGCCATGTAAAGTGTCCTAGTATAACCCAGAGCAGTCTCAGTGCTGCTTGCCATTGATTTTCTGAACTCTATTGGAGGAAAAAACATCCATTCTTCCAGAGATATTCCCTCATTTAGTGGCTGAGGACGCTGAATAGCTGTTAACTGGAGATGTGGTGAGTGAAGGCCATACACATGATCAGAGTTTTAATCAAACCATTCAGATGGATGCAGTGGCATCCTAGAAGAGACAGAAATGTTCATCATAGGATAAATCCCACCTTATGTTGATTAGAGGTGACCCTTCCCTTTATAGAACAGACGGGCCCAAACCATCCTAACTAAAGGCGCTTTTCCACTAACACCTAGTGGGTTCGACTCTACTCGGTTTGTGAGGTTTTCCATCAGGACGTAGTTCCTGGTACCGGCTACTATTTTAGCTCCTACTGGGCCGGGGTTCAAAGCGAGCTGATTGGAGCCGATAATGTGGCGTCTACCGAATGCAGGCCACTGATTGGACAGGAAGTGATGACACACCAGACGTGTACCGTGGACGAATGAAGAGTTTCCTGTCTTTGGTGGCGACCAAAGAATCCAGAGAAAGTTTATCAGGAGGTCTCTGAGCAAACAGTCGGATACAGCAGGAGAATGAAGCAGCGAAAAAAAATGTAAAATACATTTTCAAAGTGAAACTTCTGATCTCCACATTTTTAACAGTTTTTGGTGGAAAAAAAGAAATATTAAAAATGTTTCTTAAGAACAATCGCATAAAAGTCAACCAAAATCCAGCGAATATCGCTGGATTTTGGTTGATTTTTATCTGAATGTTCTTAAAGAAACATTTTTAAAAAAATATTTCTTTCTTTCCACCAAAAAATATTCAAAAATTTCCCCAAAATTTTGAAAATGTGGACAGCAGAAGTTTTACTTTGAAATTTTTTTTTTTTCACATTTTCAGGACAACACAAGGGTTAAAACAAGATAATTTCAAGATTGTTTAACGAGATATTTAAGATGCATTGTCTTAAAGCAAGTCCCTCCAGCTGCTGAAATGTCATTTGTGAAGTGAATTTATCTTAAATCAAGTGGGATGAGACATTTTTACTAAAAATAAGACAAACAGACTTGGTAAGAGTTTGAGTTTTTGCGGTGTACATAGTTTTGGCACCAAAATGGTGACAGAGAACGAAATGAAGTCTCAGAATGATGCTGATCCATGGCATGCAGACTCCAGTCTTCTTGGAGAAAGTCCTGATGTTCTTCTACCTTTAAGCTCTGTGGCTTCTTTGCTGCTCCGTCAGTTTCACATTTCAGTGAGAAAATCCACGAATCGCTTCTAAACCTGCTGTTTAATTGTACGGGAACACAACGTTTGGGCGACCTGCTTACTAATTTTAGAGTGTTTCTGCTCCGTAGCAGCAATAAAACATAATGAAAACAGCTTTTGATACCCTATTATCTCTAAACTCCCCATTCTCCAGCAGCTATACGGGATAAAGCAGATAGAATAGCACTTTATCTAATCTTCATGACTTACTGGTCGCATTTACGCTTTTAAAGTGTTCAATTGTCTGGCAATTACGCCCTAACAGGCGTCTCATATTTTGCTGATTTTCCTTTTATATAAGAGCGAGAAACGCTGAACAGGCGTATGTGGAGAGGTATACCCTGCTGGATCTGTGTGAGTATACAGAAATGAGACGCTGACGGAGTGCTGTGTGTCTGAAATTACCACCCACTAAGCACCAAATGCCAGGAAAATCTGTCTCTGGCAGCTAAAGTCTCAAACATTTCAACACCTCTTACGTTGCAATATCGGCGTCAAAACAAAGACTCTGTTGTTCTGCCAGAGAGTCAGAAACAGCAGCTCCGTCTCCAACAGGACGGCTGTGATGCTCGAAGCTTTCTAACAGATGATCCGCTGAATAACAGAGCATTAAAAGAATCACACCTGATCCTGTTCATGAAATAACATTTAGAACGGCCCCGATTACATGCTTCCCAGAATGATGAATATTAATTGTCTGCCTGGTGAAAACTGTTGTAATTTCTTATTAGTTCAACAGCTCCTGCTAAGTGAGGCGAGAAGTTAATTTCAGGAAATGTCCGTGTGCGGCTGAGCGCTCGTCACTCCGTGCACGCCGCCTCGTCTTCTCAAGGCTGTCGCTTCAGTCCGAGCTCCGCGTTACGTGACGGCGCTGCCAATTTCTAACGTAGAAAGGCCGAGGACAGCGGTAAAATTGGATTACGTCTGACTCCAAATTTATTTAACAGCTCAATCAAGTCGAATCAATAGAGCTCCACGGCCGTCCAGAATGCTAAAACAGAGACGGCGAGGATCTGCAGCCCACGACAGGCCGGAGCTCCGGGTGGTCAAGGGCTGATCTACAGCAGCTTTTACATGGTGTTAGCTGCAGCATTCTGCTCTTACGGTCGTCCCTCGCCACATCACGGTCCACACTTCACGGTCTCACTCTATCGCAGATTTTTGAATTTCATTTTGGTTTATGTAAGTATTTTTAGATGTGTGTTATCATGTCGAGCTGAGTTAAAAAGGATATCTGCCTTTTACGCTCTCTGCAACAGGCAGATGCTTTTATTTTGACACACAGAGAGCAGCATCGTATAAAATGTGGCAGGAAGTGATTAAACACGCTTCACACTGATGGTCCTGACAGCATAACGCTAAACCAAACTAACGAGTCTGACTAAAGAAACACAAACACGAGTAACACTGGAACACTAACACAAACCACAATAATGACATTTGAACTCCCATGATGCATTGCAGCACCATGGTCCAGTCATAGCGACCAGCTCTGACTTTGCGACATTAATAATTTTTGTGGTAAAATAAGCATTTTCTAGCCTAAAAAAATGAAAACAATATAAATAAACATATTAACCCTCGTGTCGTCCTGCAGATGAAAATTGACCCGGTTTAAAGTTTGAAAATGTGGAAAAAATGTATATTTTCACAGTGAAACTTCTGATGTCCACATTTTTAACATTTTTGGGAAAGTTTTGAATTTTTTTTTTTTTGGAAAAAAAGAAATGTTAAAAATGTTTAAGAACATTCACATAAAAATCAACCAAAATCCTGGATTTTGGTTGATTTTTTTGTGAATGTTCCTCAAGAAAATATTAGAAATTTTACTGATATATATGTAATCACTTTAGATGTTTATAGGATTTTTTTTGGAAGATTTTTACTCATTTTTTGAAAATATTTAGAAGAATTTTATTGCCAAATTTGTTGGAATTTTTAAATAAAAACTTTGGGAGAAAATTTTAAAGAATTACTGGAATTTTCTTCCTGAAGGTTTTTTTTGCAAATTTTCAGATATTTGAGGATTTTTTAATTTTTTTCTGAATTTTGGGATTTTTTTCAGACAAAGAAACAATATTTTTTGGTGCCCTTAAATGAGGACAACAGGAGGGTTAAAAGAAGATTTAAAATGCGTGGTGTCTAGTGCTGGGCTCTGATTGGCTGAGAGCCGTAGCATCTGCATCTGCATCTGGCCTCCATTTCACATCAACGTCTGATCGCTGCACAGTGTTGTTCTGCAGTGTGTGGGGAGGGTTTGTAAAGCCTTAAAATACACAGAAATAATAAAGTATGGTCGCTACTTTGTGGATTTTCTTCTGGAACATAGCCCCCTCTGTAGACAAGGGGCCGCTGTATTCAGTTTTAACGCCTGGCAGTAACCACAGAGGAACAGACTCAGGGTTTCCATGGACACCAGCATCTCGGTTCTGTTGGGGGTTTCTGAGAAACCTGCATCTCCTCCAGTCGTGTTCCTTCTCCTTCCCCACATTACAGTACGTCTTCAGAAGATGGAGTCTGACAGGAACCCAGAGAAAATGAAGCTCAGACTATAAAAGGATGTTTTTAGCTCCCGAATCAATGGAGCTTTGTGATAGATTGACAGAAACTACAGGAAACATCTCAGACGACAGATTTTTGTCTCGTTTGTCTGACATCAGACAGACGAGACAAAAATAGCCGCGTGTCAAAGGCCCAAAAAACAGTTTTCTCATCAGCTGCTTACTGTGAATGATGGGCTCTTTGTGAAGCGTTTTCTTTTATTTTCCCAGGAGTGATTTCCATAATGTGAATCAGAGGACAGGTGTGGGCGTTTTTTGCTCGTGTGCCAGTAAAGTTGAACAGCAGAGTTTGTTTTAATGTAAAAGTCTGGATAGATAATAGAGGTTTTTGTCCTAGATTTGAATCTGATTAAACCGTAGCCTCTGAAAGCTCGTTTTTTAAACAGATGTCAGTGTTGCTGTGCTTGCAGTGATGGAATGAGAAAGGCCAGAGTGAGGAATGGATGCAGCATTTCTGCTGCTGTCACACTAAAACATTGCATTGCAGTTTATAACACTGTGAGAAAGGATTTTACAATCGACCGCAGCAACAATTCCATCCTCCGTCTCTGTGAGGTCAACATTAACTTATGAAGCTCTCATCACAGAGTAATGGAGCAGAAATGTGCAGTCGAGCAGAGCAAAGCAGCGCGTTGGGGGAAGTTCCAGACCGTTCACGTTTCCTTTTTGTTCTCTGGATAAAACTGAAATCGGCAGCTTGTCTGTGTCTGTAAACGCACTTCTACTGAGTCAAAACTAAGCTGGATTCATCAGCTGCACAAAGCTGTAGTTCTTCACTGCTTTGAACAACAGCAAAGTAAATTCCTGGCAAATAAGAAACTTTTCGTATTAAAATAGTGACAGGTGACATGAATCGGAAACTTGGTTCCGCAAAAGCAAAATGTCACAAAAAAGGAAAAGAAGTCACAACAAAAGGACAATAAGTCACAACAAAAGGACAATAAGTCACGATAAATGGACGATAAGTCATAATAAAAGGATGATAAGTCACAATAAAAGGACGATAAGTCACAATAAATGGATAAGAGGTCACAGTAAATGGACAATAAGTCACGATAAAAGGACAATTTCACAATAAAAGGATGATAAGTCACGATAAAAGGACAATAAGTCACAATAAAAGGACAATAAGTCACGATAAAAGGAGAATTTCACAATAAAAGGATGATAAGTCACGATAAAAGGACAATAAGTCACAATAAAAGGACAATAAGTCACGATAAAAGGAGAATTTCACAATAAAAGGACAATAAGTCCCGATAAAAGGACAATAAGTCCTGATAAAAGGACAATAAGTCCCAATAAAAGGACAATAAGTCACGATAAAAGGAGAATAAGTCACGATAAAAGGAGAATTTCACAATTAAAGGACAATAAGTCACGATAAAAGGAGAATAAGTAACGATAAAAGGAGAATTTCACAATAAAAGGACAATAAGTCCCGATAAAAGGACAATAAGTCCTGATAAAAGGACAATAAGTCCCAATAAAAGGACAATAAGTCACGATAAAAGGAGAATAAGTCACGATAAAAGGAGAATTTCACAATTAAAGGACAATAAGTCACGATAAAAGGAGAATAAGTCACGATAAAAGGAGAATTTCACAATTAAAGGACAATAAGTCACGATAAAAGGAGAATAAGTAACGATAAAAGGAGAATTTCACAATAAAAGGACAATAAGTCCCGATAAAAGGACAATAAGTAACGATAAAAAGAGAATTTCACAATAAAAGGACAATAAGTCACGATAAAAGGACAATAAGTCACGATAAAAGGACAATAAGTAACGATAAAAGGAGAATTTCACAATAAAAAGACAATAAGTCCCCATAAAAGGACAATAAGTCACGATAAAAGGAGAATAAGTAACGATAAAAGGAGAATTTCACAATAAAAGGACAATAAGTCCCGATATAAGGACAATAAGTCACAATAAAAGGACAATAAGTCACGATAAAAGGGCACGAAGTCATGATAAAAAGACAATACATCACAATATAAGGAGATTACAGACAGTATGTAAAGAAGTTAAGGGTCAGTGGTCACCACATTGGCTACCTTTTAGCTGTTTAAGGTGAATTTTGAAGGTTGCTAACGTGGAACTCTCCCTTATGGACAGAAGACAGTTCCAGATCTTCCTGAACTTCACAGGAGACGGTCTCCTCTGGAGGAGGTCCTGGTCCTCAGACCGCTGTGAGCTCTTCTGTTAAGACGGTCAGACGTGGAGATGGGATCATGGAAGTTAAGATGTAATGACAGTGATTGTTTAGGAGAGGAAAGCCACTCTAACAAACTCCTAATGGGTGATCCAGCAGCTCGCCTGGATCCCATCCCACTCAGTCCTCTACTCCTCATTGAATTAAGGCTGGAAAGCACCCAAAAGATGCCCAAAGTGTGAAAAGAGGCTTTGGAAAGGATGTCCTGAGCCCTCGATGTGTCTTTACACTCGGTGGGAGACTGTCTGCCGGCTTCAACAGTCCAACCACAAGTTGTACTGAGAAAAAACACAAAGCACAAAGCCTGTATAGATGTCCACAAGATGACAGGAGGAGAACCAGGAGGAAATCCCACTGTAGGACAGCCAGGGACATATGCTGGATAGGAACAAGACTTTACTTAACGTTCAGTTCATTTATTAATGGAGTAACTCAGTGAGAAGGTAGTCAGACTAAAAACACACTAAAGGCATATGGGACGGATGTCTGACAGTTAAAGAAATGGTTCAGGAAATTCACTGGATTTTGGTTGATTTATATGTGAATATTTTTAAAGAAAATATTAGAACTTTTACTGATATGCATGTAGTCACTTTAGATATTTTTTGAAAATATTGACAAGAATTTTCTTGCCAAATTTAGCAGATTTTTTTTTTTAAATATAACTTTTAAGGAATTATTGGAATTTTCTTCCTGAAGGTTTTGCAAATTTAAAGTTTGAAAATGTGGAATATTTTTAGGATTTGTTAATTTGAAGATTTTTACTAATTTTTTGAAAATATTTACAAGAATTTTCTTGACAAATTTGAGGATTTTTTTTGCAGAATTTTTGGATTTTTTTCCCAACAAGGAAACAATATTTTTTTTTAGTAAATGCTCTTACTGATATATATGTAATCACTGTAGATGTTTTTAGGATTTGTGGAAGATTTTTACTCATTTTTGAAAATATTGACAAGAATTTTCTTGCCAAATCTGGGGGATTTTTTTAAAATAAAACTTTTAAGGAATTATTGGAATTTTCTTCCCTGAGGTTTTGCAAATTTAAAGTTTGAACATTTGGAATATCTTTAGGATTTTTTGAAGATTTTTACTCATTTTTTGAAAATGTTGACAAGAATTTTCTTGCCAAATTTGGGGGAAACTGAAGGAAATTTTTTGCTGAATTTTTTTTCAGACAAGGAAACATATTTTGGTGCCTGTAAATGAAGACAACAGGAGGGTTACAGAAACAGTAAAGGAGTAAAATGTTCTGCCTGTAATTCATATATTTGTTGTTGGAAGCATTAAGGGACCAAAAAGTAAATAGTTTTATTCATTATATGCTTTTAAAATGAATCGGCCGATTAATGAGTTGTCAGAATTATTTTCTACCAAACATCAGAAGCGACCTCAAAGATCCGTCTGGGTCGGCTCTCCTGATGACTCTGGGTTGGTGTTTAGAAGCTTCATGAGGAGTGGATGCAGGCTGGGTACTGCAGCAGGATGACCGCTGCTTTGTTGTGCAGCAGCTCTGCGGCCCTGAATGCCGTCCTGCTGCTGCTCTGAACGCTCATCCTCTCTGCCGAGTCTCCAGGTTTTGGCGACAGGGTAACGGCGGCTTGTGCAGCGAGGGATAACAGAGATCTCTTAACTGCGTCCTCACAGCGCATCTGTAGCTTTGTCAACCGGCGGAGGAGTTGGGAAGATTTTTTAGAGGTTAAATCTCATCTCTGTGCGGAATATTGCCGCCGCATTAGCATATAAATGCGCTCCTTGTGAGATGCATGTTTAAAACGAGGCGCATTTAAAAGTCTAATCGTACGCAAAGTGATGATGTGGCAGCGAACGGGACGAACAGCAGACAGAGGAGGAAGCGATGAGCTGCAGCAGCCGCCTTGTGTTTGTGCAGAGAGACAGCAGAGTGTGTTTGTGTGTCTGTGTGAATGACAGAACAATCAGCGGTGGCCTCAGCAGGAGAAATGTACACACTATTACCAAGCTGCAATCTCACCCCGCTCACCCTCTGCTCTCCCCCTCCTCCCTCCAGAAACCCAAGCAGAAGGACTGGCATCCTCCCGACGGCTTCATCCTGGGCCTGTGGACTCTCATCCTGCTGGTGTTCTTCCAGACGTACGGCATCAAACATCTCCGACACATCTTCTGATCTTCTGACGTTTCCACCGCTGGATGTCTGAGGGCGGGAAGATTTCTGTTTCCTGACGTTTTTGTCATTTTGTTTCTTGCTTTTGTCATTTCGTGTGTAGTTTTTGTTGTTTAGTCCATTTTTTTTATCGCTTTGGATCTTTTGTTTGTCAAATTTTTTGCCACTTTTTCCTTTTGTTTCATGTCGTCTGTCTCATTTTTTCTCATTTTGTTTCTTCTTTTTGTTGTTTTGTGACTCATTTTTGTAATATTTTGTCTTGTTTTTTGTCTGACTTGTCATTTGTCTCATTTTTGTCATTTTGTTTCTTGTTTTTGTTGTTTTGTGTGTCACTTTGTGATATTTTGTCTTGCTCTTGTTGTTTTTTGTCTTGTTTTTTGACTATCTTTTGTCGTTTGCCTCATGCTTTTGTCTTTTTGTTTCATGTTTTTGTCATTTTTTGTCTCCTTGTTGTCGTTTGTCCATTTTTTGTCACTTTGTAACTTTTTTGTCTCATTTTTTGTCATTTTGTGTCTCATTTTTGTAGTATTTGCTATATTTATGTTTTTTGTTTGTCTTTTTATTAGACTTTTGTCGTTTGTGTTACTTTTTTTGCCTTTTTTTCTCGTTTTTGTCATTTTTGTATCATTTTTCTCGTATTTTGTCTTGTTTTTGTTGTTTTTTGTCTGTTTTTGTCTGACTTTTGTCGTTTTTCTCATGTTTTTCTCATTTCATTTCCCGCTTTTGTCATTTTGTGTCTCATTTTTATCTCGCTTGTGCTTTTTGCCTTATTTTTGTCATTATTTTATTTTTTGCTTCATTCCTTCTTGCTTGTGTAGTTCGTCCATTCTTTGTCGTTTTGTTCCAGAAGGTGGCCGGTGAAGTTTGCGACTCCTTTCTGGCTGAAAACTCCTTCATTCTCTGGGTGCCTTTATTCCTTTTCTTTGGGACGATTTCTGACATGTAGACCTCTGTGTGCTGTTCATGAGATGGGACACTTCTACACCGTTTTTACAACAGCTTTCCGTGTTCGTTTTTTATTTATTTCCCCTCTGTGTCGAACGTTCCACGGCTGCATTGATTCGGTTTAAAATGCGCTGAAGTGAGTCTGCAGATAAGAATTTAATTTATTTTTGAGAGCCGCTCTGCATATTTCAGTGTTTGAGTGCTCCTCATAGCGTCAGAGCCGGGAGGACGTGGAACGAGGGCGGCTGATTGGCTGAGAGTGTGCTGTGGAGAGATGACTGCTTAATGTCCTCCTGTCCGTATACATTACACCCCTGACCCTCGTATCACGCTTGTGAAGGATAACAATCACACGTAATCCCATCTGGCCTGATGGGCCCATTCAGTAAATTGCTCTCCCGGTGGCAGCATCCGTTAGCTCCCCGGCTGTGTGCTCGGCTGATGCTGTTCTGGTGACGGACAGCTATTCCTGGCAATTCCCAGCTATTCAAAAATGAAAAAACAAGACACAAAATGACAAAAGAGACACAAAAGGACAAAAACAAGACAAAATGACAAAAACGAGAGACAAAAATGAGACAAAATGAACTATTCCCGGCAATTCCAGCTATTCCAGCTGTTCGAAAATGACAAAAATGAGACCCAAAATGACAAAAATTAGACTAAATGACAAAAATGAGAGCCTAAATGACAAAAATTAGACTAAATGACAAAAATGAGACCCAAAATGACAAAAATTAGACTAAATGACAAAAATGAGAGCCTAAATGACAAAAATTTGACTAAATGACAAAAATGAGAGCCTAAATGACAAAAATTTGACTAAATGACAAAAATTAGACTAAATGACAAAAATGAGACCCAAAATGACCACAACGTGACACAGAAAGACACAAGACATAAAATGACAAACATGAAAGAAAATGAGGAAAATGAGAAAAAAAGGCAAAAACAAGAAACAAAAAAGAAACAAAATGGGCTATTCCCAGCTATTCAAAAATGAAAAAAATGAGACACAAAATGCCAAAGAAAAGGAGACACAAAATGACGAAAACAAGACACAAAACGGCAAAAACGAAACACAAAATGACAAAGGCGAGACACAAAAATGAGGCAAAATGAGCTATTCCCAGCTATTCCTAAGTGTTCGAAAATTTAAAAACAAGACCCAAATTGACGAAAACAAAACACAAAAACAACAAAAATGACACAAAACGACAAAAACGAGACACAAAATGACAATAAAGAGACACAGAACGACAAAAATGAGACAAAATGACAAAAATGAGACACAAAATGACAAAAACGAGACACAGTGACAAAAACTATGCGCATAATGACAAAATGAGACAAAATGACAAAATGAGACACAAAATGACAAAATGAGAGACAAAATGACAAAAATGAGACATAAATATTAGTCTTAAAATGGGCTCTTCCCAGCTATTCCCGTTTGTTCCTGCATCTCGTCCCGCAGCAGCGATAAGTGAGTGATAACCTCGTAAGCCGCCGACCGTCCCAGATGATTCTCCTCCACGCTGGGACGTGTTTGCTTCCATCTTTTTTATTTCCTCCTCCACTCTGCATTTGGCTCATTGTTGTAGGGGTGAATGGATGGAAGCAGCTGTAATTTATCTCCTCTGGACACGCCCACCGGCCGCCCTGCCGCTCTCCCTCCAGGCTCAGCTGGAAAATGGATGGAGTTAGAAATGAAATCATATGCTGCGTCAGCCGCTGCCTTTTCTGATACATTATTTATGCAACGTTTATTCCTGCTTCTTCCTTTTCCCTCCCAGTTCCTTATTGCTCCTGCAGGAGAACACATTTAATCTCCTGATGCACTGATTAAACATGAAACACTGAATCACAATAAAGTTTAACTGCCTCATTTATTTCTCTCTTCTTTTTCTTTGATAATACAGTCATGGGTAAAATGATTAGACCATCCTTGTTTTCTTCAATTTCTCATTCATTTCAATGCCTGGTTCCTCTGAAGGTGAATTACACAAGGATTGGGCTAAGGTTCTCTTCAGGGATGAAACCAGTTTTCAGTTGATGCCCACTCCAGACAACTTATTGGTTAAGAGGAAGCCTGGAGAAGCTCCAAACCAGAGTGTCTGCCCCTACAGTAAAACATGGGGGTGGATCAGTGTGGGTGGAACGAGACACAATAAGGAAAAAAAATAAGACAGAAAATGACAAAAACAAGACACAGACGACAAAAATGAGACCGAAAATGAAAAAAATGACAAAAATGAGACAGAAAATGACAAAAACGACTAAAGCAAGACACAAAAACAAAAATAAGACAAGATGACAAAAATGGGACACAAAATGGCAAAAACGGAACAAACGACAAAAATGAGACCTAAAATGACAAAAATGAGACACAAAATGACAAAAACGAGATATAAAGTGACAAAAAATGAGACACAAAAATGATAAAAAATTAGACAAAATGACAAAAACGGAACAAACGGCAAAAACGAGAAAATGACAAAAATATTTAAAACTGATAAAGAATTACAAACGAAAATCAAAGGAATCAAAGCAGGGAAAGGTTGCAGACAGACGCAAAGGTGTGAAAACAAAAGGGAAGAGGAGGTCTGCCAGTAACAAGTGATAAAAGAGAAAAGAATTGTGGATAACTGTGGGAAATGGAATGAAGGAGTGAAACTAGAAGGTATCTGCAGCAAATAGGTGTGTGTTATTTTCTTCATCAGTTCCCATGGCAACGCGATGCCTCCATGGTGTGATACTGAAACTGAACGGCTTCATCCGGTGGTTAGAGTAACGGCCCCACAGGTTTAAGGATAAAACATTCAATCTGAATCACTCGTGAGGAATCATCAGGAAGCGATTTGTTTAAAGGGAAATCTGAATCAGGTTAGCTGGAGGAACCCATGGAGTCCTCATCGTTCTGCTGCAGCCCTCTGTTTGCACTTTGCCTTGTTTATATGTTAGTTTGCACTATTTGACACCCTTTGTTTATATTTATTTTGCTTATTTCTACCTATATGTGTATATATTCATATATATTTACTGATTTACTGTTTGTTTTTATTCCTATTGTTCCAGTGTGGAACAGGAGCTCAGTGCGTTTCACTGTGCATCATACGATGTATAATTGTGTTTGTGATAAATAAAGGTCTTGAATCTTGAGAAGAGAATAGTATAGAAAGTCCTTTATTTGTCCCAGAAGGGGAAATTTTTTAGCATCCCAGCAGCAAAGTGATGTAAGAAAAATCAAGAGAGCACATCTATAAATGTTAAACATCAGATATATACACTATATGTGCAATCTAAATAAGAAAAAAGACACACAAGGATACTAAATACAAAATGAAGCAACATATACACGATGAATTGGTTTATTACACATGACAGTTTGTTGTCATTAGTGGGTGTGGTCTGTTCAATCAGTCAATCAAACTTTATTTATAAAGCACTTTTCGTACAATAAAATGCAACACAAAGTGCTTTTCTCTTGCGGCAGGCTGTTGCGTTGACCTGTGAGAAAACTTGCATCACCCAGGGCAGAACTCTGTAGTGTTTCCTCAGGAAAGGACGGCCGCTCAGGTGTGTTCACAGATAAAACCCGTCTGCATGAAAGACTGGATCTGACGTCCCTGATTTGGTTCTGAAGTGGATGGAAAGTTCTCACAGAGAGCGTCAGAAAAGCTTTATTAAACTGAGTGTTAAAATATCAAAGGTGGAGAAGAAAAACCGGGGCTTGTTTTTATGGTCTGCGGTGAGTTGTGAGAAATGGGAAGTTCTTGTTTGTTTGACTGCATTATTGTATGTTTTGAGTTGTTGATGTGAAATCTCATAATGTACTGTTAACCCTCCTGTTGTCCTCATTTACAGGCACCAAAAAATATTGTTTCCTTGTCTGAAAAAATACAAAAATTCTGCAAAGAAATTTCCCGAATTTCTGAAAATTTGGAAAAACTTCAGGAAGAAAATTCCAATAATTCCTTAAAGGTTTCCCTTAAAGTTTTATTTTAAAAAAATCCCCAAATTTGGCAAGAAAATTGAATCTTCTTAAAGAAAATATTAGAAGTTTTCCTGATATATATGGAATCACTTTAGATATTTTTAGGATTTTTTTTGAAGATTTTTACTCATTTTTTGAAAATATTTACAAGAATTTTCTTGCCAAATTTGGGGGACTTTTTTAAATAAAACTTTTAAGGGAAACTTAAGGAATTATTTGAATTTTCTTCCTGAAGGTTTTGCAAATTTTCCAAAATTTGGGGAATTTTTTTGCCGAAGTTTTGGAGTTTTTCTCAGACAAGGAAACAATCATTTTTGGGGCCCATAAAAAAATCTAAAAATAAGTCAAAGTAGAAATGTTCAGCCATGACGCCGGCTACTTATTCCATGTCTTCTAGAACAGAAAATCCACCACATTAACAGTAAAACACTGGATAAAAACAACTTGTAGGACGGAGAAGTTCCCTCCTGACCTTGGAAGCAGTTGCTGCACTTCTAGAAACGTTTACCGGAACCGTCTCTGAGGTCAGAAAAGAACTTTAAATCTTATGAATATTTATCATGAGATCTAACCCGTCAAAAGTTTTCCCTAGTGATGAATTCCCATTTGAATTCTTGTTGCTTTTTGTGTTCAAACTTGCTCTGAAATTGACTTTGAATAAATGAATTTCTAATAATGCGATCAGGACAGAGAGGAAGTCGTCGTCGGGTTCTTCTCTTCATTTTTGTTTTTGTTTTCTTGCTTGAGTTGCAGAAAAAGCCAAATGTAAATCAGCAGTAGTAGAACAATGAGCTGAGCAGGATTTCTGCCACAGCTGCAAATGTTCAGATGAAAACCTGTGACTGCTAGAATTACCGTTATCATCCGGAGAATGAGTGACGGCAGAAAGGATCGCTGGCAGGAGAGCAGCTGGAAATCCAGGGTTTCTATGGAAATGAGACAACCTGTCAGCCGTCGTGTGTGTGTGTGTGTGTGTGTGTGTGTGTGTGTGTGTGTGTGTGTGTGTGTGTGTGTGTGTGTGTGTAAATCATTACAGACCACATGGGGTTTCTGTCAATGGCAGTCCACTTCTGAGGACAACAAGCAGATGTATGAATACCAACACTGTTCCGACACCCTGGGACACTCTGCAGCCTGAAGATCTCTTTACACTGCGAAAACTCAAAATCTTACCAAGTCTATTTGTCTTATTTTTAGTCTAAATGTCTCATCCCACTTGATTTAAGAAAATTCACTTAAAAAGTGACATTTCAGAAGGGGCAGGCCGCCACCCACCTCCCTCCTACTCTCCGCCCTGACTCCGCCTTGGCTCCACCCATGTGGTCACTTGGAAACTACGATGTCAAAGGGACGACAAATTTATTTCTTTTTAATCTGATCTGTAGCTCAGTGAGTTAAGGGTTTGCCTATGGAGCTGCTGGTTCAAGAGCAGACCCTTCTTCAATTTTCGATGATTATTTTTTCTTTTTTGTATTCCACCACAATACGGGTGTAAAACAGTTTAGCGCCGCTTTGGTGAAGAACATCAGTGAATTAGTTGTTTTTCACGGTCTAAAGCAGTAATTTCTGTTGGTACATGGGACATGTCTGCATCTTCAAACCATAAACAAGGAAGTGAATTCGGTGACGTACGTGCATTACGTTTGCGCTGAGAGCTGCTATTATTGGTGGAACTCACGGGAGGCGGGCCAAAATTGCGGGAAAGTTGCGGTGATTGGACCAAATTGCAAGGCCGCGCAAAATTCGCGGAGATTGGTTGATTTTGCACGATCGAAACATCGCGAATTCCTGGAGGGACTAATATATATAGAGTGTATGAGCTGAACGTAGCCTGCTAGGCTAATACTTGCTCGCATCTGGCAAAACGGACATTATAATACAAAACAATACACATACTGGCATCAAAAATACCGTCCTTACGAAAACATTTAAGGCGTAACAGATCATGGAAGTTGTTTCAACACAATTTATACATTATGATGATAACTAACCTGTGAAAACCAGGAGAAAGAATGAGACGGACAACGGATTCTGCTCTTCCTTCACTTCTGCCGGTTTGAAGACGAGGCTGCTGCTAAACACACTAAGCCCTCTCTGTTAAAGGTTGAGCCCCCTTGTGGCGTAATCTAGGAACTACACCTAGACAAGCTTTATACCAAAAAAATAGACTCATTCATAGATTTTTACATACAATTCAACAGATTATAACTAATATACATTACAAAAATGTGATCACACATTTCATTCATATCCTGATGTGTTCACTCTGATATTTAACGTTCCTGCAGCTGGAATGAAACAACCTTGGAGATCTTTTCCTTCCAGCCTTGGTCTGGATCACTGGGATGCAGATCTTCCTCACAGTGATGAAGGAGAGAAGACTCTTCAGACAACCACAGCTGGATGTTCGTGTTCTCTGGAGCTCTCAGTCCATCAGACTACATGTTCTGAGACTTTTAAATCTGCAACTCCAACCATTGACCACTCATTATCGACCTTCAGAACAGACTGAGTTGAGTTAACCCAGTAAATGGGAATTCTATCGGGGCTTTTCATAGTTTTGGCAAATTTGTTCACTCAGCCCACTTACAAGGTGTTTTTCTCTGCTGTCAGACGTATCTCATGGTCTTTATATCCTCTCTGCTTCACTGATCCATAACAACCGAGGATCCATTTGCTGATCGGGATCATGATCTGTAGCTGAAAGAACCAGAAGAAGTTGGTGGATGGACTTTCTTTTTCGTAAACTACTGTCTGATGGTCAGTCTTTTTGTTTTTGGCCATAATGTAAGGACGGTTATGAGTCATTTGGAACCGAAAACATTATTCTTTGAATGAAAAAATGATTGACTATCTTTGGGTCTTTTGTGCTGTCGGTTTAACAAAATTGGGCGTTTTAAGAAATCACCTTGGGCTTTTGGAGATTTCGAGGCACATTTATTTTTCACTATTTTCTGACTGTCAGGGAACTATATCTGCAGGCCTTGAAAATGTTTTACAAAGATTTAATTCAGTTTCATACTCAAAAGTCTTTTAATTGAATTTACAAAGGTGTGAAGTATTTGCTCATGACTGCTCTGGATGCTAATGTTAAGCTACAATATCAGTGTTCGGTGAATTTATAGACTTATAAAACAGATAGTTGATGGTGTGTGCTGTTTTATTCAGAACCAGGAGCTTGTAGGACTCACAGCCACAAAACGCTAAAACACCGCTGAATCATCGGAGGATGGATGTGGATCTTCCTGGAGACTTCAGTAGTCCATCCTCTGGGTTCTAATTAGGAACGTTCTGCTACATCCCATGAATGGGATAAACTGGTTCAATGATTCTTGCTTTTCTTGAGGTCTGCTGGTAAACAGTGGCTTCCTGTCTGTCCGGGTTGTGCTTGATCTGCAGCAATGTTCAGCTAAGTGGTACATGTTCGGTGGTTTTACCGAAAACCGCCATGAATCGAAGTGAATAAATTATTTCCAATTACAGGAAGTCCTCAATTTATGACAATATCGACCTATGGTGTTTCACTGTTACACTGAACTAGTTGATGAGTGGATGGCTTTGTCTCCATTCTCTGGTTGTACTCCACCTTGGATTTTGCAACATTCACTAACTTTTTACCTTCATTATGGCTCCCAGCGTAAGTCAGACTCTTCTGATGCTTTGAACAAAAGGAAAGCCGTCTCCATGGAAATGAAATTAGACAGAATAAAAAGCTGGGAACAGGAAGAAACAGCGACCAACATGGGTCAAGATGTAAAAACAGGTCAACATATTGTAGCAACCCTCTGTGATGAATGAGTGAGACTTTATCTGATTCTCTGCTGGTTTATTGAACCTTCTCACAGGATACTGTGGGCCGTAGCCAACGCCAGAAGAACAAGAAAGACCCCATAACTTAGCTCCAGAATAAGTAGAAAAACCCCATAACTTAGCTCCAGAATAAGTAGAAAAACCCATAACTTAGCTCCAGAATAAGTAGAAAAACTCCATAACTTAGCTCCAGAATAAGTAGAAAAACCCATAACTTAGCTCCAGAATAACTGGAAAAACCCCATAACTTAGCTCCAGAATAAGTAGAAAAACCCCATAACTTAGCTCCAGAATAAGTAGAAAACCCATAACTTAGCTCCAGAATAAGTAGAAAAACCCCATAACTTAGCTCCAGAATAAGTAGAAAAACCCATAACTTAGCTCCAGAATAAGTAGAAAAACCCATAACTTAGCTCCAGAATAAGTAGAAAAACCCATAACTTAGCTCCAGAATAAGTAGGAAAACCCGTAACTTAGCTCCAGAATAAGTAGAAAAACCCATAACTTAGCTCCAGAATAAGTAGAAAAACTCCATAACTTAGCTCCAGAATAAGTAGAAAAACCCATAACTTAGCTCCAGAATAAGTAGAAAAACCCCATAACTTAGCTCCAGAATAAGTAGAAAAACTCCATAACTTAGCTCCAGAATAAGTAGGAAAAACCCCATAACTTAGCTCCAGAATAAGTAGAAAAACCCATAACTTAGCTCCAGAATAAGTAGAAAAACCCCATAACTTGGCTCCAGAATAAGTAGAAAAACCCATAACTTAGCTCCAGAATAAGTAGAAAAACTCCATAACTTAGCTCCAGAATAAGTAGAAAAACCCATAACTTAGCTCCAGAATAAGTAGAAAAACCCCATAACTTAGCTCCAGAATAAGTAGAAAAACCCATAACTTAGCTCCAGAATAAGTAGAAAAACTCCATAACTTAGCTCCAGAATAAGTAGAAAAACCCATAACTTAGCTCCAGAATAAGTAGAAAAACCCCATAACTTAGCTCCAGAATAAGTAGAAAAACTCCATAACTTAGCTCCAGAATAAGTAGGAAAAACCCCATAACTTAGCTCCAGAATAAGTAGAAAAACCCCATAACTTAGCTCCAGAATACGTAGAAAAACCCATAACTTAGCTCCAGAATAAGTAGAAAAACCCGTAACTTAGCTCCAGAATAAGTAGAAAAACTCCATAACTTAGCTCCAGAATAAGTAGAAAAACCCGTACCTTAGCTCCAGAATAAGTAGAAAAACCCATAACTTAGCTCCAGAATAAGTAGAAAAACCCATAACTTAGCTCCAGAATAAGTAGAAAAAACCCCATAACTTAGCTCCAGAATACGTAGAAAAACCCATAACTTAGCTCCAGAATAAGTAGAAAAACCCATAACTTAGCTCCAGAATAAGTAGAAAAACTCCATAACTTAGCTCCAGAATAAGTAGAAAAAACCCCATAAATTAGCTCCAGAATACGTAGAAAAACCCATAACTTAGCTCCAGAATAAGTAGAAAAACCCGTAACTTAGCTCCAGAATAAGTAGAAAAACCCATAACTTAGCTCCAGAATAAGTAGAAAAACCCCATAACTTAGCTCCAGAATAAGTAGAAAAACCCATAACTTAGCTCCAGAATAAGTAGAAAAACCCATAACTTAGCTCCAGAATAAGTAGAAAAACTCCATAACTTAGCTCCAGAATAAGTAGAAAAACCCATAACTTAGCTCCAGAATAACTAGAAAAACCCATAACTTAGCTCCAGAATTAGCCGCCGTTTCCAGCTCTCTCTACTGCTGACTCTCAGCCAATCAGAGGTGAGCTAACTAAACACGGCACGTTCACTGACATTAGGTAAATTTGGAACTGAACAATAAACACTGAAACCTCAACATCAACAACAACATCAGTCTGTTACAATATTCTGTTATCCTCTGGTAAAAAGAAGATAACATGACTGATATTCATGACTTTTATGAAGATCTGATCGATATCGTGATGCACTTTGTTTACATTTTCACCAGAGTTCTGACTTACTCCATTGGTCGACTTCCATAGATCGGTAGGAACGGGACTCTGATGTAAGGCTCGCACTTCCTGTAGTTCATTCATGTAGAAATTTTTTTTTTTCATCTTTGCCTATGTTGTGTTAATTTAAGCAATTTCATCATTTGGAATTGATAAATACTGCTGGTATGTAGTGAAAAAAGGAGCACAGACCCAACAATACATCGATTAATCAGAAGAACTGGTCCTTAATGAACATTGTTAGCTTCAGCGCTGGTGTCGCTACATCTGTGACTATTTAAGTTGCTTCTGAGAATAAAGAGAACGTATTTTTCTACCCCGACAGTAATTTTCACCATTCCAACGACCCATTAATCATCCTAAATGCACATTAGGTACATTTTATTGATGTGGTAATAACTGAGGCGTCGTTCTTCCTCCTGTATTGGTACCTGGATCTGTGTTCTTTACCTCCAGGCCATGAGGCAGCGACATTCTCAGTGACTGAAAATGTTCCAGCATTCCGCTCTGAACGTGGTCAAGGTTCTATATGTAGCTCTGGGGAGTAATGAGAAGGCCTTGTAGCTCTGCCTGTCTTTCATTATTATCTCAGGATGACACAGGTTGATGTCACTTCCAGACGGGGAACAAGATTGGAGAGAAAAATGGCAGCTGTCTTCAGCCGAAGGTGAGTCAGCGGCTTCCCGTCTTCGAGCAGCCTTCATGTTTCATCTTCATTTTAGTCGCTGCTGCATTCCGACACACAAGTCAATGCTGTAATTTTACTTCTAACGTCTTCACCTCTGGGTTAGCATAACAGACATGACTGAATACAAGACAACTGATGGAAAGTCATTTATTAATTGAAATGTTGATGATGAAAGTCAGTAAACAGAAAGTTAACAAGCAACAATTACTGACTAACTGCTCAATGGGATTCTGTGAGATGTTTGTTATCTTGTGGGTCAATATATAATTGTGGGACTTTTTGTATCATAGTTGACATTTTTGCCGTTTTCAGGCCTAAAATCATTTCACTTCCAGCAAATTTCATGTCATTCTGGACTAATTTTCTGTAATTTTGGACAATTTTCTTGTCATTTTCAACAACTTTTGTGTCAGCTTGGATCTTTTCTCATCATTTTGGATCATTTTTGTGTCTTTGGAATAATTTAGGACAAATTTCAAGTCATTCTGGACTAATTTTCTGTAATTCTGGATCATTTTCACGTCATTCTGGATGGGTTAATATATAATTGTGAGACTTTTTGTACCATAGATGACATTTTTGCTGTTTTCAGGCCTAAAATCAACATGGCCGCCTGTAACCAAACACCACATGGTATTTCTTCAGAAAGATTCTTCTAAATATTACATATACAACTGAGTAAAACTGAAATTGAAAGTTATTAAACCTGTTGACTACTTTATACTAAATAAGTCAGAAAGCCTTGGAGTCTTCCAGTCTTCTCTTCAGGAGGAAATGACATCATATGGAGCAGGTCATGTGAATCAACACTTCCTGGAGAGGTGTTTTTGTAAAGAGGAATTTCGTGGAAAGTGATTTAATTTGTTGTTTTCCATATAAAATGTGACATATTGGCAAAAAATAAATATCTGTCATGATTGTCTCACCCTAATAAAAAGAAAACAATCCAAACTATTTCTGAATAAACTCATTTTATTATTGTTTAGCTAATTAGAAGGTGATTGGAATTAAATTCAGATGGGCATTTACTTGACATTCTAGTGACATCCAGTCATTTTTTATTAATAAGTGATTGTTTCCATAATAAATAATGATAGAATTTGTAAAGACGTGATCATAATGAACATAAAAAACATTATTTTTTGTACTTATAATAAAAATGTATGCAGATATATCCCATTTACTTCAAAAGTCCCTCAGTTATAGATTGACTTTTGCAGAGATGGAGATGAGAAGGTTGACATGTTTGTGCAGTAAATGTGTGGATGAGCTGAGTGCAAACAGGAAACCAGGAGTCTTAAAATCCCTCTCAGGCTAATGAAGAGTGGATTGTAAAGCTCTGGAGAAAGACTGCTGCCCTTTAAGCCCCTTTTTCCAGACATGGATGTGCACCGCTGCTGCTCCATCGGCCCGTTAAAGTCGTGCTTTCTGTCATTCACACAGAGGTTCTTCTTCATTAATGCTCCTCATGCAACGTCCGTCATTCATGCGAGATTCGACCACACGCCGAGTGATGTTTAATGCATCGTACCGCAGTCACTAACAGCAGCTTATCGAGGAGTCACAACAACCAGCACCAGAGTTTATTTCTGTTTTCTTTAACAGTGAAACTCAAAGCGGTCTTTCTTTGGAGACACTCATGGATCCTACCGCTGTCTGATGGTTAATTACGGGAATTTAACCCTCGTGTCGTCCTGAAAAGAAAACATTTTCACAGTGAAACTTCTGATGTCCACATTTTCAACATTTTTAGGAAATCTTTAAACATTTTTTGGTGGAAAAAAGAAATGTTAAAAATGTTTCTTAAGAACATTCACATAAAAATCAACCAAAATCCAGCGAATTTCGCTGGATTTTGGTTGATTTTTATGTGAATGTTCTTAAAGAAAATATTAGAAGTTTTACTGATATATATCTAATCACTTTATATATATATATATTTTTGGAATATTTTTCCTCATTTTTGAAACTATATACAAGAATTTTCTTGCCAAATTTGGGAATTTTTAAAATAAAGCTTTAAAGGGAAACTTTTAAGGAATTCTTGGAATTTTCTTCCTGAAGGTTTTGCTAATTTTCAGAAATTTGGGGAATTTTTTTGCTGAATTTTTAGATTTTTTTCAGACAAGGAAACAATATTTTTTGGTGCCCGTACATGAGGACAACAGGAGGGTTAACTCATTCTGTCTTGTCCGTTTCGTCTGTATAATAACTCCTCAAACATTTGTTAGAAGCGACCAAAAACCTCCTGGAACCGAGGAGCAGTCCAGCAGATGCAGTGACAGAGGGAAACACGTCGTCCATCACCGTCCATGACAGACATCAGTCCTTTCATTGAACACTCACAACGCTGGACTGTAAGTTGTTTATGAAACCTGCACCGCTGCTTTCAGCTCAACAAATGTCAACATCTGATGCTTTTTGTCTTCCATCGCTGATGACTGAATATCTTCGTCCCTTTGGCCTCTCCGTACTCAGAATGGACGTTTTACTGAGCAAAGAGATCATCCAGTGGAGCACAAACAGTCAGAGTTACAGTCAGAATCTGCACTTATCTGGGCAAAAACCAGGAATATTCAAGTACTCAGCACATTACTCGTGTTTGCCAGCAGCCATTCACAGATAAATGGACGTCTTTCCGGAGCAGAATAACACATCTCAGTGTTTGCTGTGAAACAAAACCAGCAGAAGTCAAACCGCAGCGCCGCCACAGACGGTTGTGATGGATGAGAGGGAGGTGGAACGTGAAACATGCCTTCATGATGCGAACATATATGTGCGTGACCCGCAGCATCCGTCCTCTCATGACTACAGAGACGAGAGACCAGCCGACGTTTCATTAAGGTAACGTCTTCGGACCGACACCTGATTCTGATTCACGAAGAAAGAGGAGGGCGGTCCACATGGAGCGTGTTCGCCATCAAGTCAAACACAACGGAGAGCCATCAGCTGAACAAACAAATCTGCACTTGTCTCGTCTGACATGGATGTGCATTTACATGGAAACCCGGCTGGTAGCTGTGTAAATCGCACAATTAACAGGCGACAGGCGCCAACAAAGCCTTATGATACTTTGGAGCAGGAGTGAAGCAAGCATGAGATGAAACCTCCCGGTGAACTCGTGAGATCACGATGCTCTCAGGTGGAAGTCAGGGAAATGATTTGAAGGGGTTTGAGCCTCTGTTGGACGATCCAAGAACCTCATCCAGCTCAACTTCTAGTCTTAGCTGCAGATGAATACGACATCTGAGCAGCAATAATTTAATTTAACCTCGAGTTCTACAAAACTTTTCAAGATTTTCCAAAAAAATGAGACCTCAGCGGTCCAAACAACGTCCAGCAGCTTCAACTGTTTACAGTTACAGACTTCCTGCCTTGCTCTTAAAGGGTCCGGTGCAGATTCCCCTCGTGCTCGGTCTTTCTGGGATGGACGTCTGCAGCGGTTTCTTCCAGTCACGTCTTCTGAGGAGCCGTCGACGCCCCGTCCAGCGTCCGGTTGGCCGGCAGCGGCGGCGGGCTCCAGTCCGGCTGGTAGAAGTGGATGTCAAACGTCCGCGCCCAGCTGGCGAAGACCCGCTTCTCGGTGATGAAGCGATGATGGCTGCCTCGACGGCCACGCTCGTGAGAAATGTACATGGCACACTCGTCTGGACCCCGGGGCTCGTAGTAGTGGTACGGGACGGACTGATGCTGAGGCTCCCTGCAGACAGACAGACAGACGGCTGGCATTTAGAACCGCTTTAATGAAGCACTCTGATTTGCATTTGACACCATAAAGTGTTTTTCATTTCGAGGTGAGAGCAGGAGGCTAATCTGCACACATTTGTTTGTCATTTGCGGCTCTAAATTTAACTGCTTTTAATAACTTTTAAATGTCACCAACAAATGAACACTTGAATGGAAAAGCTATATTTGCAAAAAAAAAAAAAAAAAACATTTGTGAAAGTGGGAGCTCTGTTTGAATATTTAAATGCGTAAGTGTTTTAAATTCAGGGCAGTTTGTGTCTCATAGTTTCATACAAATGCAGGATTTAACCCTCCTGTTCTCCAGCAGGTAAAAAATGACCTGTTTTAAAGTTTGAAAATGTGGAAAAATATATATATTTCCACAGTGAAACTTCTAAAGTCCACATTTTCAACATTTTTTTGAAATCTTTGAACATTTTTTGGTGGGAAAAAAGAAATATTGACAATGTTTCTTATAATGTTTCTTAAATGTTTCGCTGGATTTTGGTTGATTTTTATATGAATGTTCTTGAAGAAAATATTAGAAGTTTTACTGATGTATATGTAATCAGTGCAGATATTTTTAGGATTTTTTTTGAAGATTTTTAGTCATTTTTTGAAAATATTTATAAATATAAATGTTTCTGAAAAACATTCAGAAGAAATCAACGCAAACGCAGCTAAATTCGCTGGATTTTGGTTGATTTTTTTGTGAATGTTCTTCACCCTCCTGTTGTCCTCATTTACGGGCACCAAAAAAATGTTGTTTCTTTATCTGAAAAAAATCCAGAAATTCAGCAAAAAAAAAACTCAAATTCCTGAAAATTTCCAATAATTCCTTAAAAGTTTTATTTTTTAAAAAATACCCCAAATTTAGCAAGAAAATTCTTGTAAATATTTTCAAAAAATAAGTAAAAATCTTCCAAAAAAATCCTAAAATATCTAAAGTGCTTCCATATATATCAGTAAAACTTCAATTTTTTTCTTTAAGAACATTCACATAAAAATAAATGTTCTTAATGTGAATGTTCTTAGGAAACAGGGTTAAAGAAAATAATACAAGTTTTACTGAATATATGGAATCACTTTAGATATTTTTAGGATTTTTTGGAAGATTTTTAGTTATTTTTTTGAAAATATTTACAAGAATTTTCTTGCCAAATTCGGAGTATTTTTTTAAATAAAACATTTAAAGGAAACTTTTAAGGAATTATTAGAATTTTCTTCCTGAAGATTTTGAGAGCAGATAGGAAGCGACAACTGTGGAAATAAGTGAAAGATAGAAGTAATAAAATATCTGTTTTTTAGAGGAAGCGCCTGAAAAGACTGATCCAGCTTCTCTCTGTTTCAGTCGGAACAACAGGCCGGGTTTTCCTGAAACTTTAGCTAAAAGTTTGAGCAGTCAGAAGTGAAAACTTTCAGTGGAATACGATGTGATGAAACTGTGAGGGACGGCTTCATGTCACTCCTCCGTCTCTTTGCACATCGGCAGCGAATGACAACAAAAATGTCTTAAAAAAATCCCCTGATGCTGGAGGAAAATCCACCTCACCACCGTGTTCCAGCACCTCCAAAGCTGCAGTAATCTGCAGAGTTCTGGCCACTTAGTGCAGTTTACAAGCTGAAAAGAACGACCTAGAAGTGTGATAATAGCGAGTTTGTTCAGTGTTTGTCTCCATCAGAGGACAGCAAACGTCCGTCGTCATGAGAACTGAATGCGTGGTTGAGCCAACGTTTGTTCAGAGAAATGAACGTCCTCTACTGTTCATTACTGCTCAGATTGGATTTCTGCTGAAACATAAAACAAAAAATAATTCTCTCATCAATCTGAGCCAGGAATAAAGACACACTGAACATTTTAGGGTTTCTTTATCGAGATAGCTAATAAGATTTGTTCCTCGTTCAATAAAATCCTCCAATTACAGCGCTGGCCGAGATGGATGAGACGTGAGCTGTAATTCAAACCATTAAACTCTGGCTAACGAGCTGCCAGAAGCAGGACGGACTCACAAACCGCTGCAGACCTCATAGTTCTGTCACCCACATGGCAGCGCCGTCATCGTCACGCTGATCCTCGGCTTCACTCACCGTCTTTTACATCTCAGTGTTTTAAATCTCAGTGTTTTAACCCTCGTGTCGTCCTGCAGGTCAAACTGACTCGTTTTAAAGCTTGAAAATGTGGAAAAAATACATATTTTCTCAGTGAAACTTCTGGTGTCCACATTATGTTTCTATGCGGGGATGAATAAAGTGATTCTATTCTGTTCTGTTCTATTATTAACATTTTTGGGAGATTTTTGAACATTTTTTTGGTGTAAAAAAAGAAATGTTAAACATGTTTCTTTAAGAACATTCACATAAAAATCCTGTGCAGAGATGCTGAGATAAAGCGGGTCTGCTCTAATCAGAATCAGAGTGTCAACCCGGCCAGCAGCGCTGTGAAATCCTGTTTTTAAAAAGGATCCACTGCAGTGACTTTGAGCTTTATCCTCATGTAAGCTGGTTCCACTCCATGGCCAGAGGCTCCCATGTCTGCATCTGCAAACTGAATAATCCAGAATACAAAAAGGAACAAAAGGAGCCACCTTACTTCAAATGTGGCAAAAGTAGGGCTGGACCCGAATATCTGAATATTCGTTCGCTACGGTGGTATCCGGATATTAATTTTGGTATCCGAATATTCGCTCCCCCCCCCGTCGTACGCTACCGGGCGGAACGAATATTCTGCGTTACTGTCTTCCCTTCGCCTTCGGCCCACTTCGGCTCATCCCGTCGTGTTCGGCTCATCTCGGCTCCTCCATTCCTGTTTCTTACCACCACCTGAATGGCAGGGTTGCTGCCGACTCTGACGTCACGCTTCACTTCCTTCATAAACACAAGACAAGATGCTGAAGACCTCCGCTGTTTGGGAATTCTTCAGTTTAACTGAAGACAAAACGAAGGCAGAATTTGGACCCGGGAGACCAGACGAACGGATCCGAATATTCGGGCCGTCTACGTGCCCCCCCCCCGCCCCCCCCCCCCCCCCCCCCCGGATGTTATGGGGCGGATCGAATATTCGGATATTCGTCTTTAATAGGGCCTGAATATCCGGAGACCAGAAACCGCTATTCAGGCCAGCCCCAGACAAAAGGAACAAAGCTTTCTCGTGCCTGGGTTTGCGTCCTGTCTCCACCCCGGTAGCGTGTTCTCTGTTGCGTGTTTGTTCGTTGCTGAACATTTTTATTGATGCCACTGAAAGGAGTGTTCGTGGGGAATACTGAGCGGTGCAGAAAGCAAAAGCAAATGTAGCGACACAAAAGAGGAGGACAAAGCCGGAGAAACAAAAGGCAGACTGTGGCTTAAGTAGCAGGAAATTAGAGCAGGACGTGACAGAAAACCACTAAGGCCGGGTTGTTTCCGTCCAGACCAGAGGAGTCCAGCTCATCTTAGTTCAGGTTCCACGTTCAGCCCAGTTTGATTTGAAGCCACGCCAGTAAAATCACAGCAAACTAATCCAAATCTTTCCTTTGTTTTTGTGTAAAAAATTACGTTCTGAAAATGTTCACAAGGTTGTGTAGCTTCTACAAATAACACCTCAGCTCGAAAAATGCATGAAAAGTAAAATGAACCTTGTTTCTTGTAAAATTCAACTCAAAACAAGATCATTTCAAGATTGTTTGACTTGACAAGATATTTAAGACGCGTTGTCTTAAAACAAGTCCCTCCATCTGCTGAAATGTGTCTTTTTAAGGGAATTTATCTTAAATCAAGTGGGATGAGACATTTAGGCTAAAAATAAGACAAACAGACTCGGTAAGAGTTGGAGTTTTTGCACCACTGAGCTCCTTCACCAGGAGTTTTTCCTAAAGCAGAGCTGCTGCTTTCAGTCTGTATAAATTCACAGCAGCGCAGTCGTCTGATAAGAAAGATTAAGGGTGTAAATATATGCAGGCGGCCGATAATAAAACCTCACTGTGGCTGCAGATGTTGGCGGAATACTTAAAACTGGCTGAGTGGTGATAAAAGATAGTTCAGCAAACGGCCAAAGATCTGATGGATACGTCAGATTTATACCAATCGGGTTCCAGATACAGTCTGATTCTAGATCAGGGTGTCCAACATGAGGCCCGTGGGCCAAAAGTGGTCCTCCAGAGGGTCCAATCCGGTCCTCAAAGTGTAAAAATTACAGAGAAGACATTAACTGCAGATTGTAAATTAGTAAAACTATAAATTTAAAATCATTTCTAGTTGTTTTGATCATAAAGTAAAATACTAGATTGTTCTTTTGTCATTTTGTGTCTCATTTTTGTCATATTTTGCCTTGTTTTTGTTGTTTTTTTGTCTTGTTTGTCTGATTTTTGTTGTTTTGTTTTTTATTTTTGTTATATTTTGTCTTGTTTTTGTTGTTTTTGTCTGACTTATCTCATTTGTGTCATGTTTAAATCATTTTGTTCTCGGGTTTGTCATTTTTGTAATATTTTGTCTAGTTTTCGTTGTTTTTGCTTTTTTGTCTGACTTGTCGTTTGTCATGTTTTTGTCGTTTTTTGTTTCCTTTTTGTCTGATTTGTGTTGTTTTGTTTTTTATTTTTATCATTTTGTGTCTTGTTTTTGTCGTTTTTGTCTGCCTTATCTCGTTTGTGTCACGTTTTTATCATTTTGTTTCTCGCTTTTGTAGGTTTGTGTCTCGTTTTTGTAACTGTTTAGTTTTTTGTCTGATTTTTGTCGCTTTGTTTCTCATTTTTATCTTTTTGTGTCTTCTTTGTCTCACTTGTGTTGTTTGTTCACAGTTTTGTCTTTTTGTGTCTTGTTTTTGTCTAATTTTTTGTCTCTTTTTGTTTGGTGTCGTTTGTCTCATTTTTTTTGTCATACTTTGTCTTGTTTTTACTGTTTTTTTCTTCTTTTGGTCTAATTTTTGTTTCATGCATTTGTCATTTTTTGTCTCGTTTGTGTGTCATTTGTCCATTTTGTTCTGTTGCTTTGTTATTTGACTCTCAATTTTTTGCCTTTTTGTTTCTTGCTTTTGTCATTTGTCTCATTTTTTGTCGCGTTTGTCATTTTTGTAATATTTTGTCTAGTTTTCGTTGTTTTTGCTTTTTTGTCTGACTTCGTCGTTTGTCATGTTTTTGTCGTTTTTGTTTTTTATTTTTGTAATATTTTGTCTTGTTTTTGTTGTTTTTTTCTGACTTATCTCATTTGTGTCATGTTTTAATCATTTTGTTTCTCACGTTTGTCATTTTTGTAATATTTTGTCTAGTTTTCGGTGTTTTTGCTTTTTTGTCTGACTTTGTCGTTTGTCATGTTTTTGTCGTTTTTGTTTCCTTTTTGTCTCGTCTTTTGTCTTATCTTTGTCATTTAGTGTTTCTCTTTGTTGTTTTTTGTCTCGTTTATGCCATTTTGTGTCTTTTTTTGTCTCGCTTGTGTTGTTTGTCCATTTTGTTGTCATTTTGCGTCTCAACATTCCAGGTTGTTCACGATGTTTTTTCAAAAAGCTAATTCAGTGAATGTGAAACTTCTAATGTCCACAGTTTTGGGAAATCTTTCAACATTTTTTGTTGGATAAAAGGAATGTTAAAAATGTTTCTGAAGAACGTTCACAAAAAAATCCGTCAAAACACGACTAGATATGAGGATTTAAAGCTAACCATGAGAAATATCTCAAAATGCTTCAATTAATCTTTGTAATCTTATTTCAAGTACAAGATGGTCTTAAATCTAGAGTAATGCCGCAATAATGCAACTCAAAATAAGTTTAAAACATCTCAAATTAGGAGCTTACAGGAAAGCAAAAAAAACTATTTTTCAGTGAAAAACTGCAAATTTTTCTTCGCATGTCTGGCTTATTTTAGGACACCTAAGCTTGACAATCCTGGTAAAATAGAGCTTAGAATATTAAGATTATTTCACAGATTTTAAGGTAAAAGTTCCTTGAAATAAGTTCTTTTCTAGCCTTGATTAGGGCATTTTTTTTCCCCGTGCATTCAGCGTCTCACCTGCAGAAGTCCGGGGCCACCATGCCGTAGACGTTGATCCGGTCACACAGCTCCAGGGCGATGGTCATGGTGAACCAGCCGGTGCTCAGCCAGGAGTTGGAGATCCTCCTGCAGAGGGAAGAAGAAGGAAGATGAGGAGGATGGGTTTTAGAGAAGACACTCGGATGGATTTCACACACGGTCGACCTCCAGGATGAAAGCTGCACCGTGTTTGATTTTTTTTAACGGAGACAGATAATCAGAAGGATCTCACGTCGGTGTGTTCCGGCAGAATAAAGATTTATCTGAAATCCAGCGGTCGATTTCTCCCTGCCTGAAAGATCATTCAGGTTCCCTCACAGCTTCATTAACCCTCGTGTCGTCCTGCGGGTCAAAATGATCTGTTTTAAAGTTTGAGAATGTGGAGAAAAATATCAGTTTTCACAGTGAAACTTCTGATGTCCACATTTTCAACATTTTTGGGAAATCTTTGAACATTTTTTGGTGGAAAAATAGAAATATTGAAAATGTTTCTTATATTGTTACCTCCGCCAGGAGGTTATGTAATAACCGGAGTTTGTCTGTCCGTCTGTGTGTGTGTGTGTCTGTTTGTCTGTTAACAGCATAACTCAAAAAGTCATGGACGGATTTTCACCAAATTTTTACAGAATGTCCGGAAGAGCACGAGTAAGAATCGATTAGATTTTGGAGGTGATCCGAATCACCGTCTGGATCCAGGAATTTTTTGAAGGTCGAAGGACAATTGAGAGATGGCCACTAGGCCATCTCTCAATTGGACAGAGAAAATCTAATCGATTCTTGTGCTCTTCTGGACATCCTGTAAAAATTTGGTGAAAATCCGTCCATGACTTTTGAGTTATGCTGTTAACAGACAAACAGACACACACACACACACACACACACACACACACACACACACACACACACACACACACACACACACACACACACACACACACACACACACACACACACACACAGACAGACAAACGGCATGGCGGAGGTATGCCCTCTCCGAGTGCTTTTCTAGTTTCTTAAATGTTTTGCTAGATTTTGGTTGATTTTTTTTCTGAATGTTCTTAAAGAAAATATCAGAAGTTTTACTGATACATATGGAATCACTTCAGATATTTTTAGGATTTTTTGGGAAGATTTTTGAAAATATTTACAAGAATTTTCTTGCCAAATTTGTTTTTTTTTTGTAAAACTTTAAGAAACTTTTTGAATTTTCTTCCTGAAGGTTTTTTTTTTTGTGCAAAATTAAAGTTTGAAAATATGGGGAAAAATGTATTTAAAGTGAAATTTGTGATGTCCACATTTTCAACAATGTATCACATTTTGGTAGAAAAAAGAAAGATTGAAATTAAAAGTTTCTTTAAGAACATTCTCATAAAAATCAACCAAATTCCAGCGAATTTCGCTGGATTTTGGTTGATTTATTTTATGAATGTTCCTAAAGAAAATATTAGAAGTTTTATTGATATACACCCCCTGTCAAAAGTTTTAGGACAGGTTCTAATTTATTTGAATGAGAAAGTGTCCTAAACCTTTTGACAGGGTGTGTATTTGCAAACATTTTAGATATTTTTTGGATTTTTTTGAAGATTTTTACTAGTTTTCTTTTTTTATATTTACAAGAATGTTCTTGCCAAATTTGGGAGATTTTTTTTAAAAATACAACTTTTTATGGAAACTTTAAAGGAATTATTGGAATTTTCTTCCTGAAAGTTTTGCAAATTATCATAAATTTGGGGAATTTTTTGCTGAATTTTTGGACTTTTTTCAGACAAGGAAACAAGACTTTTTGTTGCCCACAAATGAGGACAACAGGAGGGATAGAGTCCACTTCCATCCTGTCTGATGATCCAACCCTCCGTCAGAGGCTGTCTGGGCCTGCATGGAGCTGGGAGGACACCTGCTGCTCGACTGCAGAGAAATGAGCTCTGATCACGCTTTTCTGAGATCTGCTCCCATGAAAGATGCATGAAAAGATATTTACGCTGCATCTGAAAGTCTCTGTAAATCTAAATGTCCATCAGAGGGTTTTCTCTCAGGACTACTGTCAGATGAAGAAAACATTTCGGCCGTCTAGCTGAAGGATTCCTGGTTGGTTTGGAGATTTAATGGAGCCTGGAAACTTCTGAAGGTCCTGAAAGTCTTTGAGGTAAAGTGAAAATAAAACTAAATGAAAATAACCAGAGTTTTGGTTGTAGGATTTTTGACAGCAGTAAATGAAGCGTGTGGAGCTGAAATATTTATAAGGAGAACTTCTTTCATTCAGATGGAGTTTAAAAATACATCTTAACTTTCAAAGCAGTCCTCCGGAGGATTTGTAAGATTTACGCCCAAACAAAAACAGCCAAACTGAAATTAATACGTATTTTCAGGAGTCGATCCACCACTGGAACATCTCAAACACTGCTGGAGGAAATGCGACATTGGTTAAACGTCCGTGGTCCCCAGAGGATGGAGGAGAGGGGAGCTGTAGAAGAGGACAACGTTGTATCCATCCATCCATCCATCCATCCATCCATCCATCCATCCATCCATCCATCCATCCACAAATCCATCCATCTATCCATCCGTCCATCCATCCGTCCATCCATTCGTCCATCCATTCGTCCATCCATCCATCTATCCATCCATCTATCCATCCATCTATCCATCCATCCATCTATCCATCCATCCATCATCCATCCATTCAACCATCCATCCATCCATTTTTCCATCCATCATCCATCTATCCATCATCCATCCATCCATCCATCCATCCATCCATCAATCCATCTATCATCCATCCATCTATCCATCCATCCATCTATCATCCATCCATCCATCCATCCATCCATCCATGTATCATCCATCCATCCATCCATCCATCAATCTATCCATCATCCATCCATCCATCCATCTATCATCCGTCCATCCATCCATCTATCCATCCATCCATCAATCTATCCATCATCCATCCATCCATCCATCCATCTATCTATCATCCATCCATCCATCCATCAATCCATCTATCATCCATCCATCCATCCATCCATCATCCATCTGTCTTCCATCCATCTATCCATCCATCCATCCATCCATCCATCCATCAATCCATCTATCATCCATCCATCTATCCATCCATCATCCATCCATCTATCCATCCATCATCCATCCATCCATCTATCCTCCATCCAACCATCCATCCATCCATCCATCCATCATCCATCCATCTGTCATCCATCATCTATCCATCCATCCATCCATCCATCCATCCATCCATCTATCCTCCATCCAACCATCCATCCAACCATCCATCCATCTATCCATCCATCTATCCATCTATCATCCATCATCCATCCATCCATCTATCCATCCATCCAACCATCCATCCATCCATCCATAAAGATCTCAGGAAGGCCAGGACATGAACCGGTGTTCTTCTAGCTGCCAGCATAGACTGTATCTAAACTTTATACATAAACTTTATATGCAGTCTATAGCTGTGAGGCAATAGTTCCTACCACTGAGTGTCGACTGTGCAGCCTTGAATCAATGTCATGATGAGAAACAAAAAAGTGAAACTCTGAGCTTTTATCTTTCAAGGTTCCTGAGATTTCATCTTTCAAACACAGACCTCAAACTTCAATGCCTGAAAAACCTGCAGAAAAATGGCCAACAGGAAATATTCTATAAAATGTGACTTCAAAATGTGTGTTCAAGGTCAAATTCACAGATAAAATTTTAATTCACAGTTTATGAATGAAAGTTTTAAGCAAATCAGGGATGGTGGAGCAGAAGGTCACTGATGATCTGAGATGGAAGAAGCCGTCTGTCGGGAGAGCAAACACACAAGCGTGTCTTTACGACATATTTCATTAAAATTCTTCTTGGCCTCTTTCATAAGTTGCTCCTTGATTTTTGTTGATGACAAGAAGAATTTAATCGGTGCCGAACACTGACATTTTTCCACTTCTGATGTGGGATTTGATAGAAAAAGTATTTGTATCTGCTGAACTAAACACCATTAAGCTGTCTTGTGACAATGAACCTGTCGGCTTGTTCGTGTTTCGCTCAAGGCAGAAGAACAACACGCAGAAATACTGGCGAGGCTGAAAACGGAGAAACCTTCATGTCGTTGATCTGCAGCAGCCATGCAGACGAGTTCAGCCGCTGTTGTCTGAAACCCATCTGGAACGATAAATATTCATCAAATCAGCTTCTGTGCAAAAATGCATCGCAGCCGTTCCTGTTCCTTCACACACGGCCAGAAGACATCCAGACACGAGTGGATGTAGCGGCTTTACAAAGCAGAATTATGCAGAGATAAAAGAGAGTCAGACACGGATCGTCATGCTGCTGCAGCTGAACTTCGTCCTGACGAGGATGGAGACCAGCGGACGGATTAAAATATGTGATTACATTTAAATAGGATGTAAACAAGCCCTAAAACTTTACTTTATTTGCTCCCAAAGAGTCACTTCCTAGCATCCATAAACACTATACAGGACATTTTATGATAAAAATAAACAGAACACAAAGAGAAAGGAAATAAAGTCTGCTTAATACCAGAAAAGATGTTAGGAGGATTTCCTCGTTCAGTAATTAAAGAAGCAGTAGACAAAGACCTGAAACAACCACAAAGCAACACAAACTGACCACAAATAGACATAAAACAACCACAAAGCAACACAAAATGACCACAAATAGACATAAAACAACCACAAAGCAACACAAAATGACCACAAATAGACATAAAACAACCACAAAGCAACACAAAATGACCACAAATAGACATAAAACAACACAAAATGACCACAAATAGACATAAAACAACCACAAAGCAACACAAAATGACCACAAATAGACATAAAACAACACAAAATGACCACAAATAGACATAAAACAACCACAAAGCAACACAAAATGACCACAAATAGACATAAAAGAAACACAAAGCAACACAAAATGACCACAAATAGACATAAAAGAAACACAAAGCAACACAAAATGACCACAAATAGAAATAAAACAACCACAAAGCAACACAAAATGACCACAAATAGACATAAAAGAAACACAAAGCGACAAAAAATGACCACAAATAGACATAAAACCATTTCAGAAAGACACAAAATGACTACAGAGGCATGAAACAACCATAAAAAGACATAAAAGAACCACAAAGACACACAAAACAACTGCAAACACACACAGATGACAACAAATAGACAGATAAGATATCATAAGACAATCCTTTATTTCTTCCCATTACTAGAAAATTTACCACAAGAGACACAAAACAACCACAAATAGATATGAAAGAACTGCAGAAAGACACAAAACAACCACAAATAGACATGAAACAGCTACAGAAAGACACGAGATGACTACAAAGAGACATGACACAACCACAAATAGATCTGGAACAACTGAAATGACCTCAGACAGACACAAATGACCACAAATAGAGATTAAAAAAACAGCTACAGAAAGATGCAAAACAACCGCAGAGAGACACAAGATGACTACAAAGAGACATGAAACAACCATAAAAAGACGTAAAAGAACCAGACAATAACCGCAAAAAGATGAAAATGATGACAAAAACCTCCAATTGACACAAAATTACTAGAAAATTAACCAAAAGAGTTGCAAATCAACCACAAATAGACATGAAACAGCTACAGAAAGACACAAGATGACTACAAAGAGACCTGAAACAACTGAAATGACCTCAACCAGACACAAATGATCACAAATAGAGATAAAAACAGCTACAGAAAGATGTAAAACAACCACAGAGAGACACAAAATGACTACAAAGAGACATGAAACAACGGCAAATAGACCTGAAACAACTGAAATGACCTCAGACAGACACAAATCACCACAAAGACGTGCAGAACTCCTGGTGTTTGTCGTCGTCTCTTAGCGCTGAAACGCTTTAAAGCATCAGAAATCGCTGCACTCTGGGTTCTTTACCGCGGTAAGTCATCGTATTCTTTGGCGTGTTGTGACTGAGGAAGACTGAGGAGGACGAGGTTCAAACAGAGCAGGCTGACAGGATGCTGCTTATCTGGCGGCCGGCCTCATCAGAGCTTGTTCCAGCATCCACAGCTTTAGCTCCCAGACAGAGAAACAAAAGCTGGGCCTGATAAGAGAAGAGCTGACAGGAACCACCGGCTGCTGATGAGGCTGACAGGTGTGGAGTGGAGGCTCTACCTGAGCTGCTGGACAGCTGTTCAGACGCTCTTTCTCTCATTTTCTCACACCGGGAACAGTGTAGAGGGAGAAAAATCCTCCAGCAAAGAAAGGTCAGTTTCTCCGTCTAGAGGAGGCTGGAACAAAAACATATCTACAAAGGAAGCTGAGAGAGGGCGAGGAGATGCTGACAGGTGTCGAGGAGACGTTACGAGACGGAAGCATGGAGTGGAACTGAGAAGATAAACTCTGCTGGCCTCGTCTCCACAACTTCCCACACACACTAATGCAAACTATCCAAAGTAGTTTAAATCAATCCACTGGACTTTAAGAAAGTTCCTTGAAGACGTTTCACCTCTCATCCAAGAGGCTTCTTCAGTTCTGGTGGTGGTTGGTGTTGCCTCGGCTTTTAAACCTCTGTGGGGTGTGTCCAGGGCTATTATTCCAACAACCAATACCAAGACTTGTCTGACTACTCAACGATGGTCGTTGTAAGTATCGGTGGGGGTCGTTGAAATGCATCTGTGCATTTCAACGACCCCCACCGATACTTAAAGTCCAGTGGATTGATTTAAACATCTTTGGATAACCATGACCTGGATGAATGAGAACCTACACAGACATCTCACTAATGCAAACTGTTTTGTGCAGAAGGCAATATCCGAGAAACAACAGACCGCTGTGAAGTCTCTTCACGGTCAGCACCACAAGAAGGTTTTCACAGGTTCAAGGGTGTCGCTTTGTGTTGAAAAATGGTGCCGACGTAAAGAGTAAAGCCCTATTCGTACACGATTAGCATCACCTCAGGACCAACGGTGGTTTGTAAGATTAGCGGAGGACGTCTGTGATCGTAATCCCCTGTGAATTCTCCACGTCTGTACTTTGTAAAGTCAGAATTCCGAGAGGCTTTCCAGACTTGGTCTGAAGGATACATGTAGCGCTCACTCTGCCATTGTTCACTGTGGTCCATCAGGAATCCCAACGTGAACAAACAACTGCCGATCGGTCACTTCCATAGTACTGGACCTCCTCACACCTGAGCCAATCACCTGCAGTCTTTCCCCCTTGGTACCCACCCCTGTTCTTTTGTTTCAAGCACAGAAAGTGACCCGTTTATAGTCTACATGTGGTGAGTCAGACCACTAGCATGTTAGCTTAGCGGCTAAGCCTCAGCGAGCCTCCATTAACAGTGTCGGTGCGTTATAGCAGAAACATTGACCTCCATATGAACCAGCCTTAGATCCTCCTATGAGATCCTTCTGGCTGTTCCAAAGTTGAGGCTTAAATCTGAAGGTGACCAAGCTTTTGCCATCAGGACCCCTCAGCTCTGGACTGACCTGCCTGAAGAGATAAGGCTGCAGAATCAGCCACTTCCTCTACATTACTTATTAAAGCACTCTTTTATAGACATTCCCTTATGCGATGTAGTCTTTTTACTGCGTTTTATTGCTTTTGTTATGTTATTTGTACTGGAATTGTTGTATTTTGTTTATATTTTTGCATTTTTTCAATCCAATTGTTTTAAGTTTGCTTGAACTTAAACTTTTAATGGTGTTACATGAATAAAGTTAATATTATTAATAATACTATTATCATGCTATAGGCTAAAAGGCAGAAAGTCACTCATGTTTATTGCTGCCTTTGTAAATGTGACAACAACTATGAGGAAAAAAACTGGGAATCAAAATTGACATTAAAAAAAAAAGATTGTATTCAACATTATAAAAACAACGTTCTGCCACAAAATGCAATGAAAAATGCATCTTAAAAGAGCAGTTTCTATTTCAGTGACAGAAGGATTGCACTAATACTGACCAAACTGTCAAAAATTAAATCCTGTTTAACCCTGTAAGACCTAAATCTAGAAAAAAATGAGCAACAAAATAAACACAACAATATATATATATATATATATATATATATATATATATATATATAAATAATTGTTTTGTTTAAAAAAATGAAATAAAATTTTAAAAAATGAAATAATTGTACTAATGATCATGATAATACACACACACACACACACATATACAGGGTGGCACAAAAAAGAACGGGAACTTTTTAACAATCCAGTAAAAACAAGAGTGATGGAAGAAAAATATTTTATTCATAGTAACTGAAACCTTAAAACGTGCCGTTTAAGAAACACTGATGGAATTTTCATTTTTTAAAAATGACTTCCTGTAGATGGCGTCCTCCTGTACTAATGCATTCTTGAAATCTAAAAGAGTAAAGCGTACACGACTCGACCAAGAACTCTGGACGAGTCAAAACAGAGAATTCAGGATGAAATTCACAGTATCCCAGCTGAGATGTTGCAGCAGTCAATGAGGAATCTCAACAGCAGATTTCAACAATGCATTCGTACAGGAGGACGCCACCTACAGGAAGTCATTTTTAAAAAATCAAATTCCATCATCGTTTCTTAAATGGCACGTTTTAAGGTTTCAGTTACTATAAATACAATATTTTTCTTCCATCACTCTTGGTTTTACTGGATTGTTAAAAAGTTCTCGTTTTCTTTTGGGTCACCCTCTATTTATATGATAGAAAGCAGCATTAAAAAAAAACTGATGTTGTGGGTTTGACAGGGTTAGGAAGGCTACATACTACCACTAAACTATAACACGCTCCCTGCTGCTCTACTTTGTTCTGAGCAGTAAATTCAGACTTCAGACACTTTAGAAACATTTTGCATCAGTTTGCACGGCTGTCATTTAACTATAACTTTCCTTTTTTTTCCATTTCTGAGGCTGTTGTGGAGTGCAGAGTGTAAATATGCACTACAACTCTGGTAAACAGTGATTTAAGACCCAGCTTTGGTTTTGTTCTCCTTCTGCAAATCGAGCAAACAGCTACTCTCCTCCTCCTCCTTTATTTCCACCCGATCCACTGCAGCCTGTGTTGTGCAGAAACAGTCCCTACAAATGATCATTTCCTGTTGTTTCTCTGTGTCCAGAAACAACACAAACCTCCTCAATCAATCAGCGGCCCGGCTGACTGACAGTGTGATGAATAGTGACGCTGCGCTTTTGTCCAGCTCCCCCTCTTCATTAGAGTGCGGCAAACACCAGCCAAAGTGATGCTATCGCTGCCCAAGCACAGACTTCTCATTTTCATTTAATTAAGACGGGACCCAGGTTGTCTGGAACATGCCGATTTGTTGTGATATGCAAACACGGCCACCAGGCTTCAACAGAACAGCAGCCCGTTCCCTCAGACGCCCGCTTCCTTTTTTGCATATTAGAAAACTTCCAGAGTTCAAAGCGCAGCGTTTTGTCATCGAGCAATCTGTGACGGATTCCTGCAGGTCGCAGTCAGGAGGCCTGCAGCTCATCTCACTGCACAAGTCCTCCTCCTCTCCTTGTTTATGAACATGCCGGTGAATAATGCGGTGTGAAATGTCAAGCTCCTACTTTCAATGGGTTGTCTCAACAAAGGGAAGCTGTGAGTGGATGACAGGAGAACGATGCTGCTCCTCCACTTTACTGCAAATCTCACAGAAGTGCTGATTTAATGAGGAGCTGAATTGTGTGTTGATCCCCGAGTCCTAAAACCTTATTTCTATTCGAATTTGCACCAAAATGAGATTATTTACAAACAGCGTGCATTCAGCGAGGGATTAGCGTGATTAAAGTGATCAGAGACGGGTTCTGCTCTTTGGGTTTTGGCTGCTGGTTCCTCCCTGAGCAGCAGCAGGTCGGAGCTGAAGGTCACATGGAGGTGGGATGAAGTGGGATCACTTCACGTCTTTGGAGCGTCGTGTCGTAGTTTCTCTCTGATGTCCTGTGATGTGCAGGTGAAGGCGAAATGTCCGTGACACTGACTTTCTTTATAAGCTTTTTATTAAAAGAAAGAACAGAATCAGAAGGAGCCGGCCAATTGATTCCCCGCTGGACAATGGCCAGCGATCAGTTTTATAGGTTTTCAACATATAGGAGGGGTCACACCGTATGGTTCTCTGTTGCCTACCATATAGGGAAGCAGGGAGCGTCGTCAACCAACCCCCCAAACTCTACAGCAACTGAAGAGCCCCTAAATCACCGTTTCAGAGTGAAAAACCCTTATGAGGAGTCTTCCAACAGGGGAACACATGCCATCCTACTAGGCCACATCAGATACTAAAACAGGCAAAACAGATTCTATTCTACTAACTTATTAAGTAATACATGTAACAGATCAGATACTACAATCGTTAGGCTAAAAATGCAGGACAAACAGGCTGAGAAACTGTTTTTACCCATGGTCCATCAGACTTCTAAGCTCTAAGCAACAATGCACAGTGTCACTTTTAATAATGCTGCTCATCTCCTGTCTCTATTTATTCTATTTTCTTGGCTTTAATTTGATCTCACTACCTCCTAACTCTACTGTATATGCAGCGCCCTCCATAACTATTGGCACCCCTGGTTAAGATGTGTTGAAAACCTCAAAATAAATTCAACTTTTATTGCAGAAGCAAACTCTTACACTGAAAACTGTCAAAAAATATATTCTAGGAGGAGATTAGGTGCAAAGTATTAACATCAGTTTTGCAAATAATTGTGGAACACATGATTTGATGTGAAAGAATTATTTCTTAATGTGTGATTTTTCCCCCACTGAATAAGTGCACTTAAAATAAAAGGTTAAATTTTGCTCTTTTTTCATTGTGGTCCTATATTATTTAGAAAAAAAAATTAATAGAAGCTAAAGAACACATCTTAACCAGGGGTGCCAGGAATTATGGGCGCGCTGTATCTTGCCTCTTTTGCATATGTTGGAATTCTTAATATAGTTTTGTTTTATATGTACATTCAATGTTCTTTTTTATTGTTGATAATTAAGCTTGTTTCAATGCACCGTCCAGTGGCAGCTGCTTATACTTTTGTCATGCCCAAATGAATGATGACAATAAAGCTTCTCTCCTCTCCTTTCCTCTCCTCTCCTCTCCTCTCCTCTCCTCTCCTCTCCTCTTCTATCTCAGGATGGGGTCAAAGCCGACACACGAGTGTAAAAAATTTTGATTTTCAGTTGTAACCGGCGGCTGCACAGTGGCGTGGTGCTCCATTCATGCCAGTTTCCCTGTGATTGTAGGAGCTCTGTTTGTGCTTCGGCTGTTTATTTTTCATGGACGTACGGCGCACGCTTATTGCGCATTCAGCTGCGTTTTCATCGTCCAGTCTGCACAGAGCAAACTTCACGTCGTGCCCAAAGATTATGAGAGTCATGTCGTTCAGCAGAGGAAGCTGGGAGCTTATAAGATTGTTAAATTCACACAGTGTGGAGGCATCCGTCTGTGTTGTTAGAAAAATTTGGAGGTGCACGACACAGAAATCTTCCACTTGTTGAGGACTGTGTGAGGAGGCGTGGCTGCTATAATGACAGAATTCATCCATGCACAAGCATAAAACAAGCTTCAGTCAGTCGGGATAGACCCTAATGAGGATTAGCGGTGTGGAGATAATGGACGGATGGAGTTCTAACCAGCAGACATCAAGCAGGTTTCTGTCCTTGGACCTGCAGTGATTGCAGGTTGTCGGGGTTGATTACTAATTCCAGCTCCTCTTCCAGTCCCATCTGAATCTGCTTGACTTCTGCAGCACTTCCTGTCTGATCACACTTTCTTTCACTCTTTTTTTTTGTTGCTGCATTCCTCAGGGTGACAACGGCACGAATAATAAAGCTGCCGTTTCCTTTGTTGCCGACCTCTTTCCATGAATATTTTTCCTGCTAGTTTCACCTCATTATGTCTTTTCTCATGTTCCTCCTCGACAAGAAGCAAACGTTACTTACTGACTCTGTTTTTTAATTTTTTTCCCCCCATTTTTGTCCTTAAAATGCCTGCAGGCCACTCGCTGTTCATTTCATCCCATTAATTGCTACTTGGATTAATCTTCAGGAGAAAAAAATGAGAACATGTAAGTCTTCGCTTTTTACATTTCGTCATTAAAAGAAGCGAGCTGAGGCGGGTTAGATCCTGGCGCCTGCTTCGCCCTTCACACATCTGCTCCACCTCCACAGGTGACTGCACTTCTATTATCTGATCGGACGCCTTTTCAAGCCTGTGTGGGCAACCGCAGACCGTAGGAACCATTCCATCCAAATGTAAATGGGCATATTAGAACTGAAATTCGAGAATACCAGCAGAGCAGAGCATGTTTCCTTCCACTGCCGTCATGTGTGAAGCCAGATGCATGACCTGTAATTCCAGCATCAGCGCTGACGTGAACTCAAACCGCAGTCACCCTGCAGGAAACCCAGTGTGGAGGGAGGAAAACGAAATCAAACGCATCACGCTGTTGCTTTGTTGTTGCTTAATACACAAAGAAAACTCGCACAGTTCTCATTCTCCATGACGAATCTACAAGAGAAATCTGTCTGGTAGCGCACTGTGTTCTTCTGTTTCAGGGTTCCTGAATACAAAAGGTTTTTCTAAGCTTTATTTTTTAGACACAGAGGTTGTTGACATGCAGCCCTCTGTATGTGCACGGCAAAAAAACAGGAGAGAAAAACTAAAAATTCATAACTTTTGGTCTGCAGTAACTGATTGGAGACTAGAGGCTTCTCTCTGCGCAGCTTAAGGGTTTTCTAATCATCAATGAGTCTTTCAACACCATTAGCTAACACAACGTAGCATTAGAACACAGGAGTGATGGTTGCTGGAAATGTTCCTCTGTACCCCTATGGAGATATTCCATTAAAAATCAGCCGTTTCCAGCTGGAATAGTCATTTACCACATTAACAATGTCTACACTGGATTTATCATTCATTTTTATATTGTTGAAAAAAACACTTTTCTTTCAACAGTATGGACATTTCTAAGTGACCCCAGACTTTTGTATGGTAATGTAATAAAATACAGTAAAATTATACAGTAAAAATATAGAAAAAATACAGTAAAAACACGATCAAAAATGGTAAAAAAAATATAGTAAAAATACAGTTAAAAAAAGCAAGAAATACAGCAAAAATCTAGTAAAAATACGGTAAAAAATTTTGAAATAAAATATATAGCAAAGTATAGTGGAGTAAAAATATAGAAAAAATATAGAAAAAAATACAGTAAAAATATAGGAAAAAATACAGCAAAAGTGCAGCAAAAATAGGTTAAAATACGGTAAAAATAAAGTAAAAATACAGTTAAAAAAGAGCAAGAAATACAGCAAAAGTATAGTAAAAAAAAATACGGTAAAAAATTTGGAATAAAATATATAGTAAAGTATAGTGGAGTGAAAATATAGCAAAAATATAGAAGAATACAGTAAAAAATGCAGTAAAAATACAGCAAAAATACAGCAAAAACATAGTAAAAATAGGGTAAAATCCAGTAAAAAATATAGTAAAAAAAAAGAAGTAAAAAATACAGTACAAAAAAGCAAGAAATACAGCAAAAATATATTAAAAAAAAAGAAGTAAAAATTGGAATAATATATATAGTAAAGTACAGTGGAGTAAGATATAGCAAAAATATAGTAAAAAATACAGTAAAATATATAGTAAAAATACAGTAAAAAATATAGTAAAAATAAAATAAAAAATATAGCAAAAATCTAGCAAAAATAAAGTAACAATGTCTACACTGGATTTATCATCATTTAATGTTATCATCATTGAAAAAAAACTGCTTTTCTTTCAAAACTAAGGACATTTCTAAATGACATTTGAACGGTAGCATACATAGGGCAGAAAAAGCAGATATCAGCGTCGTTTTTTTTCTGATATTGATCAGAGGAAGCAAACACAGAACCTCAAAAGCACAAAAATCTAAAATGAGTTTCATGTACAAAGTCTCCTCATCGGTCTAGTTCATTTGTCAACTGCCATTTTTCCATCATTTGTTCTGTTTCCATTCCACCGCGCTGCATTTTCTTCTCACTGCAAATTGAAAAAGTGCACGTGAACGGACAGACACTCTGTTTGTGCGACAAATGACACCTTTATCATTCTGATTATTATAGTTTAAGGAGTCCGCTGACATTTCCTGAGTCCCAGCTCAGGTCTGCCCACGTTCAACCCGAACTAAAGTCACAGCAGCCAAACTAAGTGGAAGCGTGTGGGCGTGAGCGTGGCCTTTAAAGGTTACTTCTGCAATCTGTTGTTAGTAGGAGTGGGTTCCTCTGTAAATGTGTCCTGTTCTTCTCATTTAGCAGACAGGTTTTTTACCATTGAGCCTTTAGAGTCTGAATCTGGTCAAACCCCAGCTCTGATATTTGGACGTGTTTCTGGTTCTGCTCTGGATCCATCCTGTAGTGAATCCTCTGCTGCAGCTGTTGCGTTGCTCTCGGCTGCACATCTGGCCAGCTGTGCTTCTTCTCTTTGTCCTCACCACAGCGTGTTTTTCAAGGCCTGCCAAAGCTTCAGCTGGCCCGTCTGTGGTGACATTTGGCGGATTTTTCGGTGAGAAAGCCGTTAAAAGAATCAAATCTGTGATATTTTTCTGATAACTGAATGATCTCCAAACAGCACACGTTTTATTCCGCCACAACTCGCCCCAAATGTGGCACACAGAAAGCGCAGTAGAGCCGTTAGCGATCACGATTCGGCATCAGACGAACATAAAGCACTGGCTGGGGGAAAAAAAAGATTATTTCTGAAGCTAATTTGCCTTTAATCACCAGTTGAGGCTCACTCTAGCTTGGCAATTTAACACAAAGGAAGCAGAGGGACACCTGTTTTCCAGCGCTGCTCTGCCGGTGTTATTAAAATGGGTGGACGTGGCATCATCCCACACCATCTTAATTACCTTTACTGAAATGACATAACCCATTATTACAATTACAAGCTTGCAGGGTTGCCGATCGCACAGTCGACTACCCAGAAATTCTGCCATTAATCCCACTTTTACAGGCTTCCAGCTGCAAAAAACAACGGGCTTCATTTCCTGAATTAGTTGAAATACTGTTTTATGAACGAACGGCACATTTTGCACACAGACCGCCTCCTTTACGCTTCTCTCAGCATGAGGAAGATATAGCATACACTTTAAGGCTTTATCTCTTCCGGCTTTCACACTCCACAGAGCAGAGATGACCTCAAACAGGCCTCCCAGATGTTAATGCCTGATGCTACAAAGGATGAGGAACAGCAACAGAGCGGCTCGCTCACTGTAAACATTAACCGGAGCCGTTCACCAAATCCTCTAGCCGGTAATTTCCCCCCCACCGGCATCGATCCTAAGCCGAAGTCAGATTGAATCTCCGCCGACAAAGAGAGCGAGGCACAAACAGACTCGGTGTGTTCGTGTGGTTTCCATTAAGTATTAACGGCCACAGGACACAGAGTAGCCTGGACTCATTAAAGCCAGTCTTTTAACGCAGAACAGCTTCAAACAAAGTCTGGCAGAAAGTGAAGCTCGGTTTACTGAGCCATTTAGACAAGACAAACAAAGAACAGATGGTTCCTTTCTGTCACTGTTGTTGCTTTTTAAATAGTCTCCTCTGCTTGCAGGAAACTCCAACATCTGAGACTGAAGACATTTTCATATTCAACAGATTCTGAATGCAAACTCATGCTTTTCAAAAAACAACTCTGATATCTTTAATTCTGGTGCTTCCTGCAGCTCTACGACCAAATGTTAACCTGTTTCCAATGTACAGAACAACAAGCTGCCGAATATTTGCCCCCCCCCCAAAAAAAAAAAAAAAAAAATCCAGCCCCCCCGGTCGGATGTTGCCGGGCGGAACGAATATTCGGCGTGACTGTCTTCCTTCCACCTTCGGCTCATATCGGCTCATCTCGTCCTGTGATCACATAAACATATACACATATGTCTATGTGATCACCCCCTCCTCCCCCCAGACGAAAATAGGAATATTTGGAGCTCGTCTCTTCCCTTCGTCTTCAGCCCACTTCGGCTCATCTCGGCTCCTCCATTCGTGTTTCTTACCACCCGAATGTCCGGGTTGCTGCCGACTCTGACGTCACGCTTCACTTCATTGCATAAACACAAGACAAGATGCTGAAGACCTCCGCTGTTTGGTAATTCTTCAGGTTAACTGAAGACAAAACGAATGCAGTGTGCAAAATTTGCGTCCGGGAGACCAGACGAATGCATCCGAATATTCGGCCGTCTACGCCACAAGCGCCCCCCCCCCCCCCAAACCGGTCGGACGTTTGGACGTTACGGGGCGGAACGAATATCCGGATATTCGTCTTTAATAGGGCCCGAATATTCGGAGGCCAGAAACCAGTATTCAGGCCAGCCCTACTCTTTACTAATCCACATATCTGCAGAAACACCACATTAACTCGACATCAGCTGCGGTAACATATGAGGCCTGGTGCTTGTCAGACAAACAAAAAGAGCTTTAAAGATCCATTCATCTGAACATAAGACTGCAACATGTACACAGAACATGGACGGTATTCTGTGGAGGGGAAACACGGCTCTGCAGCATCATTAAAGGAAAAGTCAACAGAAGAAAGGCTTTCTGGATCCACACTTCAAACACAGCGGAGCTCTTTGGCATTAATGTAAAACGCCAAAATGCCAAACCCTGAGCGTGTCACGTTTCCTCCGATCTGTCACACCTGACAGATGTTCAAAGCTGCACTTCTGCACCTTTATCCTGGTAACTTAAAGAGACGTTGCTTCTGTCGGTGATGTGATGAATTCCTTGATTTGTCATGTTTCCTCTGGTCTGTCACCTTTGACAGGAGGATGTTCTTGTATTTTTGTAATGTTTTATACCTTTATCTCTGCAGCTTGTGGTTCTGACAAAGGCTGTATCCTGACTTACAGACTTTTTGTTTCACTTTCAGCACTCACTACAGTTCCCCTCTTGAAGTCTGGTTCATGCAGAAGCGGGAGATGCTCCTTTATCGTAGTAACGCACCTTAAACTTTGACCGTCGCATCTGAAACGGGCTTTACCTGTTTCTGTGCTCTTTGTAAAAAGTATGCTGGCTTGAAGTATTTCTGTCTTATCCTCCTTAGACCCAGTCCATTCATTTATACCCTCTGTACTTCTGTTCTTTTGTTCTCTATCCTTTGACTCATTTGAGCTTCCTAATAAAGCCTGATGTGTTCAGTAGAGGACGTCCTGACCTTTCCAATGATATCTTGTGATTGGGTAGAAAAATGGGAACTTTGTTTTCATGCTGAGACAAAATGGAGAGTGCAGGAAAAGAGGAAAGTTCAGTCAAATATTGTTAAGATGTGGTTGTGTTACTGATGGTAACCGTATATTTTCTTGTTTATGAACACGTCAGGAATTATACCTTGCTGTCAGAGTTCAGTTAAACTTTTGGTCCCTTCATGAATGTCGGCTGTTATGGACACGACAACATGTAAAGTAATTAATGGAATACATAATTAGTAGGGCTGGCCCGAATAGTGGTTTCTGGCCCTATTAAAGACGAATATCCGAATATTCGTTCCGCCCCCTAGCATGGGGGGGCGCTGTGGCGGAGACGGCCCGAATATTCTGATCCGTTCGTCTGGTCTCCCGGGTCCAAATTTTGCCTTCGTTTTGTCTTCAGTTAAACTGAAGAATTCCCAAACAGCGGAGGTCTTCAGCATCTTGTCTTGTGTTTATGCAACGAAGTGAAGCGTGACGTCAGAGTCGGCAGCAACCCGGACATTAGGGTGGTAAGAAACACGAACGGAGGAGCCGATATGAGCCGATGTTGTCCGAAGGCGGAGGGAAGACAGTAACGCCGAATATCCTTTCAGCCCGACTGGGGGAGGGGGGGGGCGAATATTCAGATACCAAAATTAATATCCGGATGCCGCCGTAGCGACTGAATATTCGGGTCCAGCTCTAATAATTAGCTGTTTATAACTATGTTTTATTCAACCTCTTAAATTTTACACTGTTGTTAGTGAATTTAGTTTCTTAAGGTTTCATTAGAAAATGGATCATCATGTTTTCTTGTCAGAGTGTTTTAATTTTGAAGCTGTTTCTTTATTTAATGTAAAATGTTTTGTTATCTACTACAGTGGAGATGCCGTCAACTCTAAAGTACAAATCTGTTTATTAAATTGTAAATCGTGAGTTGTTTTTGCTCCAAAAAGGCAAAAATAACAAAAAAATACATTTGGTAAAATGCTTTTTTCTTCAGTTCTTAGGAGGATATTACTTGACAAACTATTTAAGAGGAAAAACTAAACCTTTTTCTGGTGAACTATACAGTGTGATAGTATAGATACTGGACACTGGGTTGTGATGTGAAACCCAGTTCAACCAGTTATCTAACGTCAAATGTACCCCTGGTTTAGGTGGAATATTTCACCTTTATTCCAGTTTGCACACCCTCGACTCCTCTCATCACATCTCACTTCCTCCCACCAGAGATCTGAACGGAGGCGAGGAAACACGTATTAAAGTAAACGAGGCATCCTCACCCCTGATCTGCTGTTTTAAAGCAGCTTCATTTGTAAAAGTGCAACTTTAGGTCAGCAAACATCCCCCTTGTGTGCAACAGACATAAAAACAACAAAAACCCGAGAATAATTCAGCTCAAACAAAAGAAATATTACACTCATAAGTTTATAAAGATGTCTATCGGTATCCACAAACACATTATTTAATTAAAAGCAGATCAGAGTGATGCATCCGTCTGTTGTCTTTTTAGAACCTAACAGTGTAATTTATGAGCAGTGTTGATGATAATTTACAGTATATGACTAATTAGAATTCAATTCACACTTCTCACTTGGCAGACTGTGATGAGAACGTGCGGACGTCATAAATTTTCAGCGTGAAAGAGTCAAAGTGGGTCACAAAGGAGCAACATACAAACAAAGGTGATGTAAATTATTACTGAGCGATATATATGAGAGTCCTGCTCTCCACGTGGTAGAATGCAGATTTAAACCAAAGAACCCATCAGATCTATTCCATGAGGCAAGAAAAGAACAAACGTATGCAGAAGTTTCAGTCAGACTGTCTAAGTTGGAAGGATGAAGTTCCTAGTGCAACGTTTAGATGTTAGACCTGTCACAGAAAAGCCTCCATGGAGGACACATCTCACTGAGATCTCCTCTAACACGCCTCCTCTCTCCTCCAGGTGCTTTTGAGGAATCCAGATCTAAAACTTGCTGGATTTTGGTTGATTTTTTTGTGAATGTTCTTAAATATATGATATATATACTCACTATAAATATTTTTAGGATTTTTTGGAACATTTTTACTCATTTTTTTTTGAAAATATTTACTAGAATCTTCTTGTCAAACTTTTCCAGCGCTGCTTGCAGCTTTGATTTGTGAATGTTCTTAAAAAAAACATTTTTAACATTTTTTTTTTCCACCAAAACATGTACAAAGATTTCCCAAAAATGTTGAAAATGTGGACATCAGAAGTTTTACTTTTGGGAAATCTTTCAACATTTTTTGGTGGAAAAAAAGAAATGTTAAAAATGTTTCTGTAATCACTTTAGATATTTTTAGGATTTTTTGGAAGATTTTTACTCATTTTTTGAAAATATTTACTAGAATCTTCCTGCCAAATTTGGGGGAATTTTTAAATTAAAGCTTTCAGGGGAAACTTAAGGAATTATTGGAATTTTCTTCCTGAAGGTTTTGCAAATTCTCAGAAATTTGGGGAATTTTTTTCAGACAAGGAAACAATATTTTTTAGTGCCCATAAATGAGGACAACATGAGGGATGAAGTTAGCACGATGTCACTCCATCGGCTGCATGAGATGTCATTCAGGTGCTCATAGTTGAAATTAGAGTAGAGACCCTCACCTGTCCTTTCCCGTCTCCTTCTTGAAGAGTTCGTCAAACTGCAGCATCTTCTGCCAGGAGATGATGTAGACTTTGAGTTTGGGCAGCACCTGGTTCATGAGCCGCAGGTTGTTGTAGACCAGCCCCTTCCCGTCGCGCCTCATGTAGTTGCTGGGTCCCCAGAAGATGAACACGGTGTCCTGGCTGGCGTTGAGCAGCTCGTGGCGACTCCTCAGGACTCGCTGCATGCTGGAGTGAGCGATGACTCGCAGCGACGTGCGGCGGCCCACGTCTCGGGCGAAACCTCTGGCGGTCGGAGCGTCGTTCATGCGGATGACGCACTCGGCCCGGTCGATCTCCTCACCTCGACCGCCTCCGATCAGGTGACCGGAGCTGGTGACCAGAGCACAGGTGTGGCAGTGCATCCGGAGAGGCTGGAAAACAGGAATGAAATAATCATCCATCCATCATCTATCCACCGCTTAAAGGCATTATGGAGGATGTTTTTGTTGTTTAATTTGTCTGATTCACATAAAATTAATATAATGACCTTTAGTGGACTTGTATGTATGGTTTCTAAAAGAATAAAAAAAATAGAAAAAAATAACTGTGGACATGGCAGGACCTGAAAAACATCAGCCAATCAACGCGCTCGGACCGAGGCGTTTGGTTTGCTCCCTTTCCTGTCAATCACAAATCTTCCGGCTCAGGCCTAGTTACGTAGATTACGTACGCCTTGGACTTACGTGTTTTCTGTATGTGTTGCTTTGGTATAGCTTCGTAGTTAGCTGGCGACTTGTTTTGCTCATCTTTTTTTACATAATGGCAGATAAAGATCCAGGGGGACCCAGCCGTAAAAGAAAGGCATTTTTTGAGGTCAGAGAAAATAAAAGACGACTGGATCACAAGAATGCAAAAACAAAAGTGATTATTGGCGAGTCATTTGGGCGTTGGCGTCAGCTCAAGCAACAATTGGACCTAAAGACAGATGCCTTGGGTACTAAATTCCTTCTGGACAGGTAAAATGTATTACTGTATTATACTGCGGCTGTAGGCAACTTCACGAGTCCTACGCAAGTGTCTGGAGGGGGGGCGTTTCTACATAAATGTTAAGAGAGGGGAGGTTAGAGGGGGGTGAGGGAGAGGTTGTATGTGCGCATGCTACGTTCAAAGTCGTAGGAAATTAAATCTCCTCTAATGCCTTTAATCCTCATCAGGGTCATGGGGGGGTCTATCCCAGCTGACTTAAGATGAAGGTTCACCTGGACAGGTAACAGTCTGTCACAGGGCTACACATAGAGACAAACAATCACACTCATGGACAATTTAGAATCACCAGGTAACCTCAGCAGGTTTGTGGACTGTGGGAGGAAGCTGGAGAACCTGGAGAGAACCCACACATGTACAGGAGAACATGGAGACTCCATGCAGAAAGATCCCAGGAAGAACGGGACACTAACCGGGGATCTTCTAGCTACAAGGCAACAGAGCTAACCACCACTCCACTGTGCAGGCCATGAAGTCAACAGAGAGAAAAAATAAAGTTTCTCTGAACTGGGTAAAAAGGCTTCTGTTTCCTCTGCAGCGTCTGCTGGATTATGCTGCAGAAAGACTAAAAACTAACTGAATTAATCTCATTGAAGTCTCTTTTAAATCCAAACTGTGAGTTCTTGAGGCCATTTCCACAGCACTTGTTGTTCTTAACTTGCTTGTAAATGTATGTATTTTTTTGTTTGTATTTTAATTATGTTTTCACTGTAATTTTATGACTGTGTTTTGTATTTGCTGCTGTCTATCTGGGCCAGAACTCCCTTGAAAAAGAGGTTCTTAACCTTACTAGGATTTCTCCTGGTTAAATGAAATAAACTTTCTCTTCTAAACACCTGCTGTGCATCATTTGGTCTGCTCATCTCCCTGCGGACGCATTGCAGTGTTGCAGCAGAGTTTCAGTTAGTTTTGCTCCGTGTTTGTCTGACGGTCTACAAAGTGTTTCTTCTCCACAAGTCAAAAATTCTCTGAAGTTCTGTTTAGCCTTGGTTTATACAGAAATATGCAAAGCACACAGAAATGCACACCTAGGGGAACTTTGGTGAAAAGCTTCACTGTGTGTTTGAGGCAGAAAATGCTTTGTTGACAAATGGGAAGCAGCAGAGCCTCCTGGGTACATGTAGGCTGTCATATTGCTTTGCGATTGCTGGAAACCCCGCGGTCTTACAAAGGATTCACCTTAAATCTTCCTCTCACTCACACAGCCGTGGAATGTGTGTTTACCTCCAAAAACCTCGGATGTACAAAATTCATGTGGAATGCTTACTGAATATGAACCTCCACGGTATTTAGCACAAAATACATTTGACACAAGAAGCTCTTGAAACTTCCTGACTTCCATCCGATTATTATAGATGTTCTGTAAACATGACAAATCTGCTGGATCAAAAGTACACATACTTGGCTCAGCATCTCCTGGTCCTTTTTTTTGGTGTTCGTCCACAAGCTTCTGGTTTATCTTTAACTACTCCTTTTGATAAAATTGGTGAAGAACAACTGGATTTGTTGTCTTTCTGATTTGTTTCTTCAGGTTCTTGATGGGTTTCAGTCAGGACTATGGGGAGACCAGTCTAAAAACTTACTGATTTAGTCATGTCTTGTTGGAACATCTGACTGTATCTCAGACTCAACCTGCTGACCAGTGGTTTTAGGTTTTCCTGAAGAATGTGGAGGTAATCCTCCTTCTTCATTATTCCAGAAGAAGAACCCGTTCCACAGCCCCAGAACATGATGCTGCCACCACCATGCTTGACAGTAAGTTTGGTGTTCATGGGGTTAAGGGCCTCACCTTCTTTCCTCCTAACATATTTCTGGTCTTTGTGGCCAAATGGCTCTGTTTGTTTTATGGGACCACAGAACATCCCTTCAGAAGGTTGCTTTTTTCTTCCATGTGACCAGCAGCAGACTTTACTTGATCCTTAAAGCTGCTGTCCGGAGTTTCCGTTTGTTTTCAATTTATGTATCATTTTTTAACAAAGCTTAAATGTGTTAGTCTAGTTCGATACTATAATATAAAGTTAGTATAACGCGATATGAAAATTTATTCCTGAGCTCCGCCTTCCTCTCATAGACCCCCATGTTATTCCAAAAAGCGCCGGTCGCTGCCGACCAATCAAGTTCGAGCTTCAGCTTTGTCATGCTGTCAATCAACGGTTACGCGCACAGCAAGCAAGCCCATGCAGAGGTGGGCGAGCTACGCACTACGCAACCGCGCGCACATTTGTTTTGCTTGTGGAGGAGAGAGCATCAGGGATCAGCAACTTCCAGAAAAGTTACCAATCCCACGGCTTGTCAGGCCAAGAGACCGCAGGACGTTTTTTGGCTCGGGGTGCTCGCGTCGCTCCCCGACCACGGCCTCCATAGCCCGCCTGACGGCTTCGTTTAGATGCCCGACCTCTGGAGGAAGATGTTGGGGCGTCTGGGACATACTCTTCATCAGAGGAGTCGTGCAATTCTGAACTCTAGATAGAAATAAATAAACAATGTAACACATATACACGCGTAAATACACTAAGTTTGATAAACAACGTCATCCAGAGGGATACACGAGTGTAATCACATATTGAAACTTTACTCGTTCGTCCTAGCAGATTCATGTTATTTTGGTATTAGGACAAGTTAGACTCAATACAGCATTCTAACGTAATTCCTTTATTATTTACTAAATGTAGAAGAGTGGAAAACAGCAAAACAGGCGAGATGCTGCAGCACTCCGGGCACTTCTCTCATGTACTGCGCGCGTGCACAAATAAAGGGGCGAAATCAGAGGGAGGGACCAACAGTGTTTTGGGAGACGCTGCGATTCAAACTCCGGACAGCAGCTTTAAGTTGTTGCTTCTAGAGGAAGATCTTTCTTCTTGCATTGAAGCCTCTCAGCTCATGTTGACGTAAAACCCCGTGGATCCATCTGTGTTCCAGCAGCTCCTGTTTCATTTCAGACCTGCTTTTTGGTGATTCTTGGTCGCAGCAGCGTAACTGAATCGTGCACTTTTAACGCACAAACACTTGTTTGCAGAGTTGATTTATGGTCTGTAGTTGCTTTAAAATGTCTCCAAGCGACTTTCCTGATCTGTTCAAGTCAGTTCTTCTCTTTTTCAGATGTCTGTTGAGACTTTCCACTGCAGCGTTTGAGTCCAATAATTATTATTTAAATGAGCACAGAGACGTCTGCAGCAGCAGTCAGTCTTCTCACCAGGAGTTAGGAGGCCATGCCAGTAAATATATAAATAAATTATTGATTAACACTCCTGATTAGCTGATAATTCAAGGTTTCTGTTTGTGTATTTTTGCAGATTTTTCATATTTCCAAAGGATTTATTGTAAACTCATGGGAAAAAAAAGTGCAAGATTGTTTTTTTGTGTTTCATTCATTCCATCGTAGAAGGTTATGGGAGTCATTAGAAGCACAGGAGAACCATGATATTATGGTCTGTCAGGCCTGTATGCAGCTGAGTGCAGTATACGATTATATACACACGTGGACAAAATTGTTGGTACCCCTCAGTTAAAGAAGGAAAAACCCACAATTCTCACTGAAATCACTTGAAACTCACAAAAGTAACAATAAATAAAAATTTATTGAAAATTAAATAATCAAAAACAGCCATCACTTTTGAATTGTTGATTAACATAATTATTTAAAAAAACAAACTAATGAAACAGGCCTGGACAAAAATGATGGTACCTCTATAAAAGATTGAAAACTATTTGACCAGAGTGACATGATTAACTCAGGTGTGTCATTTAATTGACATCACAGGTGTTTCCAAACTCATAATCAGTCAGTCTGCCTATTTAAAGGGAGACAAGTAGTCACCCTGCTGTTTGGTGAAAAGGTGTGTACCACACTGAACATGGACAACAGAAAGCGAAGGAGAGAATTGTCCCAGGACATCCGAAAAAAAAATGATAGACAAACATCTTAAAGGTAAAGGCTATAAGACCATCTCTAAACAGCTTGAAGTTCCTGTGACAACAGTGGCTCATATTATTCAGAAGTTCAAGACCCACGGGACAGTAGCCAACCTCCCTGGACGTGGCCGCAAGAGGAAAATTGATGACAAATTGAAGAGACGGATCGTTGGAATTGTATCCAAAGAGCCCAGAGCAACCTCCAAAGAAATTAAAGGTGAACTCCAAGGCCAAGGTACATCAGTGTCAGATCGCACCATTCGTCGTTGTTTGAGCCAAAGTGGACTTCATGGGAGACGACCAAGGAGGACACCACTGCTGAAAAAAACTCATAAAAAAGCCAGACTGGAATTTGCAAAAATGCATGTTGACAAGCCACAAAGCTTCTGGGAGAATGTCCTTTGGACAGATGAGACCAAACTGGAGCTTTTTGGTAAGGCACATCAACTCTATGTTCATAGACTCAAAAACCAAGCATACGAAGAAAAGAACACTGTCCCTACGGTGAAACATGGAGGAGGCTCAGTAATGTTTTGGGGCTGCTTTGCTGCATCTGGCACAGGGTGTCTTGAAAGTGTGCAAGGTACGATGAAATCTGAAGACTATCAAGGCATTCTGGAGAGAAATGTGCTGCCTAGTGTCAGAAAGCTTGGTCTCAGTCGCAGGTCATGGGTCTTCCAACAGGACAACCATCCAAAACACACAGCCAAAAACACCCAAGAATGGCTGAGAGAAAAGCGTTGGACTATTCTAAAGTGGCCTTCTATGAGCCCAGATCTGAATCCCATTGAACATATGTGGAAGGAGCTGAAACATGCCATTTGGAGAAGGAGTGGGCCAAAATACCTGTTGACAGCTGCAGAACGCTCATTGACAAATACAGAAATCATTTAATTGCAGTGATTGCCTCAAAAGGTTGTGCAACAAAATATTAAGTTATGGGTACCATCATTTTTGTCCAGCCCTATTTCATTAGTTTGTTTTTTTAAATAATTATGTTAATCAACAATTCAAAAGTGATGGCTGATTTTGATTATTTAATTTTCAATAAATTTTTATTTATTGTTACTTTTGTGAGTTTCAAGTGATTTCAGTGAGAATTGTGGGTTTTTCCTTCTTTAACTGAGGGGTACCAACAATTTTGTCCACGTGTGTAAGTACAGAACTATCATGCTTGTTTTTTCTCATTTTTACTCTCTTGGGTTTTTTTAACAGTGTTTTTTTTTTCTTGTCTTGAAATAATAATTCACCGTGGCCTCCGGTTTTTGTTCGAGCTGTCATCTCTCTCTTTTTAAACTGCATTATTAAAAAATAAAGCCAAAAAAATGTGGAGGAAACAAACACTGCTGCTGCCACAAAAATGAATAAATAAAAAAAACCTCTCAAAGAGCAAACGAGGAAAATGAAGAGAAAAAATGATTGCTAAAATTAATTTTGATATTCAGTGAGCCAATTATGTCTAATTTTGAAGCAAATGTTTTTAAAAGATGACTCTAGATTCTATTTTTTAATTTGTCTGTTGATAAACTGATTTTGTTGTCACTTTGGACTTTTTGGTCGTTTTACAGCCAACATGATTAAACATGAAGATAAACATCAGATTAACTAAATTAGCTGATAAAAATAATCATTAGCTGCAGCAGCACAGTCAGATTTAATAACAATTCAAAGGCCTCGTCATGCACCAGCGGATGCTACACGCGTCTTGTTAATGTGTTGTTTTTAAATTACATTTATGACCCTGATCATCTGAAACCAACACCGGCTCTCACATTATTCCCTGTAACGTTCATAAAGCCTGTGGCCTGTTTTTCTGCTCATAAATCATTAACGCAGACCTATTTATGCATGTTAAGCTGCTCTGCATGTTGTCGGTAGGCGTGCTGAACATGTACTTTGCATGTGTGAATGTGGGCGTGTCCCGGGCTTTTCCACACGGAAAATCAACGATATGCAAACCGAACCCTGCCGAGGCTCTGATGTGGCCTGAAAAATCACCCCAGCAGAAACCTGGTGCTTATTTACGTCCTCACAGCCGTGAAGAATTTACATTTTCTTGGCATTAACAGGAACAAATGCTTGCACAGTGTGGGGGTCGGAGTTCTATCCGTCATTAGCGTCTTCTTTGATCAGCAGCAGAACAGGTTCATCGGCTTAATGAGACCTCGGGGTGCAGGGAGAGGAGATGGAGGGGAAACAGGTGGGACAAAGAAAAGGAGCAAGTGATGAAAGCATGGCAATGGACAGAAAGGCAAAGGTATGGAGGCGGCGAGAGAAGCCCTGGTGCCACGGCGTTTGACGAAACGCTGAGTTAATGAGGTCCTGGTGGTCTCCATCCATTCCTCCCATCCTGCCCTTCCTCTCCCACCTGGCAGCGCCTTGACAGCCAATCTGCTGCAGAGCTGCACGCCACTGGAGCAGGGCAGAAATCCCATTTTTACTCAGGAGCTTTTAAGTGGCTTCACAGACCTTATTCTCTCTTCCTCTGTCTGGCGGAGAATTTAAGTGGGCCTTGCCGGCTAGAATTGGCCTCTTCAGGGAGCTTGGTCAGGCTATTACCGAGAAATGGGCCGGACGGTCTGGACAAGGCTCTCCATTTCTGCCGGAATTACGTGACCCGTCCAATCCGGTGGTCGGGGGTTGAGGCGATAGAGTCGAGGTAAACCGTGGTTTACAGGCTGCAAGTCCAAATTTCAATTCAGTTTCTCCTCAAAGAAAGAAAACCCCACAGAACATTCTGCTCTGTTTTATAATTCACACAATAAACGGTTCATAATTCAAGACACATTCATCATTTATGTGTTTGAAATATCGGGCTTTGTTCGTCATTAGGGAGCAAAACACCTTTAATCATAATTAAAAGATTTGCTACAGTTTAAAAAGTGTTTCATGGATGTCTGGTTCCAGCTCCTGATCAAAGCTGGGATCAATAATGCAGCTCCAGTGAATATCTGAAATAAATAATAGATTCTCTGAACTGCTGGGCTCTTTTGTCTTCCTGGAAAGTAGAAAATAAGAGATTCAGGAAACGTTTTCGCTGCTGTTCTTTAAAACCTTGGAGCTCTTCTGACATTTCCAGGAAGGCGTCCTTTTTATTTTTTATTTTTTTTTAGATAATTCAACAGAAGACTGAACAATTCCAGTCGGTAAGTTCTCAATGAAGAACCTTCAGTCCACAGTTCTTCTGAAGGTTACTCGTCTCTGGTTTGAAATGGATTCATGAGATGGGAGGAGACAACAAACTGCGAGTCTTTAGGGAGTGGAAGGTAGTTTTATCCAACAGAGGCTTCAGATTAAGAACTATTTAAATGCGTTTCTTATATTTTAACACTTTACTACTTCACTCAGTTCATCCACTCACGAGACGCTTCAGTTACCTGTGAGGTTGTAAAGTGCAAAGATCTGTACCTCCTTCTTTATAACATTGCGACTTTTTTGTTTTTTCAGGAGCTGTTCTTGTGACATCTTATTGTTCCTGCACACCCTTGAGAACAGTCGCTTTACATTTTACTGCACATGTATCAGCACGTGATCAATCAAAACTCCTGAATCTTGAAAACTTTGCTGAAGATCTGCAGCAAACATTTTCCCAAAAAGAAGTAGCTGCTGTTGCCTCTTTTCATATTACAGACATAAATCAGCCCTGTGATGCTCATTTTCAGCTTTATGTTTTAATTTTGGGACTTTGCTTGAGTCTCAGTTCGATAAAAGTCTCGTATGCATCCCTTCAGTTCACGCTCTGAATCAAGTTATTTTAACTCTTGAAGCGCCCCCTCCCCAAAGCCCTCTTTACTCTGATTGGTTGACTTCTGGAAGCCTGCGGTACCCCCTGCATGTGAGCAACACCTCCTCCCTCCTCCTACTGCAGATATAAATCCACTTAGTAGCATCATTCCTCATCTGTTTTCTTACATATTCCACTGACTAAAAAAGAGCAAATGCACAAGATAGTTGCAGACATACCACTAATCCTTCACTTCAGCAGCATGCAGAGGGACAACAGCCAGTCACATCAGCCCACACAGCTCAGGCCAACCCTCCCTCTGCTTCCTCATTCTGTCGGCATCTGAACCCTTGTCTGCTTCCATCGGTTCTGTCCTTCACTGCCTGAACGCCGCTCGCCCTCCCTGACTTCCTGACCCGCAGAAAACATGGCTGTCAGAGCCGGGCGGATTAACCTTGAGAGACGGCGGAGGGGATGAAGGGGAGAGGAGGCTCGGTGTCAGCCCACCTGGAGAGGCGAGGAGGGAGATGAGACAGGTGGGCCTCTGAGGAAACCGAATAAACACGAGTCTGGGTTCTGAAAATGTGTCTCGGCGATGTTGTGGCTGTTCAGGACATCATATGTGAGTCAGGCGGATGGTTCTACTGAGTGGCAGTTGGATGGTGTGTACCAGAGTGTGTAATTAAACAACAGGGAGGGATAAAAGCCATAAAGGACTCAGATAATCACACAGGCCTATTATTAGTGTGTGATTGTCGTTGGAAAAAGCCTGATTGGCTTCGTGGTCAGCGCTCGCAGCTCTTCACTGCCCATGGGTAACACAGGCAAAAATTGGTGGTTAAAACTCACATGGTTCTTAAGGGGGCATGAAATCAGCTTTAATTCCTCCCTCTCCTCCCTTCCCCATCTCGGCTTGTTCCCCTGGGGAAAGACATACTCACTCTGCAGCCGACCATTACGCCCGATGCACGAACACCCCCTCAGAGCGGAGAAATAGCATCTGAGTGTTATTGATTTTGTGTGGGTGAATACGGTGGGTCGGGGGGATGGAGCGACGGCTTAGCGAGGAGGCCGGTCTTCAAGGATGCGAAATGGAGGATATGGCCGGTAAATGTGAGCATTGAGAGGCGGCAATCATCCAGCGCAGCGGGAAGCCGTCTGGCTGTCTGCTATCGCACCAGAGATGCCACAACAGAGCGTCTGGAGCCTCTGTGGGTCGACCTTTCTGCTCATCAAAGACATCTTTGTTTTCTCGAGGCTCCTCAGAGGGAGGATGCAGCAGACACATGCTTTAATGGCAGCTGGAGGCCAAAATGCTCTGGAAAGTTTCTCAAAAAAGAAAAAGAGGGGAAATTCCAACCCCGATATAAAATTCCACTACATGAAGGGGGTGAATATAGTTTGTTGGTTGAAGACATTTTCAAAATTCAAAAAGTTTGGTGCAGATTTGCTGTTGTTTCTGTTTGTGAGATGAATGAAGTCATTTCTTAGAAACTTAAGAGGAAATTTTAATTGGAGCAACTTAATTTTTAAAATGTTTTTCAGCTTAATTATCTGTTCAGTGCAGACCACAAAAAAATACTTCTAAACAACATGAAAATACTAGTTTAGACAACTTAATTTGTATTATTTAGTAAATATATTTAGTATTGAATCTTTAAATTTATGTAAGTGCTGCCAATCATTAAATAACCAATAATTAGAAATACCTTTGACTGTGAAGGGAAAGCTAATTCTCCCAACTCAATATAATTTGTTGGGTGAACTTAATTTCCTAAGAAGTTTTCAAATCTCTAAAAGTTTGATACAAATCTGTTGTTGTTTTTGTTTGTGAGATGAATGAAGTCATTTCTTAGAAGCTTCTACATGAACAAATATTCTTCATATAAAAAACAAATATTCTTAAAAAAAACTATACAGGCATGAGAATACTAGTTTTGACAAGTTAATTGGTGATATTTAGTACATATGTTTAGTACTCAACATTTAAATTCCTGTTTATCATTAAATAACCGATAAAAATACTTCTAAACAACATGAAAATACCAGTTTTACATCTTAATTTTTCGACAACCTAATTCTTTTTTATCATTATTTAGTAAATATATTTAGTATTCAACCTTTGAATTCATGATGCTGCCAATTAAATAACTGAAAATTAAAAATACCTTTGATTGTAAAGGAAAGCCAATTCTCCCAACTCAGTATAATTTAAGATAAGATAAGATAAGATAAGATAAGATAAGATAAGATAAGATAAGATAGACTTTATTAATCTCACAAAGGAGAAATTTACCGTTACAGGGCTCTTAGAAACAAAAAACAGAGGAGTGCAAAAGTCACGAAAGTGTAAGAACAAGATAATAAATATTGCACATAACAACAACTACACAGTAGTGTTATATAGTCTGATGGCAAGAAGTTTTATAGAGGCACCCGTATAGCTCAACAGGTTAAGCGGGTGATCCATGTACAGGGACTGGTCTCTGACGCAGCAGCCCGGGTTCGATTTTGCTGCATATCTTCCCACACTCTTCTCCCCCGTTTCCTGTCACTCTCTCACTTAGCCTGTCTAACAAAGCCGAAAAAGGCCCAAAAATAAAATATACATAAAAAAAATGTAAAGTCGGCTGTGAAAAACACTATAGAGCATTTTTTTAAAAAAAGAAATCATCATGAATTTTGTCCAAAAAAAAAACGCCATAGTATAGTGTGTGGAAAAAAAATGCCATTTTTCAACATGTCGTAAAAACATGCCATATGATGAAATAATGTAAAATAGACCGTGAAAAACCTCTGCTGCATGTCTTCCCCCTACTCTTCTCCCCCGTTTCCTGTCTGTCTTCACTACAACTATCCAAATAAAGCCGAAAATGACAAAATATATAAAAAATAAGTTTTCTAAACTCAGAAAGTTTGATGCAAACTTTTGTTGTTTTTGTTGAGGCCAAGATATATATATGTCAGGGTAGAGACTGCGATCGCAATCTCTACTGGTAGAAACTCCAATCCTACCAGTAGAGATTTGTCAGGGCATAGTTTATTACCTATTATTGATCAATATGGAGCAGAAAACTGGAAAAGAGAAGGTTGAGTTTTCAAACATTTTGAAGCCTGAATGTCCTCCAGGTCTGGAATGATCCATGTATGAGTGAAGTTTGGGTTTGGCAGGAACAAAAAGAGGCAGAGTGGTGGAACAATAATAGCAACACCTGAATGACAGCATCTAGTAGCAGATCTGAGGTCAGCTTCTACCACAGAGCTGCTGTAACCTGGACTAAATCTTCTTCATTCTACACAAATACACAATGTTTGTTCTGCGTTTTCTCCTCTTCCATCGCTGTGATTACATCCAGTGTCTCCAGCATCATGTTTCCTTCATAAGGCTGCGTTTAAGTCGAAATAAGAACAGCATGAAGCTAGCACTCAGCTCTCAAAAATAATTCACAGATTTACTCTTCAGAAGTGTTGAAGTCATGTTCCAGGTTCAGTCGACTTTACTGCTGGTGATCAAGGAGTCGGACGAAAAGTTAACTTCCCAGAGATGAAGAATCATTCGCTCACGCCTTCATAAACCACTCTGTAGAGTTCTGGCTTCTGATAATCCCTCAGACTAATGGATCTGTTTCTCCTCCTCAGTCGTATTTCATTGTCTCTCCAGTGCAGGAAGCATCACGCCCTCACTGGTGTGCAGCTTTTAATCCACTGACTGAACGCTACAGCCCTCCTGCTTCACATGAAACATAAATATTGCAGTTTAACGTAATCTGGACAGCATGGACACGTTAGGTCAGAGACGTTCTCTGTTAGCGTTGGAACACATGAGCAGTGCTGCTGCTTTTCTCCAGAGTAGAGACATTTCATGACTTGGAGATCACTGGCCTGCTCTCCTTAATGCATGTTCATGGGTATTTGGAGCTACATAACTAGAGAAGCTGAAGATTTAATCAGTGTGCTTCATGTTACTTGGAAACACCTTTTCAAATGTTTTCAGACAGGTGAAGATTTTCTTGAGATTTTAGCGGTTGGCAAACATCGAGGCTGCGTTCCAATAGCCATACCATCATACTAAACGGTGTGCCAGAAAAGATTTCATTTGTCCGGGACCGTTTGTCAGACTATTTAGTGATGAATGTGTCGTGGTCATATGGAAAAATACCGCCGTCAACTTATTGATTTGTGTTAGTGATGAATCGATTACTGATTGATAATGTGGCTGATTAGAATTTTGCATCTGTACTTGTAATAATTATTATTTTTCTGTATATGTAGCCCTGTGATAGATGGATAGATAGACTGTAGATAGATAAAAAGATATAGATAGATAGATAGATAGATAGATAGATGAAGGATGGACGGACAGGTAGACAGACGATAGATAGATAATGGACGGATGGATGGTTATGATCGTTAGCATTGTGTCTGTTGATGGTTCTTTCCTCCTTAGGGATCCAGAGCTGATCTCTTCCATCAACGTGTTTCATTCAGTCCATGACGGAAAACTAAAACTGATGCTTCCCGTCTTTAGAAAACTGCACACCAAAGTGATGTTAAACCTCAGTGTGATTGAGTCATCCAGAAGTGTCACATTTTGTTCACTCAGAGGAAGGACAGTTTATTCAAAAGCCAATTTTGACTCATTATGTTCTCAGGATAAGATTCCGAACACGTTGTTGCTTCGCTCAGATCTGACGTTAGCCGTAGACGCCTCGCTGCTGACAGGATGGAAGTCTAAACTGCAGCTGATTGGCCTCATCTAGCAACTAATAATTTGTCCATCATGTTAATATGAGCTGCTACTGATAGCTGCTTTGTATCTTTTTAACTTTTTCAGCCTGATCAGTATTTTGTCTCCCGTTGGGGATCCATTACCTGCCTTTTACAAATGACCAAAAGCAGCAGGAGGTTCTGGTTTCCACCTGTCGGGCTGTTGAGCCACAGCGCGAATTAGCGGTTCTAAACAGAGTTTGGTTGTGAGTTTGATTTGTTTGTCGTGCTCCAGGTGTGTTTTACTGCTGCTGGTGGGTGTGTGTCAGTCTGATGTCCTCTAAACTGATGCTTCCGTCTCCAGCGGTCGAACATTTTCACTTTGATCACAAACACACGAGCACATTTCATCTCCACCCGGTAGCAGCAGTTGTGTTGAATTCCTCCCTCTTTGTCCACAACACACACACACACACACACACACACACACACACACACACACACACACACACACACACACACACACTCAAGGTCTCTTTACACAACCGCATGCTTTGAAGATCAGAGTCCGCCGCCGACGTCTCCTCATCTTCAAACACCTCGGATAAAACCAGCTTTTATTTCAGCTGGTGCCCTCCTAACTAGAACAGCGAGACTAGATCAGCCATGTCACTTATCCACAAAAACATTCTCATCCTCCATCAGCGGGTTTTCATTAGCGTCTTTTCAGGTCAGATGTTTTTTTCTTGAAGTAGATAATTGCCCTCCATCAAAGACGTCTTCTTTTAAAGATCCCCACTGAAACTTTGCCCTAATTAAGACCGGAGCGTCGGAGCAGCAGGAGCCGTCAACCTGG